>NC_091282.1:382070500-382435500 GCF_032444005.1 Ranitomeya imitator | reverse complement strand
AGACAGCTGTAGCCCCTGGGCGGCCCCTCTAGTGATTGTCAAAAAAAAGGACGGAACCATGAGAATGTGCGTAGACTACCGGAAGATTAATAACATCACCCATAAAGACGCCTACCCCTTGCCTAGGATAGAAGAGTCCTTAACTGCTTTGAAATCTGCTAATTATTTTTCCACCTTAGACTTAACAAGCGGGTATTGGCAAGTCCCTGTGGCTGAGAGAGATAAGGAAAAGACGGCATTCACCACACCAATGGGTCTATGTGAATTTAATCGCATGCCGTTCGGACTCTGCAACGCATCCGGTACCTTCCAGCGGCTGATGGAATGCTGCCTCGGACACAAGAACTTCGAGACCGTCCTCCTGTACCTAGATGATGTGATCGTCTACTCAAAGACTTACGAACAACACTTAATAGACCTGGCAGAAGTGTTCGAAGCCTTATCCAGGTATGGCATGAGAGTCAAGCCATCCAAATGTCACCTTCTCAAGCCAAAGGTACAGTACCTGGGACACATCGTGAGTTCGGAGGGAGTAGCACCAGATCCCGAGAAAATAAGCGCCATAAGGGATTGGCCAAGACCTACCAGCGCAAAAGAAGTGAGACAATTCCTGGGATTGGTGGGTTACTATCGCAGATTTATAAAAGGATTTACCAAGTTGGCAGCACCCTTGCAAGACACCTTGGTAGGGCAGACGAAGAAACCTTCAAACCGAAACCCTCCTTTTCAGTGGAACGACGAAAGGGAAGACTCCTTTGAACAACTAAAGAAGGCACTAACCGGAGAAGAGGTTCTGGCATACCCAGATTACCATCAACCTTTCATCCTCTACACCGATGCCAGTAATGTGGGACTAGGAGCGGTGCTGTCACAAAAGCAAGAAGGTCGGGAGAAAGTCATCGCCTTTGCAAGTAGAAAGCTCCGGCCTACTGAAAGAAATTCAGAAAATTACAGCTCCTTCAAATTGGAACTACTGGCAGTAGTTTGGGCTGTGACGGAGCGTTTCAAACACTATCTGGCCGCTGCAGAATTTATTGTCTATACTGACAACAATCCGTTGACCCACCTGGACACAGCCAAATTAGGTGCGTTAGAACAGCGATGGATAGCCCGGTTATCTAATTACAACTTCATAATCAAGTATCGAGCAGGTCGCAAGAATGGAAATGCCGATGCCCTATCCCGGATGCCACACTTGAGAGATGTAGAAGAGGAAACGGGGGAGCTTGAAGAAATTGAACTACCAGCCTTCCATCGTCCCAAGGCAAAACATCATCAGTCAAGTACCTATCAGAAACAACAAGAGGTGAATTTTAATCCGTTAGCACACCATAGATGGGCTGACACCCAAGACAGCAATCCGGCTGTGAAGTTGGTGAAGGAACTGTTGACTGAGCAAAGTGCATATCCCTATGAGGATGCCCCAGAAGAGACGCATCAACTCTGGAAAGAGAGAGGCAAAATGTTCCTGTATCAAGGGAAGCTCTGTAGAAGATACACCAATCCGAAAACACATGAATTGGTTTGGCAGATTATTGTGCCTAAACAAGATGTGAAGATGGTCCTCGAAGCTTACCATAATGGTGCTGGTCACTTCGGTTGGAAAAAGTTAGAAGTACTTCTAAGAGAAAGATTTTATTGGGTCGGGATGAGAAAATCAATCGAACAGTGGTGCAGAAATTGTGGCCCGTGCAACCTCAGAAGAAACGATCAAAAGAACCAAAGAGCACCACTGCAGCCCATAATCACCAAACAACCACTTGAACTTGTAGCCATGGACCACGTGAAGTTGACACCAAGCCGGTCCGGCTATGTCTATGCCTTGACCATCGTGGACCATTATTCACGTTTCTTGGTAGTAGTACCCGTAAAAGATCTGACAGCAAAAACAGCAGCCAAAGCGTTCCAAACGTACTTTTGTAGACCCCATGGATATCCGGAACAGGTTCTCACCGACCAAGGTACAGCCTTTGAATCAGAGATCTTCAGAGAATTCTGTAATATGTATGGTTGCAAAAAGATCCGGACGACGGCCTATCATCCACAAACAAACGGCTTATGCGAGAAGATGAACCATATTGTAATAGACCTACTAAAGACTTTACCTGAGACAGAAAGGAATCAATGGCCAGAGAAATTGCCTGACTTGGTGGATCTGTATAACCATGTCCCGGTGAGCTCCACCAACTGCACCCCAGCTTACCTTATGCGTGCAAGACCCGGCCAATTACCAATCGATCTAGAAATGGAAATTCTGAAACCAGACGCAGAAGTTCAAGACTCCAATTGGGATATCATACGGCAAAAGCAGTATCGCCAAGTGCAAGAGAGTGTGGAAAGAAGCCTTCAGCAAACTAGAGAAAGACAAGAGCGAACTTTCAACCAGAATGCTCTAGCGACCCCATTAAGACCGGGTGACCAAGTGCTCAAGAGAAATCGTCGAACCAATAAACTGGACAATCAGTGGGAAGCCGTACCCTACACAGTTTTACCAACAAGAGTGGATAATCCTAAAATGTGTCTCATTAGCAAAAACGGAGGCTTAACATCTGTACTAGTGTCAAGAGACAATATTAAATTATGTCCGGAAGCATTGAAAGAGCCAGACGTTGTCCAGCCAGAACCAGAAGTTATTCAACCCATACAGGTTCAACCAATAAAGGAAAAAGAAGAGGAAGTGTATCACACCTGTATAGGAGACTTTCCCAAAACCCTACTAACATACCATGGTGCAGTAGTGGTTCCCATGGTGGCCTTTTACCCAACACCGAACCCAATACCAGAAGTCCCAAGACAGGAAGAGGCTGACCCCGTACTACAGGAGGTTCCAGGCCAGGAAGAACAGATTCCTGGTCAGAGTAATCCCATTCACGGTGGACTTGCCAACTCCATAGTCGTGGAATTATCTTTAGCAGAGTGGGCAGATACTACATCCGCAGTAGACAGTAGTACTCCACATGAAGAGATACCGCTATTACGTAGATCACAGCGTAGTACCCAGGGTCAATTACCGGCCAGGTATGCAGATTACCAACTATAAAGCTCATAATGTGAATTGTATATATGTTATGCCGTATATAGTTAAACAGAAAATGTAGTATAGTCATTGCTATCAGTCTGCAACGTTTAAGCCCAGTGCCTACAGAGACTTGTCTGTATGAACTTATTGCATATTCTTGAACTTTTTATCAGCCCGGAGGCACTAAATCAAAGCTCCGGAAAGACTGCTTTTTGAACTTTGCTTTTTGCTCTTTTTGAACTTTCTTTAGACTTTATATTGATAACTCCGTTGGAAAAATGGAACTAAATTCCTGGACACTAAGTACAGTGCCATTCCTAATACCTTCAAGGATAGAATTGTATTAATGGACGCTATTTGAAGTGACTTTTTACAGAACTCTATTTTTGTTTCCTTGAGTGGTTTTTGTAACTTTTCATTTTTAAGACTCTGTACATATTAATTGTTATTTCAAAATGTTATTGTCCCACAGTCCCGGAGTACTGTTCTTAACTAAGGGGGAATGTGGCACCCCTAGGGGTATTTGCCACAAAAATAGTTACTGACAGTAAGTACAAATACTAAAATAGCAAGACTGCACTACCACCTCCGGCCAGAAGGGGGAGCTCCAGAGACTCCCCTTGATCCATTCTGGTCTGAGAGAAGAAATGGCAGTTGGGCTAAGGAGCTGAAAGTGAGAGGTCATACAGTTGAATCTCTAACAGCCCTGTGACTGTTACCAGGCCTAAATCACCGGCCTGAGGAGAAGAGGGATAGAGAAAAAGGACATTGTGAGAACCGGGTAGCATTAATCACTACCCAGAACAGGCGCAAAGACGGATACCGGATCCGTGGCTGTATTCATTACATATAATACAGCAACCGGAAAAACGTGAGGTGATATCAGCTTCACTAGGGTCGGATGCAGCAACAGACACAGAGTTCAGCGGTACTCCCAGAGGGGGTAAACCGATAAAAGGACTCGGGTTGCCCGTCGAACCAGGACCCGGAGGGGACAGATTGGGCCGGCAGCCAGTTCACATACAGCAGCAGGGCCACACAGAAATTGCGCACAATAAGAGGCGAAGACCCCGGCAGGGTCAAAGTAACTCAGAGTTCCCATACAGACTCCGGTGACAGGACTGGTTGTAAATCCTTTTATGTTAAAGTAAACTGGTTAAACGTTTCAGTGCCTCAGTCTTTCATTTGGACAATAGCCATCTATCCAGGATCGGGATCGTCACCGCTGGGAGAACCTGCTGCTGATCAAGTAAGTGCCTGTCCCCTCATGATACCCCTTACACTGTGCATTGCCTGAGGCCACAGCACCGGGTCAAGCCACCCGTGACATCCCCCTCAAGAGACAGACTCCATTGGTCCGGTGCTGGGTATCCCGGTCTCCTGGGCGTCACATATATATATATGTATGTGCGTATAAGTATATGTATATTTACTCCCTTCTGAATTCTGCTAAAATGTCATGTAATTGAATTGTTTTATAAATATTTGTGGAAAGGATTACAGGATCCACTGTGTAATTTTGCAGTTTATAATGTGCTTCGCATATTTATTAATTTATTTATTCATTTATTTTATTTTTATTTTTTACTTTTTATTTTTTATTTTATTATTTTCTCCTTTCCTAACTTTTAAATTTTACATTTTGCTAAGACGATATGTAATTTAATTGTTTTTTAAATACTTTTCGAAAGGATTTACTCTGTAACTTTACAATTTATAATATGTCTTGTATATTTATTTACATATATATATAAAAAAAATTTTTTATTATACCATTATAACATTTGATACACCAGGATTGGTTTAAGATCACACTGACTCACTTGGGGTGGAGTGTTAATCCTAATTAATTCAGGCACACCCCTGCTATGTGTTAGGAGTCACCAGTCTATAAAGATAACTTTCTTTTAAAACAATTTTAAAAGCACATATTATACCTGATGAAGGCCGTTGTGGGCTGAAACGTGTTGTATTGTTCTTATTAAAGTGTCCTAATAAATTTGGTACTGAGCAAATTATCTCCACCTTCAAACTATCCTTGTCTTCCGGAAGCGCCAAGAAAGGAATTTTTTTTTCCCCTCTAACCATTGTATTCACATGCAACCCTTGGATCAAGGCTGGCATAGTTCCTGCAATAGTGCTGCATACCGGAATATTATAAGGCGTGGAGCCATCATACGGATCAATTGAATGTATATACAAGACATCCAAAGGGTGAGTGCAACAATATATATTTTTTGCTGTGAATATACACCTACACTTAGACTCTGTGCCCCTTGTCTCCCCTTTTATATCTCCTTCCGATATCCTTGTGAATGTTAGGCCAGTCCCACACATCCAGATAATTCCGGTACCGGAAAAATCGGTACCGGAATTATCCATGTCCATGAGCTCACGTAGGCCATCCATGTGGCACACGTGCAGCAGCCGTGTGCCGCCCCTGTGCCGACTGGGTACCTAATGGAGCATGCAGGAGACAGCGCTAGAGATAAGCGCTGTCCCCTGCATCTGGTGCTGAAGCCGCCATTCCTATCTTCTCTCCAGCAGCGTTCGCTGGAGAGAAGATATGAAAAATCCTTTTTTTTTTTTTTTCGTGTTTAAAATAAAGATCCCTGTCGCCACCCCCCTCCCACCCCCTGTGCGCTCGCCCGCTGTTACTAAAATACTCACCCGGCTCCCTCGAAGCGTCCTCTCCGCGTCGCAACTTCTCCTGTATGAGCGGTCACGTGGTGCCGCCCATTACAGTCATGAATATGCGGCTCCACCCCTATGGGAGGTGGAGCCGCATATTCATGACTGTAATGGACGGCACCACGTGACCGCTCATACAGGAGAAGGTGCAGCGCGGAGAGGACGCTTCGAGGGAGCTGGGTGAGTATTTTAGTAACAGCGGGCGAGCGCACAGTGGGTGGGAGGGGGGGCGGGGACAGGGATCTCTATTTTAAACACGAAAAAAAAAAGGATTTTTCATATCTTCTCTCCAGCGAATGCTGCTGGAGAGAAGATAGGAATGGCGGCTTCAGCAGCACGCTGGGGGGGCAGCGCTTACTGTAGCGCTGTCTCCTGCATGGCACACGGACTGCACATGGACAGCGTCTGTGTGCGGTACATGTTTTACACAGACCCATTGACTTTAATGGGTCCGTGTAATCCGTGCGCTCCCACGAACACTGACATGTCTCTGTGTTTTGCACATGGACACACGGTCCGTGAAAACATGCTGACATGTGCAGAGACACATTGATTTCAATGTGTCTACGTGTGTCAGTGTCTCCGGTACGTGAGGAAACTGTCACCTCACGTACCGGAGCCACTGACGTGTGAAACCGGCCTTACAAAAATGACATACAAGAAAATCGTCACGTGGTATAGTATATGCAACTATCTTTCTCTTAAGACGTTGTGCTGAGAATATCTACTTTTGTGTTGCAGCACTCGTTTTGCTATTCATTGCCTGAGACACAATACAATAAAATGTTTTGGTTTTTTATAAGAAAAGAAAACTATGAAAGTAAAGAGTAACTTCTTTTTCAGAAAATTTTTGTTATGCCATAGTCAGGTCAGAAGTTTTAATAATTGAGGGGTTACAGGTGTTAAGAACACCACCAATCACTAAAATGAAGGATCAATAACATGCCACCAAACTACTGTCCTCCGAGACTGAAGACAGACTCAAATGAAAATCTGTGTGTATTCAGTCTAATAGGAGAGCCGCACTTAGCTGAGCACTTCTACTCCTTTATTTTACCATTCGCTTAGCACTTGTATATGTTAGTATCTGAAAGTGCCACTTTAAAGGGAACCTGGCAGCTGATACGTGCTCTAAACTACCATAAAAGACTGAGTATAACTGCCATAAACATTTTATTTATTGAATTTATATATTTAAAAAAAAACAATAAAATTATGTAATCCAAGATCCCCCTCCTCAACACATGCCTCCTGAGGAAGTTACCATACGAAACATGCGTTGGGGCGGCAGGATAACCATCTGCACATGTAAGTTCTCACTCAGTACTTTATTACATGCCTTAGGCTAGGTTCACATTGTGTTATAGGCGTCCGTTAGACGGACTACGTTACATCGCGGCATAAGTCCTATGTCAGACGCGGCCATTAAGTCCTATGTCGGACGCATCGCTAGCGCACGCTCATAATGTTCGAGCTCTAGCGATGTGCCGTCATTGAGTGACGGACCCTGGGACGCGGGCTGCAGTGTTTCCGGGTCCGTCACTGCTAGCGCAGATAGAGCATCTACTAGCTTTATCTGCGCTAGCAATATGACAAGTTGGCACTTGCGCTAACAGCAGCCCGTTAACGCATGTGTTGAACGGGCTGCTGTTAACGCAATGTGAACCCAGCCTTAGCAAATAATTTAGACTGTAGCACTTTATAACTCATGCACCTTAATAAATCATTGTTAATTCATATGTATTCATGTGAATAGACATATACATAGGCTTACCATGGATTAAAATTGGTAAGGATTCCCCGCTTTTGAGCTTAGCAACCTCTGGTATCCTAATTGCATTTTATTGTTTTATTTTAAAAAACTTATGGCACTTATACCAAGTCTGTTCTATATGGTAGATTAGATATTGTTATATTGAGTGGTGCATAGTTGCAGTTCTAAGATGCATGGGTCTTTGTGTCATTCAAAAGCTGATACATGCTACCTGATTTACGGGCAGCATATATCAGACACTGGTTGCTTGATTTCAGCCTTATATTTTTAACTATGAAATACTACGGCATTTCAAAGAAAAAAGTTTTTTAAAAGCCTGCATGCATGTGTAGACAGAGACCTGTCACTCAAGGGGAGCAGGCGGGGACTAGCCGCCGGAGACCGACCTATCCAACCAGTCTCCTGCACGGCTTGGTGCCCGTCGGCTACTAAATTTATGTTTTTCTTTGAAACACTGCAGCATTTCACAGCTGAACATATATTACTGTAAACAATCAGCATGTATCAACTGTTATGTTCCCTTTAAATTCATCATTATATGATTGAATTACTATGGTACTGAATAAATCTGCCTAAACATATGGTAAGAGGAAACCTTTTGACAAATGCTTGCCCATGAAGGACTATGGGCCAGACGGCATAATTACTGGCAGTACACCATGGTGTGAGTTTCGGCTCAGATGCACATAAAAGCCCCCATGTCTAATTTGTGAACATGGTCAAGAGTTTACAAAATGTATGAAGGAAAAACAAAGCAGCTGGTGCAAGAGTAAAAATTCATTTATTTATTATTATAGACTTGTAAGGAAAGGGGAACAGAGGGAAAACCTGCAAAATATTTTGAGAAACTATAATTAAAATATAGAAAACTTCTGGTCATATATAGCATCTATAGAGATCAAATCTATTAGTCTTAAGGTGGCCATACACATCAGAAAGCTGCAGGCAGATGCTGATCTTTATTGACCATTTACAAAAGTGTGCATGTGTCCCTGGTCTCCGGAGAATAAGGATGCATTTACACTGGGCAATTATACGGAAACCAGCATTCTTAGAAATAATTAGCTAGTGTAAACAGGCTGCCAATCAACCGACAAAAGAGCAAAACACTATTTTGTTGGGTGAAATTATTTTTAACCTTGGTCAAAAATCATTGTTCCCAGCAGCACAAGACCCAGTGTGAACAGAATCTGTGCTCAAGAGAACAATGACAGTCTATGAGCACAGAATGAGATTATTGATTATTTTGTGAGCATGGAAAGTGAAGTCGGCATGTCTGAACAGGTTAAATGACCATTGGTAAGCGTACATGTAATTGATCAATGGTCGTATAATGCAGCTGGCTGGATAGTTTAAAAGCACCCTAACGTAAAGGTACCTTCACACTAAACGATATCGCTAGCGATCCGTGACGTTGCAGCGTCCTGGCTAGCGATATTGTTCAGTTTGACACGCAGCAGCGATCAGAATCCTGCTGTGATGTCGTTGGTCGGGGCTAGAGGGCCAGCACTTTCTTTGGTCGCTGGCTCTCCCGCTGACATCGCTGAATCGGCGTGTGTGACACTGATTCAGCGATGTCTTCGCTGGTAACCAGGGTAAACATCGGGTTACTAAGCGCAGGGCCGCACTTAGTAACCCGATGTTCACCCTGGATACCATCCTAAAAGTAAAAAAAACAAACGCTTCATACTTACCTTCGGCTGTCTGTCCCTCGGCGCTGTGCTTTCCTGCACTCACTGTGAGCACAGCGGCCGGAAAGCAGAGCGGTGACGTCACCGCTCTGCTTTCCGGCCGCTGTGCTCACAGCCAGTACAGAGAAGCAGAGCGCCGGGGACAGACAGCTGAAGGTAAGTATGAAGCGTTTGTTTTTTTTACTTTTAGGATGGTATCCAGGGTAAACATCGGGTTACTAAGCGCGGCCCTGCGCTTAGTAACCCGATGTTTACCCTGGTTACCGGCATCGTTGGTCGCTGGAGAGCTGGACAGCTCTCCAGCGACCAAACAGCGATGCTGCAGCGATCCGGATCGTTGTCTGGATCGCTGCAGCGTCGTTTAGTGTGAAGGTACCTTAAGTGCCTAAAGCTTCTGATCAGTGGATTATCTCCAGGAATTCAACATGCACGATCCTTTTCCCCCCCCGACTACATGTATCAGTTGAGAATCAGGAATCCTCATACTCATTGGATATCACATGATCCCGCCAAAGTCACCACTTCAGCTGTTTTACTTTGAGGGTTTTAAGACCATGGAAAAAACCTTGCACCCTTAAGGACTGGAGGAAGTAACTTTACATGCTAATAATTCTCCCATCCATGTTGGCCATCAGGTTACCAATGATGTCCTTCCTAATAGTGGGATATAAGCCCAACAGGCTTGTTTTATGGTGAGCAGGATTATACTACTCTCCAATGATGCTGGTAACAGAGGAAGGGCTTTGACTTCCAATCATTCATAATTAATACAACATAATTGATTTGGGAGCACAGTGAATCCCAGAAGATACAGTTCAAATAAAGAAATAAAGAATAATTGCAGCTGATGTAAGGATACAACATGAAGATAATCACAGTGAATGTTAGTAAATTATTTATTAATATAATAAAAATGTACTGAATCATAATCCAGATTTCTTGACTAAGGTGGTTTCAAGCTGAAATTTTTCAGGAAATTCTTGCCTTATCAGCCTGTTGCTAAATGTTCGCTTGTGGTTAAAAAAGAAAAATAACTGGCTCTTTGAAAAAATTGGTGTCATTTTTAAACATTTTTTCACAGCTTTCAATATTTTTTCAAATGTTGAATGGTTTGGATAGGTTCTTCTTGAATGGTTCCTATGTTCTTCTCTATGGGTAAAATATATTTCTGGGAACAATCCATGACAATGTAGAATTCTATAAAATTCAAGATTATATTAGGTGATATTAAAAAGACTTTCCATAGCCCCGAAGAGTATTAAAAGTGTGTTTTCTGCATCATAATCGACAAGAGAAAGAAAACGCACAGTATTGCAAATGTAAACTGTTTATGGGATGATTTGAAAGCCAAACAGTGAGCAGATCTAGAAGGGAAGGGTTAATCGGAAATTAACTTTTGTATTCTTGCCAAGATCTGTTGTCGGCTGAGGCTTTCAGTACACTCAGGAAATGATCTTAAATTGCATGGAGTAAAATGTTATAATCTGATTTGCGCTATTAGCAGACATGTCCAAACTCCATACCGGATTCAGTCTGCACTTCCAGAAAATAAGTCAATTGTTGTCCATTAGACGGATAAGAGTTGTACATAAAACAAAGCAGCATATGCAGCGCCATTCTAACCAGTTAACCCTCTTATGTCTTGTGCTGTAACACATCCTTCCTGCACACAATAGGATGACGTCCACACAACATTATTTAACGAGAAAGCATTGTTTGTCCTCATCTAATTTTAATGTGCGTGGCTGTGGCGTTCTATAATCGCAACTGTCCCCAGGTTAATGCTGCTGTCAGCTGATTGTTTAACAGTCACATAATCCTTGCTTTGATGGACAGGTCAATGAAACTCTACTAGCCAAAGGGTGGAATAGGAGTTCAACAGCATAAAAATAAAGACATTCTATGTTTTTCCTGCAAGGGGAAATAGGACAATTTATGACACGGATTGCGTGCAGACAGGCTACGCCCTGGAGAAAGATACAAATTCTATCATTTTTCTCTTAGCTCACATTTATTGTTTCTTTCTTCTTTTATAGCCATCATGTTTTGTAGTAATCAGGAACAGTATACCGAAAATACATGTGAGGGTACAGAGATGACTAAAATCAGTTTACATAATACACAATCTGGACTGGACTCACATGGGGCAATTTTTGGTCTTTTTGTGCATTTTGAATGGAAAAGAGTATAACAAGCAGATGGTAGATTTATGTGACAGGAAAGATACAATCTTCCATTCATGCAAGATTTTTATAAAAGTGCATTTATAGATGATTTTTAGAACTTCTTGCCGTACTTGAGTTTACTTTAATCTTTCACCACAGAATGAGGTAAGTGTGGTGCTAACTTCAGTGAATCACATACAAAACAAATAGACATTATTCACATTGAGAGGCCATGTGCAAAGAACGTCTTTTTCAGGTGAATTCAGCCTGGAATCCACTTGAAAATTAGCTGCAAAAGCGGCCCATAAAATGGACATAGTGCACAGCAATGTTAAACTGCCATTGCTGTGCACATGTTCTGTCTTCTTTTAACTGCTTCAGGGTTCGGAAACTGAGGAATGGGGAAATTCTCATTCACTTAACAGTATAGAGTGAAAGCTGCTGGTAGTGAAGCTGCCACAGGAAGGATGGCAAAGCTGCCTCAGGAAAAATGACAGCTGGTGTTTTTCTGAAGAGGGTCTTCTTACACATATCCTAAGGGTGGAATCACATGTGGCAAATTTTGTTGCAAAAATTTAGATATAGGAAATAGAGTTGAGCATAAAGATTGATGCTGCCCGAGTGGTGCTACATGGCAACCGGACCAGGGCAGTTTTGACTTCTGCAGTTGCCAACCTTGGTCCATCATTCTGGATGTCTCTTGGACTTAGTAGACCCCACCATATAACATTATGTGAGGTCCAACCTTACCTGAAGTGATGTCACTGGACCTAGTAAGCACAAGAGAAGTCAAGGATGCCAGCCACAGAAGTCAAGACAGCCCTGTGCTAAACTAGACACTAGAGCAGGCCAGCGCAAATCTCTTTGCTCAATTCTAGTATCAAAGTGATTTCCAGTCATTTACATTTTTGCAACAAAATTTGCAAGTATTGGCAGATTGGGGGAATTCATCAATCACTTTACACCATAGTTGTATAAAAACATTACAACTATTCGTGGTGCTATGGTGGGCTGGCCACTTTTCCCAGAAAAAAATTGAGCAGTTGTTAACATGTCCAACCAGGCCTTACACATTTACCTTAATATGCACCAGAAATATAGAACATTTTATTGTAGTGAGATTCTGATCAAAGCTTTTGTATAAAACAGCAGTCTTGATTAATTTCCCCCTATTTTAATTAAAAAATATACAATGCAGTGTTATATAGCTTCATAGTATGGCTTTGCTGTGTTTTCTTACTTCTTCCATTCACTACACTTGATGTTATTAGAGGCAAAAGTTTGTAGTCCAACTTGTATTATAGGTTTAGAGTCTAGTTCCAAATAATTACCAGCAGTGTCGTTTTCTAGAGGCAGTAATGCCAAGGGTTAGTCTACTAAGTAATAAAGACATTATTGGTACTTTACTTATTCACAGAAGAGATTGTTTTGTCACACTGCTGAAACTGATGCACAAAAAAATTAGTCAATAATTTAATGATTTCTCTATATTCCTCCTGCAATGAAGTCAACATATACATTAGTGTACCAATGTAACATTGTAGAGGGTCATAACACAATGAGCTCAGATCATGTTTTAGAAATTGAAGAAAAAAGTCTTTCAAACTTGTTTTTCTGGGGAACAAATGAGTTATCACATTGATTTTAAGCAGCAATAAAAGTTGAGCAAGATCACAGCCTTTCAGATTTAAGAAGTATTTATAAATTCCTAATTAATACAAAAGGTAAAGAATAAATTAAGCCTTAGACTTGACTCGAACAATAGTATCTTGAAGGTTAGAGCCCAGCGCTGTGGCGTAACTTGAAGCTCAGGGACTCTAATGCAAAAGCTCCAACAGGGTCCCCAATTATTGCAAACATTTAATAGTAATGGTCTTTTCATATGGGTCAAAGAGATCATTTGGGCCCCCTAGGCTCCAGGGCCCGGGTATGATTGCCACCCTTGTACCTATTAGTTACACCCCTGGTCCAGTGTTCATTGTAATGGTCAGTCCTTCCCGCTGCACTGGGTAGATTATTGATTGATCATTCAATTCTGATACTATCATAAATTTAAATATTTAACTACCCGGAAGAACCAAAACCAGACAACATGACCTGGATAAATACAAAATACTGATAAGTTGTGAAATCCAAGAAAAGAGTAGCAATCCATTTTTATATTTAATAGAATTAGTAAAAATGTAAATTATCAAAAAAAAATATAACAGATCAGGACAGTTTAAGATGTTACACATTTATTTCTAGAGCCGAGACAAATTTCCACTGCATAGAAATCTACTGATAATTAGCATCACTGAGACATTACAACATTTCATGGATTCATTACATTTCTTCTCCTGTTATACATGTTCAAAAGGGCTACAATAAGGATTTTGTTAAATGTTATTGCACATACAATTCTAAGAAGAAATGCCACTTTATTATGTAAAGAATGTAATATATAGTATAGAAAAAAATGCATTTGTTGTCAATGTAAAACAATACTTTAGAACAACATAGTAAAAATAAAGTTAATTCAGCAATGAAAACAGTTAACAGTCGTCAAAAAGGATGTTTCTTATCCTGGTGGAGATTTTCGGCACATTGGAACAGTTGTCTTATTGCTCAAGGGCCCGACTCCTGTTCCTGCTGAACTGAGCCAGTGTTTAGGGTAGAACTGATATCAGTTCAGTAGGCACAAGAGGACGGGTCCATCGTATGGACAGTGGGAAGTGGAAAATGTACAGCTTCAAATGCACCACGACTGATCCAAGGTCTCGCAAAGTTGCTGGAATAATCTAGATGACACAGTTTGGTCACACTTCAATTCATCCGGTAACACTAGCCTCCGATATCCAATGACATGATATATAACAAGAACAAAAAGATTATTTTGCTACATTCTTTGCCTCCTTTTTTCTGGCAGATTTCCATCCTACAGATAAGTCCATACAGGCCGCAGTATTATATAGCACCGTCATCCTGCGCCGGCTCCATCTCTCCCTCTCTTCAGGTGCAGAACTTAGCCACTGTGAACAAAGAGGAAATTAATCACTGTTCACCAATCAGCTAAGCTCTGCACCTTGCTAGAAAGGCCAACGCCGTGAGTGTAACGCGCACCCTCATTTTCTGCCCTCGAAGGCTTGTAACACTGTTCTTCGTTCTTCAGTATATCTACGTTTACGGTCCCAGTTTGTGAAGAGAGCTGGTGTTTCCATTGCAGCAGCCAAGGACATGGCTGTGTGGTAATCCCTGGCAATGTGATTTTAATCTTAACTCACAAATCAGCATGCCAGGAACCCAAACAACCACATCACTACTACAAAACAGCAAATTACACAAACTATTTCCTTTCATCTTCCATGGCCATAATTCCACACACTACATGTAATCATGAGAAAGATCTTGGAAGCGACTGCTATTTTGTGTCAGTTACAGGGATTTAAAACCGATGTGATCTGTAGGGAGTAGATGTTAATTTTATAAAGGGAAAGTAATGCTGTTTAACTCTTCGTAGGTCTGCTAAAAAGAAAATAAGTTGTTATACACATACAAAGCTCATTCTGTAGTGTTCCTCAGTTTCCTTATTGCTGTCGTAAACTCTTACTTGTGTTTCTTTCGTTCATGGACCGATATGACACATTAGCACAACATCCACAGTGATACAAGCAGACCAGGGGCAGACATACTGCCTGTGCAGCTGCACCGGGGCCCAGAGGTGGAGGGGGGCCCAGACGCATTTCTTGCACAGGGGCCACAGGGTGTCAGTGTCCGCCCATGAAGCAGACAGCACATAACTGAAGTTTTTGAAATACTCAAGAACACAGCAGAATGAGAACACAATGTAATCTAGTAGGGGAAATAACTTTTTTTCTGCAGTATGTTTCAACTGCATTTGCGTTAAAGGCGTTGTATCAGTATGGACATTCATGGCATATATATATATATATGGGACTATCTACGTGGCATGCGCCTATCTACAGAACCAGAACAGAACCAGATCTGGCAGGTGTCCAACCACTAGTGAGTGGAGATGTGGCTGCACATACACCAGCTCTCTCCATTCACTGCTATGTGAGTTTCAAATACAGCCAAGTATTTGCTTAGCTGTATTCAGGAACTCCGATAATAATAATAAATGGAGAGAATTGGCATATTTACCACCAAATCTCCACTTACTAGTTTTTAGAAACTGACTGGAATGGAAAAATCAGAGAAGCCTGGGAATACCACATTCATCAAAGATTTATGCCAAAACTGTCCCTCACAGACAACCCTTTTAAAGAAGACCAGTCACCAGGTCAAAAGTTCCACTTATTTTATTTCTACTACTTTACTATGTGTTTTGTTCTTTTTTTAAATCTGCCATAGAGTTCCAGATCTCTAGGACTTTTTATTTAGTGTTTATTTAGTTTTTATGGTATTTGCTAAGGGGACATTGCTCAAATAGTAATAATGTCATGAAGACACATTTCCAGAGAATCATGTGAGCACCACTCCTTTGGTAAAGACCATAACAATTATCACCAAATAAAAAGGCCCATATCTATGGAACCTTCTGGTGGATAAAAGAAAAAAAACACAAAACAGAAATACTAAGGACAGTAGCAAAAAATTAAGAAGAGCAAAAATTGGAAACTTTTGACCTTGTGACAGATGGTGATTCACACACTAAGGGCTGACAAATAATAAAGGTGTCATCACACAGCAAGTTGACATTTCAGAAACAAATCATGCTCAGCACAGCTCTTAAGCTACATCGACTTTTTCCAACACATTCATATGTGCAGGGGCTTAGGAATTGGGTTTGGCCTTAATGGCAAAGTTTCCCATTCTATTTTTTGGGAAAAAAGCAGCCATAAATGAACTTTTAAAACTTTTTCACTTTCTGTGCATGATAAACATTCAGCCTATCAGTATCCCCTCAATAGGAATACATTTTGAATTATCTCACCCACATATTCTCCATAGCTAATGTTGAAAATTAATAAATGGCTTTTCCCTGCGATGCAGAGTTAAGAATTTATTTCCAAGCTCTAATGGAGCGCTCATTACATCCATCCATGCAACGCTAAGGGAAATGATAATAATAGTCACTAGAATTGGTTCAAGCAATACTTTGGCATCTCTGTCCTTCCATACGTCTACATCACACATTTTTCTGTGTCCAAAGACAAAATCTCTAGATAAGGGGAACCCTCCACATTGACGAGGACAACGAGTCTGTTGATTGTGTTATTTCATTAGACAAGTATCTGAAGTATGCTGCACTACAGAAGACCTTCATACCAAACCAAATGAATATGTGTTAAACTTGCATGTGCAAACAGCACTGAGGTTACCTCAGGGTATTCAAATATTGCTCCAGTGAAGCCTGACATTAAAACATAATTTCAAAGACTGACTTAAAAGAAAATGCTTTCAATAAGCAATGTTTTTCGTGTCATTCACTCTGTTATATGATGACTATATGTGAGTGTCATCTTTATAAATATATAAATATATATACATACATACAGTGACGGACATAGACTGAAAAAGGCCCCTGCATAATGACAGTACATTGGCCCCTTTATGTGTCTGTGACAAAAACTGCTTGTGAGTATTATATATGTGTCAAATACATGATTGAATATATTATCCCAAAAATCTTATTTTGGAAAGACTATCCTACTTTCGAATGATGAGACCAAGTCCAGTTTTAGTTACTAAATACAAATGCGCACACCATTGTACAAATTTAATCAAGGATGCTACTTTCTCATAAAAAGTCACTACATTATCATGAAATGCTAGCAAAACTCTCTACAATCTTTCATTCACATCACAACCACCGACATGTACAACATTAATATCTCCTAAAAGACTATCAAAAGGTTACGTTTTAAGGCTGGGTCCACAAGAGTGTATTTTACCGTCTGGATACAGATCGCAATGTCCAGACTACTCATGGCTTTCCTGTCCCAAGCTTACAGCCTCACATATATAGATATGTAGAGCCAACAGAAAAAATAAGTAAGGACACGTCCGTATACAAAACTATCCATTGAATAACACAATAGTGTGCATAAAGCCTTGATCTGACATCTATAGAAATCTGGTATACTGTACACATAAGCAGCCATACAATAGTCATTTAAACTAAAATCCCCAATTCCATAAAAGTACACTTTCATATCTCATTTTTGACGGTAAAGGATGGGAATCATTTGGAGACACAAAGATATGTAGGCACGTGTTGCATTTTTAGAAAGTAGTAAAAGGATTTTATTTTTAACTACTGCATAGAAATGTAAAAATGCTGGATGAGACATTACAGACAGTCTGAGACTAGGATTACCTACTATCTTTCAACTTGCACTTGAAACATGCCACACAGACTTAGCTTCTAACATTGAGGTAATGTGCTGGAGGCCAGGCTCCTAGTACGGCCTTGTTCTAGAACAAGTAATCCACCCATGGTTCACAACTTAATCCTATCCAGTTTAACTTGCATTAACATGACCACACTGAGAGTTTGGCCGTTTTCAGTCACGGCATTGTTCTATGGAAGTCAATCCATTAAAACAACATTTCTCCCACCACTTTTACACAGGATACATCCATTTGATCTTTGACAGCAGCAAAGCATCTGTGTGCAAGTTCTTGCTGTCTGGCATCCTCATTCACCATTAATTCTCCATAGAGATACACACCCATGGCCTGTTAAGAAGAAAAAAACAAGTAAACACTTCAGTAAAAAGAAGATTCTGCAGTCAAACACACTTATAGAGCTCCCATCCCATTCTCACCCCATTAAGACTACACCCTTAATTACTCACAAAAAGCCAAGACTTTAAAAGGTTTCCATAAAGAAATCCAAATTACGACACCATCATGTATAGGGCATAACAATCCAAAGAAAGCTCGGTCTACTTACAGAAGCCTTCATATATACAACCAGTCATGCTGCACATTTGTAAGGAGGTAACAATACCTCATAAGTAAAATTAGCTTTATTCAACTCAATTTCCAGTTTTTCAGTATAGTGACTTCGTAGGGCTCACTAGGATACATATTATTGTATTTTTCCTTCCTCCCTATATGTGTGTTTTTACTTATTTACAAATTTAAGCATGATTTTAGCTTTGTTTAATTAAAAGTTATATTTTAGGGGTCCTTTTTTGTATGGCTTCTTGTTTGATATTAGTGACCCTCACCTAATTTGATATTTGGATTTGCTTCAATTGTTTCAACGAGGATCAATTCCATTGATATAATATTAATATATCCATTAATATAAGAAAGGTATTAATAAATTAAGCAAATATAAAATGTACATTATGAAAGACAGGGATCACTTGCAGGGGGTATTTCATTTTGCCTAAATCTGATAATGAGGAGGTTATCATCAAAAACCTACATATAGTTGTACCCTTCTCAAAAAAAATAAAGGGAACACTAAAATCCCACATCCTAGATATCACTGAATGAAATATTCCAGTTGTAAATCTTTATTCATTACATAGTGGCATGTGTTGAGAACAATGAAACCTATAAATTATCAATGTAAATCACAACTAATATCCCACGGAGGTCTGGAGTGATGCTCAAAATCAAAGTGCAAAATGAAATTTCATGCTGATCCAACTTCAGTGGAAATGCCTCAAGACAAGGAAATGATGCTCAGTAGTGTGTGTGTGGCCTCCACGTGCCTGTATGACCTCCCTACAATGCCTGGTCATGCTCATGATGTTGCTGCTGATGGTCTCCTAAGGGATCTCCTCCCAGACCTCGACTAAAGCATCCGCCAACTCCTAGACAGTCTGTGGTGCAACGTGACATTGGAGGATGATGCGAGACATGTCCCAGATGTGTTCAATCGGATTCAGGTCTGGGGAATGGGCAGGCCAGTCCATAGCTTTAATGCCTTCATCTTGCAGGAACTGCTGATGTTGCTCCAGCCACATGAGGTCATGCATTGTCCTGCATTAGGAGGAACCCAGGGCCAACCACACCAGCATATGGTCTCACAAGGGGTCTGAGAATCTCATCTCGATACCTAATGGCAGTCAGGCTACCTCTGGAAAGCACATGGAGGGCTGTGCGTCCCTCCAAAGAAATGCCACCCCACACCATTACTGACCCACTGCCAAACCGGTCATGCTGAAGGATGTTACAGGCAGATCGCTATCCACATAGTCTCCAGACTCTGTCACATGTGTTCAGTGTGAACCTGCTTTCATCTGTGAAGAGCACAGGGCGCCAGTGGTGAATTTGCAAATCCTGGTGTTCTGTGGCAAATGCCAAGCATCCTGCATGGTGTTGAGCTGTGAGCACAACCCCCATCTATGGACGTCGAGCACTCAAACCATCCTCATGGAGTCAGTTTCTAACCGTTTGTGCAGACAAATGCACATTTGTGGCCTGCTGGAGGTCATTTTGCAGAGCTCTGGCAGTGCTCCTCCTTTTCCTCCTTGCACAAAGTCTGAGGTAGCGGTCCTGCTGCTGGGTTGTTGCCCTCCTACAGCCCCCTCCACGTTTGCTGGTGTACTGGCCTGTCTCCTGGTAGCGCCTCTAGCCTCTGGACACTATGCTGACAGACACAGCAAACCTTCTTGCAACAGCTCGCATTGATGTGCCATCCTGGATGAGCTGCACTACCTGAGCCACTTGTGTGGGTTGTAGATTCCATCTCATGCTATCACAAGTGTGAAAGCACAACCAACATTCAAAAGTGACCAAAACATCAGCCAGAAAGCATTGGTACTGAGATGTGGTCTGTGGTCCCCACCTGCAGAACCGCTCCTTTATTGAGTGTGTCTTGATAATTGCCAATAATTTCCATCTGTTGTCTATTCCATTTGCACAACAGCATGTGAAATTGATTGTCAAACAGTGTTGCTTCCTAAGTGGACAGTTTGATTTCACAGAAGTTTGATTTACTTGGAGTTATATTCTGTTGTTTAAGTGTTCCCTTTATTTTTTTGAGCAGTGTATGTCATAAATAATACTGGTCAAACATCTATATATTACTATGCATGTTTCAACTATAGAAGAAGAGACATTAGCGTGATACTTATTGTTTTCTAACCTGATAAAACTTGTAGCACCCATGGGAACATTCACTTACAGGAAACTTACTGGTAGTCTATCATGGGAACAAGGAGAACATTGTGTAAGATGATTGCTACACAACTCAAGAAGTACACACCTGGTCCTGGAGTAGAAATGTCTCCACATCCTTGTAAGATGCGGTATACTTATGTTTTATAACCAGCTCACACCATCTATGTCGGACCTGTGAAAGAAATGATAACTTAGATATGGACAGGCAATATACAATTTTCTTGTTTAGTGCATACAATAATTTGGGCACAAAGATATAATAATTATAACCTTGTTTGCATAAAGCATCAAGTATCGGCATCACTACCATGTGGTAGTACATGGCTTTTCTATAATACAGCACTAATGGAATGGGAGTTTCCCACATTACTGGTGACCAATCCACTTTCCAGGAAACTGTTCATGTAGGAATGCTCGGACCTGACACCCATAATATGGTGCATTCCTACATGAATAGTTTACTGGAAAGTGGATTGGTAGTCGTGGACCAGTTGAATGGCCACCAAGGTCTCCTGATCTGACCCCCTTAGACTTTTATCTTTGGGGTCATCTGAAGGCAATTGTCTATGCTGTGAAGATACAAGATGTGCAGCATCTGAAACAACAGATACTGGAAGCCTGTGCTAGCATTTGTTCTGCGGTGTTGCTATCAGTGTGTCAAGAGTGGGAGAAGAGGGTTGCATTGACAATCCAACACAATGGGCAGCACTTTGAACACATTTTATAAGTGGTCATAAACTTGTAAATAGCTCATAAAAGAATAAAGTTACGTTAAAACCAAGCACAACATTGTTTTTCTTGTCAAATTCTCAATAAATTTGATATGTCACATGACCCTCTTCCCATTGGAAAAAATAAAGTTGGATCCAAAATGGCCAACTTCAAAATGGCCGCCATGGTCACCACCCATCTTGAAAAATGTTCCCCCTCCCATATACTAATGTGCCATAAACAGGAAGTTTTGGCTGTAAGCCATAAGCATCAACATTAACAGAAATAAACACTTGAAATAGATCACTCTGTTTGCAATGACTCTATATCATATATGTGTTTCATTATTTGTATTGAAGAACTGAAATAAATTAACTTTTTGATGATATTCTAATTTTGTGAGAAGCACCTGTATGTTATAGTACATCTTTGGTATCAAACAACTAACTAAAGACCAAAATTGACTGATGCATGCAGATGGCATTTACTCTGGCATTAATTAACTACAAAGGCCTCATCTGATATTCTTGTACGAGTGATATCCATGTCTTTCATGGATAGCACTTGTACCTGGTCCGTGATGTGAATGGCAGAGGCATATCTGATTTTAATCTGAGGGTCAGCTCAAAATCGGCAATGCAAGTCTGTGGGTCCGTGAAATAAATCAGACCGCACTTGGATGAACTCAAAGTATGGTCCGATTTTCGCAGACTGTCAGAAAGTAGTAGATGGACAAACTGTTTTTTCTCCCTCCAAGTAGAAAAAAATGACACTAGGAGCACACTGTGATCGGTCTGTTTTTCTTGTACGTGAGAAAATCGGATGTGTGAATGAGGCTTACCGTGCTGGAAACCAATTCAAAACCATGTCCTAATGAATACTCTGCACTGCACTCATACTCTGCACCATTTTATTTTGTTTCCTTGCGGAAAATTAAAAAACATAAAAATGCATGTATTTTACGCAGCATTTTTCATGCCAACATTCAGCAGAAAAATCACCTGTAAATACTCAAATTGTGCACATACCCTAAAATACAAGAGATGTGTCAAATAGCAAGAACCACTATAAATCTAGTACATTTTAACCCTATTTAGTCTGTGTTTGCACTGTTTAAGAACTCTACGGCGCTGATAAATGCGCCCCATTGTGCATGTCCAAATTATATACACAAAGAATCAAGCCCAGCTTCTATTGATTACCTAGATTTATGATTTATAAATTTCCATATGCCAGAGTATAAAATGGATCAATGACCACATAAAAGTGTGTAATATCCACAGCGCTGAGAGAAATGGTCGTATACTGCCTGACTGCACACAGCCTGCTGTACACATCTAGTGACATGAATGTCTTGAGCCAATTGCCTTTATGTTACACATATATTAATATACAGTATATTAATCGCAGTACAGTACACACGTCCGGATAGCAAGGTGTGTATACTCAAGCGTGGTAGGTTAAGTGATTCGACCATGATAGGGCATTTTCAACAAAATGGGCTCTGGAATTAGGAAAGAAGCTGCATCAGTGTGTTTGCCATTATGCGATGCGTAAAGTAAATAGTGCAAGTCATTAATCTTCCATAAAGGGCCATGGAGACGGGTATAAAGGATAAACAAGATTAAGTAAGCATCGAACATAAACATAATGTCAGCATCCAGAGTCTTTCCTAATGTATGCGGACGGCTTAGCGTTCTTCTAACCATTTATCATGCCTGAATAGAGGAGCATCTCGTAGGCTTTGCATGTGCAGTACATGGATTTGACTAGACATGCATAGTGGACATACAGACGGCGTATTCCTGCTAATATACAGCAGCTAATAGCAATCCTCATTACAATGTTTAATGAGTGATAAATGAGACAAATCGCTTTGGAGAATATTACATTTCCCATATGAGATATCTGTAAATTATCTTGGGTAACAGTGGTTAGTTCACTCAAGAGTAAGAAAAATTGTCCGTTTTCCACCCTGAAAAAAGTGGCTAATTTTTTACGGTCAGCTGTCTTCCCGACTTATGCCACCTTTGCGTCATTTGTCTGTTTTTTTTTTCTACATCTGTAGACCAAATACTTTTTCCTATGTGAATTATTACAACGTATCCCAAAATAAATGCAATACGGATGATCCATATGATATCAGTTTTTTTTGTGCACCTATAGACTTGAACAGTCAACTTTCATCAGATGAACAGAAGAGGAAAATGAATGCTGTGATTTTTTTTCCACACGGACTCTCGGTTTGTGTGAAAAAAAAATCTGAACAGCTCTATTCAAATAAATCGGTCCACGTGATGTCCGTGTGCGGTCAGTTTTGAACACAAATACATTCATCGGATCTTGTTCTAATACTAGATTAAGTGTCCAAGTGAAAAACAAAATGAAGCATACATTACACTTTTCTGCATTTCATATGAGACTCGCCTAGTCAAGTCTAGGACTGTGCAAAAAACACTGGATTATCCATATTGCATCTGATTTTTACGCATACATTGAAATTATTAACACGGAAACTGTTCATTTTATTCATCACTGCTGAGGTATAAAAATAGATGCCACGCAGATAATACAATTATATTATACAGTCATACAGAAGACAATAAAGTTGAAATATTTTCATTTTTTCCCAATTTTTCATCTGAACCTGACTATGCTTCATTCAGATGTCGGGGTTCGCAGATAAAATATATGCTCTTTATAGTTGCTGCTCACACATCCTATGTTTTTTTAATTGAGCATACAAGTCCAAGGTTTTTGAAAAACACTGATGGCTCACAATTTGTCTTCTGTGCTATTCGCTATTTTATTTTTTAACGGTAGGAGAAACTTGGAATTTTTTTGTTGCATGCGTGAAAACCAAATGCCAAACTGATTGTTACACAGACCAAAAATGGATGAAAATATAATTAATCACAGTGATGTGAAGCTTCTGGGTTTGTTCAATCCTGCAGAGAAAGCTTGAGGAGAATTAATAATATTATCTAATTGATGCAACACTTGGTTCCCCAGTCTAACGTGCGCTATGTCCAATGCAAGGCATGTAAATGAATTATATGGGAGATTTAAAAAAAAAAAAAAAAATCGGTTCTAAACGTTGACTGCGTCTCTTTAACCTGTAGAAGATAAAGAAAAAGTCATCCATCATCTGAAAGGGATGATGTCATGTGTCTTACTACTGTGTAAGGTAAAAACTGATCCAAGACATGTGTCTACAACCTTAGGCTTAGCGCTACATGATTGCTTTATTTATTGAGCTGTTGGACTCCCCCATGAAATAGTTTTCTTGAATTATGTTAGCTTTTCTTTGTATACAATAGGCCTAATGCACACAATACAACGGTAGTTTGTGCTCAGGCTGAAAGCTTAGATATTGCCATATTTTATACATACAGTATATTGACATCTAGCATATATAAAAATCTGTTTTAGAAACTCTTTTTTTTCGCCTTAAGCAATTATACTTTATATTCAGAGCGCTTAGAACAAATATTGGAAATTCAGATGCTAAAAACGATGCATTAAAACAAGATTTACAGAAATCTCTCTGTGGTTTGAAGGAGCTTTTTTTTTCCAAATACAAAGGCACTTCTTGTAAAATGGTTGATGCCATAATCTCTGTAACAACACAGGAAATGAAAGTGCTATAAAATATACATTTGCCTTTTTCTGCTCCTAATAGACGCAGGGATCGTAAATCACGGATGTCATATGAAGACGGGCATTGTTATTCTATGAATATTCAGGATTTTCATACTTCGGGAACAAGCTTAGGTTAGAATAAGCCTTCCACCTGGGACGTGTAAATATATATGCCTTTGCTAGCAGATATCCGATCTAGCTGTTATTCAAAGAAGATGCCTCCTTTGTCTGTCTATATTAACATGGATATAAAGACGCAGGTGGTTGACTTCACAGAGTAATGTTAGGGAATGACAGGAAATAGCTGGAAGGACTGAGCATTGGACATTACAAAGCTTCACACCTTTACATTACTGACAACACCCAGGTGAACATCTGCCGAAATGGTAACCTGACAAGTAGTGTGCATGGAAAACGTTAGACTGGTTTATGTCCTACTAAGTCACAGACCATTAGTGGAGTATTCGCATTCATATAGTTATGGCGTATCCACAGGATATGTCATAAATTTTTAGTAGATGCCAGTCCTATCACTGGAGCCCACGTCTATGATGCGAATTGGGCTACATCATGCACGGCTGAGTGCTGACAGTGGAGAATTGGTTGGATTTCTCATGCTAATGAATGGGAATTCTTACCACTTGTCCACAAATAGCGGTGAGCATTAGGGTACTGTTCTCAAGATAGATGTGGGTTCCATATCATTTAGGACATTTCATACGGATCTACTACAGATGTACAAGGTGAGAATACACCATCAAACGCTATTAAATGAGACAAGGAATGATTTTAGAAGAAGTTCACTTAGAATATATTCTATTTCTAGGCTCCAAACCACATACACCAAGTCTGATCATTTTGCAGATTCTACTTGACTTTAAGAAAGCTGAATTTTCATGTTCTCACTTAACCTGTAATTTGCAAACTGGGATGCAACAGTCACTGATATAAGCCAGCGGAAGCCAAGCCACACTTGCATAGCAAAATGTACAATTAATATGGAAGTTACACAAAACTCAATAGATCCTTAATGGTGTTTGTAGACCGGAAAGTCAAGCAAAATTGGCAGACAAAAGGTTAACTCTATCAACCAGTTCCACAAAGTAAAAGTCAGTGCAATTAGTTTGGCCTTAGACTACTCGGCAGATCTATGGCTTACATCATACATAATTCTTCCACTGTTATCAGACAGTACACACTGGTACTGAACGGATGTATGCTGCTGGAATTAGGCCTTCAGTTAATGCAAGCTATTTCCTCTGTTCCACACTTGATGGGTTGACAAGAAATGATGAGAATGTCCTCTCATCTGGCAGCTGGGAAATTCAATTAAACTAAACCAGTCACTGACAGGATCTTTTCACAACCAAAAATTGTGTGTCCAACTTGCAGTTCAGGATTTAAAAATGTCCTTCATATGGCCGTGTACACTGTACCATGTATCTCCCATCACCAATATAGCTGTACTGTACACACTTTATACTCCCTCACAATTGTACTTTCCACAATACACATTGTCCAGCAACAATGTACTGATGACCTATCCATAGAGTAAGACATCAAGAGCAGATTTGTGGGAATTTGGCACCCTGAGCGCCAAGGGATGTAAAGAGCTGTGAAGCCATTGGATGGTACTGCCGAACCTGGCAGTGACTGCTACATATTTATGGAGCTGTGCATTGCACCTTTGCTCAAAGTCTTTACATTTGATGGCTGCCGGACCAACTAACACCCAATATGTGGGGGTTCTGAATGTCATATCCCAACCAATATTGATGACCTATTCTACAAATAGGTCATCCATATGTTTTGAACATTTAAACCCTTTAAAGCGAATCAAAATATTTAGTGAACTATGAAAGAAATGGCAATTACGGTATATATAAACTTTGTAAGTTTTATTTTTTTTTGTTGACAGGTAATCCTTCTCTACAAAATCCAGCTGAAATGATCCAGAATTATCCAAGAGTTCGGACCATGTCTTTTACATGGTGCAATTATCTAAACACATTTCCTTCTCTTAGATGTCCCTTTTGATCTTCATTATATAATCCATGGAGATTATAAAGCTGTTATACTACAAAGTAAGAAGCTCATGAGAGCCCCCAAGAATCAGAAAACCTCAGGTAAAACATTTTGAAAGAGGGGGATTCTACAAAAGGCACAGAGCTGACACATATAGATGGTCCCATTGATGAGAAGGATGGTTTGGCAGACATCTATCACTCTCATTATGTACATTGTCATCGTTCAGAACCCAAGGAGCAATATAGTTCGAAGAGACAATATTCTAACTGTATGTTCATCAAAAAAACAGCAACCACATCTAAAGATTAAAAATGTCTCACAGATTTTTCTTTCTAGAACTTTTGTGTCACACAGTTTAGCTTTGCCAACAAGCTAGCATATAAAAACCTATCAAGCTGCCAAAATATTTAATGCATTAAAATGCCAGACAGCGTGACAGGATACACATCAATGTTTCCAACTACTCATGATTCTCCATCACTACAGTCACAATACTTGAAAAACACGCAGTCAAACATATGTTGCCATCTCAGCAAACGAACAACCATGATGCACTCTGCTTCTGTTAATTTTTAAGTCCAGGTATATGTTCATTGACTCATATGATCTCATTGCCCTGGAGTAAAGGGATACCCACTGATGACGCACTAAATGTCGGAAAGTGTGGTGTGAAGGACTAGGCCTTGTCAGAAGACAGAGAGCTCTTAAAGGAGAGAAATAAGAGATAAATTCTGTGAAAATCTAGTCCATATCATTTAAGTTATATCATAGGACATGTTCAAACCACCTGTCGCGGCAAAGCGGGCCAGATTGTAAACCATTTGCCGACTCACCCACCCAATCGTGATTTCATGCTACATTCATTCCGACATTCTGGAATGAGTTTCAATTACAACTAAAGAACAACACTAAGAATCTAGAATCTTTGATTTTATAGGAAACGTCTGAACTGACTTCTCAGAATAAACAGGTTTGACATTAGTAATGTTTGTATTCTGTCTGTCCATATCGAGCTACAGGAAAATATATCTTTGTACCATTTAAGCCAATATCTATCTATCTAACCCTAATATAGAACACAAATAACACAATAATATATACATCATGCTCACCATGACGACTTTATTCTGGTTTCACAAACATTATGGTATTATGACACTGCAAGTAGAAGGTGTATGGCATTGATCAGGCATACCATCATTGGTTGCTTCAAAGAAGTGATAGCACTGCCTTTAAAGCCTCCTTTAAGGCCTAATTACACAGACCAATAATCATCGAATGAGCATTCATAAGAACCCTCATCTCACATCATCCGCTTGTGTACGCTTGTGGACTTATTGTATCATTTACATGGCCCTTAAAGCATCATTGCCAAAAGCACATTGCCACCCGTGAAACAAGGGATGTGCTACCAACACCATGCTCACTGTATGGAGACAGACATTTTATAAATGATAATTTTGTCCCCATACTGTGTTGGCCCATGTCAACCAGCCATTAAATGGTCAACATCAACTAAAGCTATGTAACCAATAAAGCAGAAAAACAAATATAGATAATACAATCCTCAAGAAATGTGCATTTATAATGATTTATGCGCGATTGGCAGTGAACTCCGTACTGTACCAGACTATTTCTGGAGCCTACACAAGTAGTGGAAATGAAGTAGAAAGGACACTGCCACTGCAGTAAAGAGAGAGCTATGTATAGATGGGAAAGAATGTTATGTCATATTGTTAAAAATGCCCCTGCTCTCTGGTATAAGCTGGATTACCAGACATTATATAGGCAGCTGGATAACCATCTGCTATACCACTAAGAAAACGGTAGCAAATGCCAGTAATCACTAGAGACTTCAATGTCCAGTTGACCAGTGCCGTAGTCCGGGTTGCCAGCTCTGGGGTAACCTAGAAACTGTAGAAGAAATCAGCGCAAATATGGTCTTATCCGAGAAATACAGTTAGTTTAGCACTCAGATTAAACTCACCAGTTCAGTCTGTCAAAGACGCATATAATGTAGAAAATCATCTGCAGTGGATCCACGGTTCAGCAAGTGACCATCAGACTGTAAAGGGAGTTCGTGGACAATATTCGTGGACAATATTCAGGAAATATACATGTGGTTTTTCCTGAAGAAGAAGTTATATGCTTTGAAACACGTTGAAATAAACCACCACCTTACTGTACACTACTGAGACATAGGTCTGCATTCTGTCGGCAGCGCAGAATATTGCCCATCAGCTCTGGGGTAAGGTTTTTTGAACGTCCTAACCCACAGACAGTTTTCACTCTATGTGTTCTCTCCACCAGTCCACTATTGAATCCCTTATCCCCAAAACACATGTATTGTATTTTAATAAAATACTTATGTTATTTTAGTTTTTTTGCATTTTGCTGACATCTTGCATAACATTTAGTAATAAAAAGTTACACTTTACTAGATTTCACTTTATTTTTTTATTACTTTTTTTTACTACCATAGTCTCAAACTTAACCCTACCCCCAACCCAAGCTTCAGCCAGTTAGTGTTGGAAAGTGTGTGTAAATGTGATATATTACTATGATTATGGTTTGTTTTTGTTTGTTTTTTTCTTTATAAGGGTAATTTTTGTAAAATTTAGACAGCTTTCCCAGGAGGTCTTTGAATCTCCTCTCTCAAAATAACAGCTTGCTTCTTGAGAGCAGAGCGCAGCGCATGAGCAGTGCACATGATTCAATTCTGTCTTGCTCAGCTAAGGTTACGTAGGTTGCAGCTCCAAGAAGAAGTGATGCTTACTGCTCATCCTCCAGGATGATCAGTTGGGGAAGGGGAAAAAAATATCCAACCCTTATAAAACTTGGCACCCAAGTCTACTACCAAGTCCTGTTCTGCCCTTATCTATTTTTACATCTGCTGACACACAATGATGTCAACTACAAGAGTCAACTACCATCCCGATTAGGTGTACCTTGACTTTTAAGATTTTTTATTAACTAAGTAGCGTATATTATTTACATGTACTATGACTCCTTATATACTTACTACAGAGTATTTTTTGTTTTTGTGTTAGGTACTAAATAAGTAATTTGTACTATTGGGTTATCACCAATTTCGTGTTTCGTGGAATATACCTATTTCTTTACAATGCAATGTCGAATTGTAACCTGTGTATCAGTGCTATACATCCTGACTATATATGTTAGCAATGTACTGTACACTTGCAACTCATGGTCACCAGGATGAGCTTTTCTTATGTATCAGGATGAGAATATACAATAACTACAAGCTGCAGCCAAACGGCAAACAATTACAATAAATTGAAGCAACAGGGTAAAAAAAAAATTGGATAATGCACATTACTTCGCTAAATAGCAGATTATGAATGCTTTAAAACTATTAGACTTCATGAGCCATAACTTTGGCCCTGAGCTGAATAAACAGGCTTGATCCTTTGGTCTTTAAGCCTTCAATATATGAAACACATTCCCAGAATCTGAAAAATCTATGAGAAAAAGATCTTGGCACCAGGAACACAGAACAATTAAGGAGATATCTACCCACTGAAAATAGGGGCTGCATAATTCAATTAAAACCTCTTAAAAAGACGTTTATTATTTTTCATTAGGTAATTTGCTTTGTCCAATCTGCTATTAATTCCAGGAGAGTTACCATACAAAACAACAGCGTATATCAGCGTTCCCTAAATGTCTTGTTATTAGTTATGTTATCCATTTCAGGAGTAGTAATTACTCTTGAAACAATGGAAACAATGATTTTTTTCCCCATATTACCAAAATTTAACATGCTCCATATACATAGTCAAAACCACCCTTCAGTTAGGATCAACGTCTGATCTCCACTGAAAATTTCCAATCTGATCACAGTTAATGATACAACAGTGAAGACTAGAATTTATTCTGCAATGTACAATCATGTTCCTCTCCTAGTAAAATATCTGTATACTAGATGGTGGCCCGATTCTAACACATCGGGTATTCTAGAATATGCATGTCCACGTAGTATATTGCCCAGACACGTATTATGTTGGCCAGCCACGTAGTATATTGCCCAGCCACGTAGTATATTGCCCAGCCACGTAGGATATTGCCCAGCCACATAATATATTGCACAGCCCACGTAGTATATTGCACAGCCCACGTAGTATATTGCACAGCCCACGTAGTATATTGCACAGCCATGTACTATATTGCCCAGCCACGTAGTATATTACACAGCCCACGTAGTATATTGCACAGCCCACGTAGTATATTGCACAGCCATGTAGCATATTGCACAGCCCACATAGTATATTGCACAGCCATGTAGTATATTGCACAGCCCACGTAGTATATTGCACAGCTATGTAGTATATTGCCCAGCCATGTAGTATATTGCCCAGCCACGTAGTATATTGCCCAGCCACGTAGTATATTGCCCAGTCGCGTAGTATATAGCACAGCCACATAGTATATTGCACAGCCACAGAGTATATAGCATATCCAAAGTAGTATATACTCACCTTCCATCCGCAGCTGTCACCGCCACATGTGCTGCGCTGTTTTCTACTGTCGCAGCCGTCATGACTAACCGTGGCCGTCATCACTGACCGCGGCCGACAATTTAGTCCCTGGCTTTTGGCGGCGGTAGGCCCAACAGCGTCCATGGTCCCGGCCGGCTCCGCCCTCCTCATGACGACTCCACCCCCTTCACAAAGCTTCTGGCCGGGCCTGTATGCAGTGGGCGGGGACTCGCTCTGCATACTTCCTGGCCTCCCCTGCCCTTTTGTCTACGCCCGCTGTCTGGCCGCGACCAATGAATATCCGGCGGGACAGACAGAATGAAAGACGGAAGTACCCCTTAGACAATTATATAGTAGATATAAAATATATATATATATATATATATATATATATATAATGTGTAGCCCTCTGATCGACATGAAGATAATTCATTATTTAGATACCCTTTTACTCTGTAGCGGAGTAGGTAGTCTCATTTTTGGACATGTCAATCGTGCCAAACAAGGAAAAAATAAGAATTGTGTCCCCATTCTACAGGATATACATCCTGTGATAAAAATAATTTAGAAATACACACAGACAGCTATAAATACACCTTCAGTAATACTATGAAGGAAACGATAAAAAAAACATTGTATAATTCTGGTTGAGTGGATGTATTTTGTATGAAGGGGTGATAGGTGTTTGATGGATGGTATTAGTACTCAACCAATTTGATGCTCGGTTCACCCTACTGCCATTATTTTTACACAGTGGACCAATGTGTCTGTGTGTGTCATAAAACTGTAACAAGATTATTTGTTCCACATCAAATGACTTTATACAGGGGGACAATCAACATCCATTTTACTGGAAATAAATGGCATTAAAAATACAGATGGCCTGCATGACTTCACTGCAAGTAAAAGCTTCAGAATGAGCAAATACCGAGCGGTAAAAAAATAAATAGCAATAGTGCATGAAAATAACACAGGGCACTTGGTTAACATAATTTTGATTTAAAAAAAAAGTAAAAGCCATCCACCTACTGTACGTCACGGTGGCCCTATTGGGGAAGATCCTATCTTCTAGTATTAAAACCTTAAAATGTGTCTAATGACATAAATTTGAATATGGGTCATCATGACGTGATGGGATAGCTTTTAATTATGTTTACTAAGTACCCTATGTTATTTTAAAGCACTATTGCTATTTATTTATTTATTTACTACAGGGTATTTGCTCATTTTATTTTGATCTTAGGTTTTGTCGGTTTAGTGGCCAGTGTGAACACGCGCCTACATGCAGCATGCATGCATACCTTACATACCAGTTAACTTCTTTTGGTTTTTGTTCACTAAGGCTATGTGCACACGTTGCGGATTTACTGCGGATCCGCAGCGCTTTTTTCTACGCAGAAACGCTGCAGATCCGCGAGTGATTTACAATTACAGTGTAAATCAATGAAAAAAAAAAATTGCTGTGCTAATGGTGCGGAAAATTCCGCACGGAAAATGCTGCGGATCAAATGAAGGAGCACGTAATTTATTGGTACGGCTATGCAGCGTTTTTGTACCCATTCCATTATAGAAATCCGCAGGGGTAAAAAGGCATGAAATCCGCACAGAATCCGCATAAAAAACGCATCAAATCCGCACCTGCGTTTTCTGCCAAGAGATGCAGAATCTGCACAAAAAATTCCGGAGGCAAATCCGAGTAAATGGAAATGAATGTCATCAGAAATGTAGATTTTAACCTACAGGTATGTGACATACAGCCTGAGATAATTCACAAATGGACTGCTAAGCAACATGAAAACATAGGAGGAAAACTAAATGCTATAGTATAAAATTCAGAGTATAATAATTGCAAATCTCTATCACATAAGTTACACTACAGTCACTAGAACAAAGAACACTGCTACACAAATCGGTAGGGTTTGTTCACACTCTTTTGCTGCGATTTTTTTCTGCATGAAAAGTGTTGTCAGGAAATGTGCACATTTTTTAATATATTTTTTGCCTAGTTTTTTCCCCCATTCATTTGAATAGGTGAAAAGCACTGAAAAAAGGCTGAAAGAATTGACAGGCTGCAGATAAAAAAAAAAAATGCAAGGAAAAAAATGGAACGTGTGAATGAGATTTTAGAAATTGCAGTTAATTTACTGGTACTATAGAATACAGCATTTTTTTCTACACAAAAAATGTGAGGAAACAAACACTGTAAAAATGACACGTAAGAAAATACCTGAAGTGTACCGTATTGTCCAGTAATATTGTAATCTGCCATTTTATTGTGTTTTGTCTTGGGCTATAGGCTTTATGTTATGCAACAAATGTTGTTATCGAAGTACAGTCCAAAGTTTTCCATGGACTCATTGACTTGAATGGCCGAGAGTGATCTGAATATAAGATCTAACTCTGGCATGCTGGGATTTTTTCCATCGGACTGACTCTGTGCAAGGAAAAAAAAAAATCAGCCCCAGAGCATAACATTGAGTACAATCTGATGTTTTATCGTATCACACTCGGACCGAAAATATGGTCGTCTGCAGAGCCCTTACTCATATGGACACTGTTGTTCATCTTATTCTAACGTGTGTCTGTATGTTATAAGAATACAATAACGATGCCCTTTTTGCAGAGAAACCATTTTAGAAGTGATATGCAAATGAGGATGGATGTGCTTTGGGCGGGACAGACTACTTCCTCAGCCTCAGCTTCTGGCTCCATTGTCAGCCTAAGGCCGGAGTCACACTACAGCGAGATACGGCTGAGTCTCGCAGGTTAAAACCAAGCTCTGGCACCGCCACTCCGGAGCGGAGCGTGCGGCTCCATGTATTGCTATGTGGCCGCACGCTCTGCTCTGGAGTGCCGGTGCCAGAGCTTGGTATTAACCTGCGAGTCTCGGCCGTATCTCGCTGTGTGTGATCCTGGCCTAACTCCACCTTCCGCTATGTGATTTCTGTGCTGCAGCAGTACTAACTATCTCTCAATCAACTTATACTGGGTGGAGTTGGGCTAGGAAAGGAGCTCAGAAGCAAGGCAGTGAAAGTGCTCCGTCCTGTCCCTGGCATTTCCAGCCTCATTCGTATATCACTCTCTAAAGTGGATCCCAATGCAAAAGAGCAGCGCTTTTGCTTCTTAAAGATATTGGATTTCCTTGGGCTCTTATAACCTACACACATTATCGGCATAGGAGTAGAATGAACCGACAGCTTCCCTTTAAGCTCTTTCAGGTTTCCTGAATAATATGAATGACCAACTATTTTCATGTCCAGCCACAAATTCTCTTTTGCATTGAGGTCTGTGTTCTGTTTTGGCCACTACAGGACATAAAGTGCACAATGTTGGCCTTAATTTTGGGGTCATTGTCTTTCTGGGAAAGAATCCACTAGTATGAATTCGACAAACACAAAACTAGTAATGCATTGTTCTTGGTCATTTTATACCCATCATGGACCTCACCAAAAGTTATTCCTAAGAAACAAGCTATACATGAATGGTATAGAAAATAACACTACCATGAATGCTAGAAAAGTAGAAACCTCTTGAGTTAGGCTTGAATGAACACACATACTGAATATATGAAGTTTACAAACAGAAGAAGCTGGAGACAATGTCAAAATACGAGGTACGATCACTATTGGTCTGAAAAATGTTTACCGTATTTATTAATGAGATAAAGGGCATACTACAATGGTCTAGTTTGGAGAAAAGAACAACTTTGTTTCATATGGCATTTTTGTAAGGCTTTTTGAGTTCTCGTAAGTTACAGCTGTGAAATACAATGCCACTGTTTTATAGTGCGGCTCTTTTTTTATAGGAGGACTACAGGCACAATGAGACATTTGTGTGCATGGCTCCATTCCACCCACACCATTGTGTAAGTCACACAGTCTGGTATACATTGTACACTGCCCTCCAGCAGGCTACACATAGACAGATTAGCGCTGGAAGCCTGCTACGCTTACATAACTGCACCATTTGTACATAAAATGGAGTGTAACCCAAGAACTACAAATAAATGATTTACAATGATCAACCGGTTAGGCTGTGATCACATCTGTGTTAGGGGCTCCGCAAGGAGCTCACACCGCAGATGCCATCTTATTTGATGGAAAAAGAAAAGTCACTACATGGAGCACTTTTCTAAAAGATGACCCTAATAATAAGTCAATAGGATTCATAAGTTTCATTAATATCTGTTGTGTGAGAGATCTGGGACAGCGGAGTATCTCCTGCTGTAAATGGATGACAAAATTGATTGGAAAGGTGCCTTACAGAAAATATATTTAAGAATTCAGCAAATCTAATAACAATAAAAGGACTGTTTGTACATGATATGCCGAACTACTATGATCCTATTGAAAAGCATCCTTTATGTAATGCTATTAAACTTACATACAGGACATGGCAGTGTCCCTCTCTCGGTTACTCAGCTACGCAGCAATACACAGCTTCTTCATGATACAAAAATATATACTCAATTCTTCCATGATGATGGATTTACAGTTTTGGTGCAGTTTTGATTTAGGCAAAGCCACAGTGAATCCAGAGCAGGGGTGTATAACCTATGGCGTTGTGGTCAAATGTAGCCGGTAAGGACCTTCTGCAGCCAGCACCCATCTGCTCACAGACATAATAGCGTCTGGCCCCAATATAGTCCATGTCATGGTGAAGACCAGTGGTGCGTAGCTCCGTTGAGATTGGTAATTATGAATGGTGAGTAGTGATGAGCGAATATACTCGTTACTCGAGATTTCTTGAGCACGCTCGGGTGACCTCCGAGTATTTTTAAGTGCTCGGAGATTTAGTTTTTATCGCTGCAGCTGAATGATTTACATCTGTTAGCCAGCATAAGTACATGTGGGGGTTGCCTGGTTGCTAGGGAATCCCCACATGTAATCAAGCTGGCTAACAGATGTAAGTCATTCAGCTGAGGTGAGGAAAACTAAATCTCCGATCACTAAAAAATACTCAGAGGTTACCCGAGCGTGCTCGGGAAATCTCGAGTAACGAGTATATTCGCTCATCACTAATGGTGAGCTGTGTTGTCTTTTCTGGGTCAGACATATTTTCACAAAATGGGTCTTGACTTCTAGAGCACAGAAAGGGGCAGATCAGGGGAAGAAGTTGTCATGCTTGAGTATTGCTATATTCATTGTAGTAAATGGGAGAAGGGAAACACTGGACTGTTTCAGCATCTGGTATACATTACAATGTAGTGAGGTGAATGCATGGTCTCTTCCTTTCTGCACCATAAACCCATGAGAACGGTACCTCTACTATCCTGATAGGTGGGAACCCTATAAATGGATGAAGCACTTACTGTGGTAATGCTGCGACTTGAGGTTGGTTCAACCTGACAATGAGGCTCTTAAACACAAAAAGGTTGTAAACTCCTGATCTAGAAAGACTGAAAGAATAAAAGAAAGGCTGATTCTTCTCTCGTCTTCAATACTGTGTGTTTCTCAAAAAATCAAAAACTTACATGCATGAATCCAGCCCTAACGAAACAGGATATCTCCAAGATAATGAGCAAGACAATTGAGAAAACACGGAATATTGTAAGTTTTATGCATTATGACCAAAAGGCTTATCTAGGAACACTGAAACAAATAGAGAATGAGCAATGTGCAGTTTTTCCACCAATAACATTTTATGGCGTATCATATCACTGGGCCTACATGAGGAGGATGACAATTTATGTGCATACGATAAATATTTTTAAGAAAATGTCTTAGTGGTCCAGTCACCTTGTCTGACATGTCTGTTTAAGAAAGTAGCCGTAGATGCCCATAACTACAATTATGGTGCATCTTTTTTCAACTCTGCCTTGTTATGTTTCTCCTACTAGTCCTCTTCAAAATTTATGCATACATTGACAACTGGGTGCTACAAATTTCTTCTATCAAGGGGGCTATTTCCGCTATTTCTAATATTGTAGAATAGTGACCTTCGGCACTCAATGAAACACAAAGAAGTTCCATTTCAAGATAATTTTCAATTTTAATTTACAGACGACATAATAGGATATACAGACAAAGACAAAGGATGGATCTTTGTCTGTATATCCTATTATGTCAGCTGTAAATTAAAATTGAAAATGATCTTGAAACAGAACTTCTTTGTGATTCATTGAGTGTCACCATTCTACAATATCACTTCATTTTCCTTTGAACATCATCTCTATATTCAGAGTGCACCACTTTTGATCGACTTGACTCCGCTATTTCTAACATATGGAGCTCTGATTGTACAAGGTGAATGTTTTTAGGGACTCCCTTACCTAGGTAACACCCAGTTGGCAATTTATATAGATTTCTAGGCAGAATAAGACTAAGTTCACATGTTCAGTACTAATCCATTAGAAATGGATCCAGAGGCAACCACTGGCAAAAAAAATTCTGCAGACACAACTTTTTTGGTCTACCTAAAAAAAAAATTATTTCAACTGGATTTGTGTTTTTTTTTTCTTTTAACTTTGAAGTCTATGAATTATGGATCCGATAAATTATTAAATTGTAAATTGTCATATGCTTTTCCTCCATTTGAAACTGATCCGGTAAGGAAAAAAAGGATTCTTTTGAAATGAAAGAAAAATAGATCCGTTTCTAACAGATGATTACTGGACATGTGAACTTAGACTAAATGAGAAATGGTACAACGATGAGTACTAATTGGGGAATACAATTATTGACATAATATTAGAAGAGATTACAGGACCAATTTAAATAATAATTAAATATGGTGGAAGGATCCTACATAGATAAAAGTTTCAAGGTTACAATTCATAGGCAGATCCCATGGAGTAAAGGTACCTTCACACTAAACGACGCTGCAGCGATCCAGACAACGATCCGGATCGCTGCAGCGTCGCTGTTTGGTCGCTGGAGAGCTGTCACACAGACCGCTCTCCAGCGACCAACGATGCCGGTAACCAGGGTAAACATCGGGTTACTAAGCGCAGGGCCGCGCTTAGTAACCCGATGTTTACCCTGGTTACCATCCTAAAAGTAAAAAAAACAAACGCTACATACTTACCTACCGCTGTCTGTCCCCAGCGCTGGGCTTCTCTGCTCTGGCTGTGAGCGCCGGGCAGCCGGAAAGCACAGCGGTGACGTCACCGCTCTGCTTTCCGGCCGCTGTGCTCACAGCCAGAGCAGAGAAGCAGAGCGCCGGGGACAGACAGCGGTAGGCAAGTATGAAGCGTTTGTTTTTTTTACTTTTAGGATGGTAACCAGGGTAAACATCGGGTTACTAAGCGCGGCCCTGCGCAGGTTAAGATTTGTAACAAATGGGATAACTTGTCATGACTCGGGTGAGCCGGCTGCGTCATGCTCACAAATTACTCCAGCTATCACTTTGGTGGAGCTGGCCGAAACTCTGCGTTTTGTGATTTCTCAAAGCGTTTTACACCAGAATTCTGACTTAATCACTGTGATGGATCTGGGCCTTTGCATCTAGCTTCTCCATAGTGATAATTTCATGCATATGTGGTGGGACATGTAGAACCAAAGATATATTGAGTACTTTTGACAGCAAATATGATGCACCACCATGGGGATGACCTTGTGACTAAACCAATACATTATTACGCAGTTGGACAGTTGTGCAAAGCCATGTAGTACAATCCGTACCATATTCCACATCAAAATGGATCTGTAAGTAGCAATATTGGAGACGTTTAGGTTTTGTCTTATGGCAGACATTCATAGTCACGGGATACAACCATAAATATGCCAGCTCTATAATTGGGGACAGGTAGCTGAGACTCATCATATTTGCCTTTTCTTTACACCTATTATAGATGGGTTAGGACCCCATTGTTTTGCAGTTGCAAATATTGTATAGGTTATTATGACTAAACAGTATGCCCTGGATTATTTGTTGAATTAATTAAATTCATGATTTTTGCCAAAATTTACATAAATTATGGCAAAACAGCTCTAGTTTTGTAATGCTTTAAGAAAAAATTTGGCAAAAAACAAAAAACGCTAAATGATCCCAATGTGTGAAAAAAATCCTACTGGTCAAGAAAAGCTTATAGGTATCATTTAATATAATAACATACATTAATGTAATTCAGACGTACGAATGCAAATGTTACTCAAATTTTGGATAGATCGGAATAAATTAATTTAACTGCTTACTGACCACCCATTATATTACGCACCCTCCGTAGTTGTTGAAAACCCATACATAGCTTAAGCTGACTTGGCGATGAGGTAGCCAATTGTTGGATTCTGGAGAGAAAACACGAGCATTTTTCACCACTCCTGACTTCTCTGTTCTTAGATACACAGCCTCAATCACCTGAGCTGCCTGAGATACATGAGATACACTCAGCAGCAGGTCTGTAAATATATAAAATAATAGAGTCTTCCAATGGACTTTTTTTTACCTTTGAGGTAAAGACCATGATATTTAATAAAATTTAAAAAAATCAACAAAACAAAAATGGAGTAAAAAAATCACATAAATCCCCTAAAAAAATATGGGAACCCCACCAATCATTGTTAGAATTATAGGCCTGACTCGATTACTTTGAAAACAGAAATGTGACATGTCAATGTTACAATTATTCTCTGGTGAGCACAAATAAAAAGACTAACACAAGGGTAACACTACATGATAGGAAAATTAAATTCAGGACAGAAAATTCAAACTATAAATTTACTTATTCTAAACATGTGTAGAAAAATAAGATAAAAACCTTTGTTGGTCATGGAAAAAAAATGATGTAAAAATCACCCCGATAGCCCCAAAAATAAGAGTTACAGCTGTTACTAATGCAAAAAAATGACATATATGGCCCTGAATGCCGAAAATACCCTGTGCCTGGTTGGAGTATTGATCAAGGCGCCAGACATTTTCCTTGACTGCTAGAATAAAGTCCTATTCAGGAAGACTCCAGCCTGCCTCCACTAACCCGAGGCGTATGCACAAAGTACTAACTACGTACACAACCAGCAATGACAAGATAGGCTCTACATGCAGCGTCCCTTTAAGGGAAAACACATTTTCTCAGACATAAAATACAGTATGCAGTATTATCCTTTCAGAATAACAACATTAGTGTGCAGACTGGAGGAGCCATAATCAGATAAACTTATTAAAAGGAGTCGATCCGAGCCGTGCAGCTGTGTGAGCTGTGCAGCATCTTTCTATGATCTTCATTTATCAAAGCCCAGTAAAGACAATTATCTAGACACCATATGCATATAGTGATCATTTAGTTTACTAAATTTGTGTTCATTATCTTATTCCTTACAAGGAACCTATAATCAGATCATTATCTATTTTGTATCTCACGTTTTGTGTTACATGTATGTTTTGGGGCAACAATTTGTTTTTAACATATTATGATCTTTATTAAAATTAAAAAAAAAAATTCATAATCTTGCAATTTTCAAACTGTCCACTGGGGCTTTACTAGACTAATACTTCCTATTCTTTCAGGAAGATTTTCTGCTAGGCTCCTTATTGGCAGAGGCATGGTTACAATGATAGGTAACCTCTCTATACACAGCATATAACACAGGATCCACCCATCATAATAGATGATGTCACAGCTCTCCCCTTTCACAATGACCTATGCACATGCTCATTAGATGCTTCAAAGCAAGCAGGGACAAAGTCAGTCTGTTGCTCCTAATGTACATGTGAATTTTCAGACACAACAGGAAATTAGAGTCTAAGAAAGCCCCAGTGGCCAATGTGAAAATTGTAAGATTTCTAATTTTTATTTTTAATACAGATTTTAATATGGAGACAATACCAAATATTTAAAAAATAATAAATGTCAGACAAAAACCTGCTGTAAATAATAACTACCTTCAGTTAGAAAAAGCATAAAATATAGACAATCAACTGCATGATATTCTACATCATTTTAAAGAATTTTTAAGATTGAAATTGATAATATAATCATAAGTGGTCAAGTTAGGCGTAGACCAGGGTTGGATAGTAGAACCCACAGAAAAGCTAAATTTGTGGATCCCCTGTTGTCCTGTGGATGATGAGCTATTGCTCGTTGCGCTCGTTCATTGAAAGCTTTACCGCTATACCTATTGTAATTCACTAGTAATTGTGGCCCATGAGAATTACGAACAAATGTTTTTTTCAACCTTAATACATGGATATACATACGGTAAGTAAATACATAGTTATCAAGCACTGTATATGTGGTGAAGCTCAACACAATCTATCTATTCGTAATGGTCAGCAGCATACAAAGTGGACTGGGGGAAGGATGGGCTCATGTTGGGCGACCATAAGACCTGTCAGTTACAGCTAACAATGTTATCTCCAACTTGGAGAAGTCTTTGGAGTCCTTGATATCACCTTGACTGATAAGATGAGAGTGGAAGATACGGACTCTGTAAAGGTCACTGTGTCCTATTCTTTGGGGGAGCACAAGTACTTTACTGACAGTTAAGACTGATCTTTTCTCTTTGTGTCAGAGATGTATTTTTTTCGTGTAGGTAATGAAATTACGGTGACTTGTAAAGGTACCGTCACACTAAACGAAGTCTTACTTCACTTCGCCTGACACTCCAGAATGAGATCTGTCCTGCTTTACTCCAAACTTCAGAGTCTCTCTTCTCCCTGTTATAGAACTGACATTTCACTGGTATTCAGCTCCGATGAAAATACATTCTAATTACTATATATAGTGAAAGTATGTTTGCATACTAATTAAAAATAACAGTCTGGCAACTGTAAATGTGTATAAACAATGTCAAAACGGCTGGAATAAAATGAGACAAATCTCTATTGCCCTATAAGGATATTTAGTGCTCCGTTCCGAACTCTACCATATTTGTTCTTTCACCCTTTTTAAGTATTGCAGGATATGAAAAGCCATGAAAAAAAGAAAAGCTCCTGCGGAAAGGGAGTGAAAATACCTACTTACGTAAATAAACACATTCCTACGTGTCTACATCAGCAGACTATTACAATAGTGTTGTACTCAGCACAAGGGTGAGAAGCAGGTTATTACACAGCCTGTGATTAGTACGGTGGGGTATGCATAGGAAATGCAGGACAGATAATACAGAGTCACCCTTTAGGAACTAGCAGGCTGGGTTATGGGCAGAGTCTTAGGCCTCCTTCACACATCCAAATAAAAGCGGTATTGGAAAAAATAGTTCCGGTGTCAGTGTTTAGGATCAGTGTGTCAGCACTGTGCCATCAGAGTGCCAGAGTGCCATCAGCGTGCCATTAGAGTGCCATCAGAGTGCCATCAGTGTGTCAGTAGTGTGCCATCAGCGTGCAATCAGCGTGCCATTAGAGTGTCATCAGCGTGCCACAGTGCTATCAGTATGTCAGTAGTGTGCCATCACCGTGCCATCAGAGTGCCATCAGTGTGTCAGTAGTGTGCCATCAGCATGCCATTAGAGTGTCATCAGCGTGCCATCAGCGTGCCACAGTGCTATCAGTATGTCAGTAGTGTGCCATCACCGTGCCATCAGTGTGCCAGTAGTGTGCCATCAGTATGCCATCAGCATGCCATTAGAGTGTCATCAGCGTGCGATCAGCGTGCCACAGTGCTATCAGTATGTCAGTAGTGTGCCATCACCGTGCCATCAGTGTGCCATCAGAGTGACATCAGTGTGTCAGTAGTGTGCCATCAGAGTGCCATCAGCATGCCATCAGTGTGTCAGTAGTGTGCCATCACCGTGCCATCAGCATGCCATCAGTGTGTCAGTAGTGTGCCATCACCGTGCCATCAGTGTGCTATGAGCGTGCCATTAGAGTGCCATCAGCGTGCCATCAGAGTGCCATCTGCGTGCCACAGTGCTATCAGTGTGTCAGTAGTGTGCCAGCAGAGTGCTATCAATGTTCCACCAGTGTGTCATCAGCATGCCACCAGCGTGTCATCAGAGTGCCATCAGCGTGTCACCAGAATGCCATCAGAGTTCCAGCATGGTGACAGCAGTGTTCTTCCGGTATGACTAAAGAAATATAAACTACAAAGCTTCTCCTATAGTTTGCAATGTTAAACAATGGATACCATCCATTTACTGTATGTTCAAACACACCCATAGACTTGTATTAGCCTTTGTCATCTGTGTTGCCAGTAAAAAACAGACATGTGACGCACGGTCTGTGTAAAAACATGGACATGTGCACAGCACCAAAGATTATAACGGATACATGTGGAATCCGTGGAAAAAGCCAGAAGCCACACGTACTGAAAACACGGACATGTGAAGGGGGCCTTAGAGATACAGCAGTTGATAACTACGTGCGCATCCACACAAAAATGTTGTCTAGTTGCAGGGTGGAAATGTGCTATGTGACATTAATTATTGTCATACAATGGTCTTTAGGAATGATGCCAGGTTATTGTAGTGTCCACTGGACCTGTCTGCATCCAACATACTGAAGCATGGTTTACATTTTGGAAGGGCTCTATGAACCTTTACAGCTTATGGTGAGTTTACACTGGCCAATGGTAGCCATAAATGCCAACCGATCAGCCACATAGAGGCCAATCGGCGGTCATGTAATAACTTGTTCAGACAGGTAAACTACACTTCCCGTACACCCAGAAGAATCGGTAATATGATTGTTTTGTGTGCATAGATTGTCATTGTTATCGGCAGCACATGTCCTGTTCACACAGAAAGATGTGCTGCCAAGAACGATAATTTACAAGCAAGCTTAAAAATAGTTTAACCTGACAAATGAATGTTAGCTCATCAGTGGCGAGGTGAGGGGGGGGATGGAGCTTGGATAATTATAGGAAATGAGCGTTCCCGAGAATGCTTGTTCATGATAATTGTCCAGTGTGAATACACAATTAGATTACCTTTAAGAGAGATAACCGAGGATGTTAGTGGGTGATTACAGATAGGGATTGATTACCTTTCCTAGCATTTTGACAATTGTCAATGGAGAGGTGATGGGAAATGACATACAGAATCAGCTTATATTATTGTCAGTTTTTATGAGATTCAACATTTAAGCATTAATGTATCCACCAATATCACAATAATGTTGTCTTCTCCATCAGAACATTACATAGAAAGCTGCCTGAAAAGGACCAAAAGTGGTAACGCAAAAAAGGGAAATGTTTCTTAAAAAAAACTTTTGTTATACTTTCCTTTCCCTAATCATTTCACTTAAATTGGTGGCAGGACCTGAAGAAAGTCTCCACATGTTAGAAACAGAACCCAAGAAAGTTCTGAACTCGTTGTGTGTGAATATCTGTAAATTCCAAAGCAGTTACTCGGAATTCTCTCTTTGCCTTATTTGTTCTTCATTCTAAATCCAGACTCTTAACTCCTGCTTCTCCCTCTGATCTGCATAACATCGTTCTCACAGGGATTCTACGTTACAGGCTCTTTCCATCTGACTTCTAAAACCCTGCTGCCTGATAAGAGCATGGATCTTACAGCCTTTCTTTGCCCATAGCTAGGAAGCCTTAAGGTACCGTCACACTCAGCAACTTTGCAAAGAGAACGACAACAATCCGTGATGTTGCAGCGTCCTGGATAGCGATCTCGTTGTGTGACACGCAGCAGCGATCTGGATCCCGCGGTGCCATCGCTGGTCGGAGCTACAAGTCCAGAACTTTATTTCGTCACCAGGTCAGCGTGTATCGTCATGATTGACATCAAAAGCAATGACGCCAGCAACGAAGATAGGGCCCCTAGATGTGTGTCGGATCGGTACACTGCGGCTGTTTGACATGGAGCTAAAAACCAGCGAGAACGAGAAGTGAGTCGCCGTTACGTCACTGGATCGCTCCTGCATCGTTCTGGAGTTGCTGTGTTTGACGTCTCTACAGCGACCTAAACAGCGACGCTCCAGCGATCTAGTTTAGGTCGGCTCGTTGTCTATATCACTGCAGCGTCACTGAGTGTGACGGTACCTTTACTTGCCTCTTGTCCTTGCAATTCAATACGATATGGAAAGGCAATATCTCTCTTATCAGACAAGTTATAGATGTTACCAAGTGGACAAAATATATTCTTATTGCTTCTTTGGCTATCATTAACAAATAGCTACAAAATCAGCTCATTTGTCAAAAATGAATTATCTGGTTTGGACAAATATGTGGATACCCCATAGTCAAGTTGATCACAGAAGGTCCACCACTGAGAGCCATCATTCATCATCAGTATTCACTCTGTTGATTCCAAGTTCTACCACTGTTGTGTATTATACCATTAATATAAACTTCACTTTACATTTTTTTGACCTGCAGTTTATTCCTATTTGTCAATTTTAAAGAATTCTAAAGTTAAAGTACACCTCCCAGCTAGCACAAGAATGAAAGCAGTTAATTAGGTAGACTGTGAGACTATGAGGAGAAAACGGTGAGGGAAGCCTACGGCTATTTCACATTTTACTATCATGAGCCACAACATAAGACCATTTGTACATAATTGAGATTTGTCATGTAAAGAAAAGGTTCTTCAATAGAGTTAAGCGAATATGTTCAGAATCGGTAGCCGAATCTGAATTTGCCATATTCCTGTTATATTGGTAGCCTACTCGTGACAAATTTATGTTTGATGATCGGTTCCGAACATATTCTGTAATTTCTATCCCACTGACTCCAATGATGTTCTGCTGTGTTTGGTGAATATTTCAAAACCAATATTCGCCGACGATCGTAATCGGAACCGAATTTAGAAAAATTTGCTCATCTATATTCTTCAACACATCAATATTACATATAAGAATGTCAGATGAGACCTGTAGACCTGCTTTATGTCATTCTATAGCCCCTATTTAACTAAAGAATGAAATTTATCCCATAGCGGAGATAAGGTATAAGCATCCAAACACCCTAAACTTTAATACCTTTGTAGATCTTTACCATTGTAACACTACATGGCCTTTTTACATTTATAGATTGTACAATTCGTTTTACAGGTTGCAAGTGAAGTCTATCAAGTTACAAGTAATTATCACAAAGAAATTACATCGACTTAGTAAAATTCCACTGTCACAAGTTGTTCATGACTCCTTTAAAGGGATTTTTAATGGGAATATACACAACAAATAACCTTTTTAAATGCAAAACTCCAAATGCAAACCTCTATCCCTGCTTATGGGAATGTCCGAGTATCCAAACCTTTTGGTTCCATATTCAATCATTTACAATGATACACTTAACTACCTTTGTACCAAAAGATCCTCTATGTGCTATTTTTGTGTGATTTAAATGCAGAAATTTATCAATGTAAGATTGGGGAGAATAAACCGTAACATTTTGTGGCGGCTAGAGGAGTGAACTCCATATTATCCACCTGGTTACAGAAACAATCACCACCCTTCAAATTATTTCTGGAAAAAATATCTATTCAATCTACTGATTGGGCAGAGGACTCCTTCCATAAGGAACAGAAAGTTAAAGAGTTTTTTGAAACTTGGGAATCATTTATCAATATATTGCCAAATAATCTACAACATTATTTAAAAAAATGTTTAAATTCAACAGGGTGATATCAAGAAAGAATTGTAATAGGGGATGCTCTAAGGTGAACTCGTGGTGGTGGGTTCCGCAGGGTCTGTCTAAATTTAATTACATCCTGCTTGTCAAGTGGAAGGACCCCCCTATGCCCAATGTGATTCTTACATATGGAATTGACATTTATGAAAAAAGGATAATCCTTGTATTTACTTAATTGTTTTGGATTCATTTGAATAGTTGTTTTACTGATGTCTATGCATTATTCAAACAAAATAAACAAGTGGGGGATTTGTTGGGGTAGAGAAGATTTTTTTTATTTTTGTTATTTAGTTTGTTTAAAAATTTTCAATAAAAACAGTTTAAAAAAATTCAAAAGTGTGGTTAATAAGCAGACAAAAAGTTGTCTAGAGAGTGAATTTATTTTTGAAAATGCTGGAGCCGGTTTATAAAAAAATCCTTTGTTGCTCTCATTCCATCACCGTCCGGTAACGACGATATCATCACAGGATGTCATTGCTGCAGTAGGAAGCAGAGTGTATTGGGGGATGGGCAGAATCACATTGGGAGCATTAAAGGATTACGGTAGTAAGGTAAATATTTTTATCTTTTTAACCCTCCTTCCGAATTTTTTAACAACAAATTCCCTCTCTAGATTAGCACTTTAATTAACAAACACTCCAGAACTATCTTATTTTACCAATTTCTATTATATTTAGCGCTGCCACGTGAGTTTATCACTATTTTTGGATTCTATTCTGTGCTCCATTTTCAAGGTTATCTCGAATTTTAATCAAAGACTGACTTTTTATGACAAGTTCCAATAACTAAACAAAGAGGCATCGTTAACGAATTACAAACAACTTTGATTTTTTTTCATGGACAATAACATATCAGAAACTTGTAATAATTTAAATTATGTGTAAGCTTTTATTCTAAACCTTTCTTCTAATACACTGTCCAGTGCTATTTGTATGTAAAAAACAAACTGTGGATAACTATGGACCTTATGAAGAAATCTATTCCTATAGTTTGTCATTCAGTTTGAACAGTGACTAAATAATTATTTTGTACTTTAAAAGATTGGTTCCCACATTGGAGCAGAAAAGGGATATCCATCCATAGGACATTTGGATCTTACAGTACCTCTGCATCCTGCTCCTGCAACCTGTAGGTCTTCTTTAAGCTTTGCAGGACCTTGGCGCATAATGTCTTCTCCTCTAACAGCAAATCCAAAAGTAAAACCAACTGATCGGGAACAATCTGAGAACAAATTATAGGTGTTAATATACTCGTTGTTAACTATTCATAAAAGTCATTCATTTTGTACTCCATTTACAGTCTGTAGTATGGAAAACAAATCAATCTCCTATGTTGAAAGGGATTCGGAGTAATAGGGAACACAATGCTCCTACAGTATAATTCATCATATAATAAAAATCACTCGTCGCCACTATAACAAGCTGCGCGCTGTTTGTCCTATGTGATTAAAAAGCCGTATTTTACATCTGCCAATGTACGGTTCAGTGTGTAATGGATTGGGGAAAAAGTGGGAGGTTAGAAAAGTGCCTGGGTCATAACCAAGACATACACTGCTCAACGTCTTGTCACTTGTTTCTCGGATTAGAGTGACTAGGTCTTGTAGGTGAAGAACCTCTGTAAGGCCTCACCCTGGAGGAGACAGCTCTCTGTAAACAAGAATGCTATACCGTAAAATAAACACATAGATTAAATTTTTTATTTTTTTTTAAGAATTCTTTTAAAGAATTTTCAGACTTTTTTTTTTCCATTGATACTCATCTAAGCCTCACCTAGGATGAACTAAAAATAAAAAAAAGCCACCAGACTTTCCATGCATGTAGAGCATTCCTTTTATGTCAGAACTTTACAGAACGCAGAGACGCGGTTTAACGAGGAAGACTTTGAAATGTTACACGAAGGAAATACCTCGCAAACAGAAAGAAAGGAAGTGGGAGATACACAATATACAATTCTATTAAAGACAACACATGAGAAAATCGCCAGCTGCCCCAAAAATACTCTTGTTTCTTTCCAGTGGTCGTATTTGATCCATTCCAAGTCTGGCAGCTTGGTGTCACGCTCTTCCCTTGTAAATCTCTTACAATTACATGTTCTATATTTCTAAAGACCAGGTGTTAGAGCCCAATATAAATTAGCCAGTTGTCAGACGGCTTATGACAGCTCAAACTTTCATAACAACAATGGCTGCCCTTAGGCCTCCTATATATTATCTTAACGCCACAACTCACATTTGAATTATACACCATTTGCATTTCACCGAATTCGTTTCAGTTTGCAAACCTGTCGTCAAATTTCTGCCCTCTAGCGACAAAGCCTTTATATCTCCTAAAATGTAGGTATAAGTTATAGAGAAGCAAAAGTTATTGTTATACAGGTGAGGCCCAGTGTATCTGAAGGGATCGGATGTCTACACCTTAGTCTGAATGTCAGGTAATTAATACTTGTCACGTAGGTAGTACATTTTATATGAAAAATGCCTTATATTTCTTATATGGCACGCATCAGATGTATTCCAAATGTATGCAACTTTCAAACGACTTCATACAAATGAAGAAAAAAAAACCATGAAAAAATGTTAATGATTTCAAAAAGAAAAACCTACAAAGTGATTGGCTATTGACACACTCTGCAAAATAATAATAATAATAACAATAACAATAATAATAATAATAATAATATTATGCTACATAATTTAGAAATATTATTAAAAATTGATTTTTTTAATTGATCCAGAATGAGGTGTGCATAAAATAATCATTTGAATTAAATATCTTGTATTTTTTAGATCTGAGTAAATTAGTAGAGGTGGAAGTTTTACATTCGCAAAGTATAAAGCACCTCCAAATACTTGGTACATAACTCAGTCTTATCTTATGATTTACATTTTTTCTTGATAAATCAAATCAGCTATTTCAGTATACAAGAGCATGCTGAAAATTGCTGAATAACGATGTGAAAATTTGACTAAAATTGGGGGATTAAATAGCGAGGGGTACTATGAATAAACAGCGATTGATATAATAATGCTGAAAGTCTATGAACAAGTAGGAATTATAGATATAATGACTGATAAAATTATAATACATTTTTAAATTAAAACATTAATGTCATCTCTTCACATCCCACTGAAATGAATCAAAAAGCGCCACTATCTATTCTATCTCTCGATCTATTTCTCCATTATCTATCTATCTATCTATCTATCTATCTATCTATCTATCTATCTATCTATCTATCTATCTCTCATTCCTTCCATCTATCTATCTATCTATCTATCTATCTATCTATCTATCTATCTATCTATCTCTCATTCCTTCCATCTATCTATCTATCTATCTATCTATCTATCTATCTATCTATCTATCTATCTATCTATCTATCTATCTATCATTCCTTCCATCTATCAATCTATCTATCTATCTATCTATCTATCTATCTATCTATCTATCTATCTATCTATCTATCTCATTCCATCTCATTCCATCTATCTATCTATCTATCTATCTATCTATCTATCTATCTATCTATCTATCTATCTATCTATCTATCCTCTTCAGATTGAAACAACGTATAGATTGCAATGAAGTATAAGTGATGAATCTGTTGTACAAATTGAACTAATATTCTTTCATATTACATGATAAATTATCTCGTGAATCCAAAGTTTTTCTAAAGCCTTTTAGTAATAAATCGAACTTAAAAAGAAGCATCTGTATGAACAACTGAAATATATAGAACACATTTGCCTATTGCTTGCCTGTCGCATGACATAAATCCCCCCAAAATGCTGAAAGACTATGGCGATATAGTAATATTAAATTGCTCCACTACGCAAAATCAAAACTTAAAAAAAAATATCATAACATCTGAAGCATTCATAATATTCCGACGTCATCTTCCAGCATGTAAATGTATGACTTTATCAGACAGGAAATTCGACCTGGCATATGGCGGAGAATTGAAACAATGAGAAAGTTAAAGAAGAAACCTCCCTGCGTTATACAAGGAGGAAGAAAAAAAAAACTTCTGGTTGCCGGACACAGCCCATCTGTCTCACAGCAGAAAAAAAGCAAGACCACCCACAAGACCAGGCATGATCTGTCAATCCATACATTACAGCAGGACAATTAATGGCAGGTTCTAGGTCTGCACTACAGACAGTTGAATACTGACCTTTCCACAGGCATGAAATGTGACATAATTCTGCACTTAAACTTCCCCAGATCCAACCCAGGAGCAGAGATCCTACACAGCGCTCTACAGCTGGCATGCCGAATATCCCATTTGGTGCCCTGCAATGAGGGTATTGAAATCCTCCTCAGAGAAAAAATGTGCTGTGGACTAATGCAGCGAGCGATTGATAGTGGCGTGTTTTCTATTATTACTCCATTATCACGCTGGGATCTGTGCCTAAATGAGGCATACTTCCTCCCTGATGCCATTTCCTTTTATCCTGCCTGTAGTCTAAAAGCGGATCAATGGGAGTAATACATATGATGTCACTTCAATTTACAGTCACTGCCTCCCTCTTTCTCATAGTTCAGATAGATCAATTCTTCCCAAAAATGGTTAAGAAATGCTTACGGATCTTCTTCTACCAGAAAAGGGTTCTCTGCTATATTTATCCAACTTACTACAGCTAGGACTGTTTATACTGAATTAAAGAGTAGAGAAAAGCGAACATGAAAGTAGCATGAAACGGTTTATTATGGAGCATCGCAATCACGCAGAACAACAGACTGCGATCTTAACCGCTTGCAAACCACTAACAGACTATATGCATCCTCCATAAGTGCAAGAATGAAAAACGCAAATAATAATAAATATATACATATCATGTCTGCTTTGCAGATGCAACTGCAAAAGTTATCCCTAACTTTCCGTTGGGTTCCCCCAAAAAGAGACATCACTTTTTTTTTATTTTAACATCTTCTGCTATTTCGATAGTTTTATACAAAACAGAGCCCTATATTATAACCTGTGACAGTATAGATAAGCTTTATGTGTAAAGGTAGGCTCCCACATGATAAATCTGCTGCCAAAATGTCGGCAACTGGAAATCAGTTTCGTACAAGTGAATGGGGCAGCTATGGCAAAAAGCACACGGATTTCGGCAAGCCCTAATCAGATGTGTGACGCAGTTGCAGAAACGTCGCCAACAAATCTTCCAAGTGTGAACATTTGTGAAAAACGGTAAAATATATATAGACAATAAAAAATCATATACAATCAAAACCACATTATATAAAGTTATATTCCAGCCCCACCCAAATTCTTTTGACACCAACAAATAATACAAATAATAATAATCCATAAAACAAGCACCTTCCTATGTCCATACACAACACAAGCAGTAAGCCCCAAAATTTGAGTACTACATATCAAAATAAGCCATACAATAGTGAGACCATGTTAGAGAGGTTGGGTGTTTATGCATTTCTCTGTGTATTTTTTGCTTTTTCATGCATTTATTATTTTTTTAATATTATTATTATTATGCTTTGCTTATGTAGCACCTGCATTAAAAAACAAAAAAACAAAACAAAACAAAGTCAATATGTAGAAAACCAGAACAGGAAGGAATCATACAGATAGGAAAATCATGGATATGGCCTAATGCATAAAAAGTTGTAGAAATAGAATAATTCTTCCTGACCATTGAGCAGCTAAAATTTACTCCATACCGATATGATAATATTTTGCTTCAGTTTCATTATTATATGGCCAGTATAGCTTACTAATTTCGGAGTTTACATTCGCTGGCAGTGCACATACGTCATATTTTAGAGTACCACCCAGCACATTTTCTGAAGCTGTTTGCTCTACAGATTTCTAGAACTTTGCCAAAATATCCTCTAGGAAATAAAGTATACATCATATCATTTTTTTTTATCTGGAAAGATAACACACTGTCCAAAAATATATTGCCCCAAATAGCTAATCTTAGGTTTTCTGTACTTTCACAACGGAAGATTTCAACAAGTGGCTCCATTTAGTTTCGGTAATGATGACACTGCACTAAATGGAGCAGTCACGCGAGTCGGTTCAGAACAGCAAGGGGTGAAGCAGTGATACAACCCTATATCCTCATTCCACACCATATACCCCTACTGAGGGCAAAAAAAATCAGGAAAAAAGTCACAGCTCAAAAAAGCATTGTGCTTACAAGCCGTTTACATCCATTCTCTTGCAGAATGACATTTTGACATTTGCTATACTTCGTACCTATAAAAAGCTGCTGCGTGAGAAGTTGTATTTCCTTTATGATTGTACTATTTAAAGTGTGATCTCTGCAGTAATTTGATTTGACATACTGGAAATAACTAAATAGGGCAGTCCAAATTGGCTTTGCTGATATAAGCCACCCCTCATTATTCTGGAGCACTTGCTTGTTTATGTACAATTGCAACATTCACTACACCAAGATTTGTTTTATCAATTTTTCCATGCACTATATACGGTATATTTTTTTTAAAATGTTACTTTGCATTTGCCAACAATTTTCAAACAAAATGAACTCAACAACCATTAAGTCCCCAAGCCACAACAATGGAGGGTCTTGTAATCTTACATAATCGCAGGTAAGGAGCCATACATGGAACATGTCACTCACTACTAATGGCTCATGCTAAAAACAAAAACATGTCTGAAGATCAGCTGCCTCCTTGCCTTTGTACTACAAGAGTCTACAAAACAGAGGTGACTGCAGAGATGGCAATCTTCATCAAACACATGGATAATGGATGAACCTAATCCATAGATCAACAAGATTAGGTGACTGGATATATATGTGGCTATTAAATACAACACCAGCTCACTTTAAATATCAGCAGCTGAGTTTTCTTTCCCAAGGGTAACAAAATAATAATCTTTTAGCTTTCCAGTCAATTGAAAATAATTTGGGGGTGCATACCAGGACAAGGCATGTCTGGATGAAGACAAGTAGAAGCCCTAGTTTCTAGGTAGGGTCTGGGTAGGAATGTTAAATACACAGTATCCCTTAGGCAGACATCAAATTTCATCTTATGCTTAGCTGACTTCAAAGTTAAACTACTCTTCAAATACGCATTAATCTCAATCCTATACCTATTATATTGTGATTTACAAATATATGAAGAATCAACTGTCTACATTGCCTGGCCAACCTTGCTTAAGCCAGTCACACATGGAGAATTCATGCAAGTCAAGGGCATTCCCTTCAACTACTCATATATGCTTATTATTAGAATTTAACTTGATAAATACGGGAATATTATGGTCCATTAAGTCATCTTTTTTTACTATTCCATTAAGTAGATTGTCACAACTGCAAATATGTACGTGTTATGGGAAATACGGTAGTAACACGTTAAATCATTCCTATATCTAGAGTAGACACAAAGTTGTGGAAAAAAATATATTAATTCCTGTCTCCTAATTCTAACACTTAGACGTAAGACTAATTAACATAGTATGCTTTACCCAAGCTATGTGTGTGTTCAAAAGGGGTCAATACACTAGGGCAGCATATCCTGGCTGAAGGTCATATCGAGTTAAGACAAACCCTGAAAACATTTTCCATTAGATTACCTCAAGGAATAAATCCAGCTAACCCTAAATGGGGACAGACTATAGGGGTGCAGATGTTTGAAGGCTTCTATTCAGTACCAATAATTTACATTTGCAGACTGGTAGCAGTTGTAGTCACCTGTAATGAGCTGTACTGATGCAGGTGAAATCACAAAAGCCAGACCAATAATAGAGCAGTCAGCTCCGTCCAGAGGAGGTCCTGAAAGGTGCTGAAGGCCCAGAGGCTATGAGGACGTGAACAGCATGTCCAAGGAAAACATAACATAGTAACATAGTAACATAGTTAGTAAGGCCGAAAAAAGACATTTGTCCATCCAGTTCAGCCTATATTCCATCATAATAAATACCCAGATCTACGTCCTTCTACAGAACCTAATTGTATGATACAATATTGTTCTGCTCCAGGAAGACATCCAGGCCTCTCTTGAACCCCCCGACTGAGTTCGCCATCACCACCTCCTCAGGCAAGCAATTCCAGATTCTCACTGCCCTAACAGTAAAGAATCCTCTTCTATGTTGGTGGAAAAACCTTCTCTCCTCCAGACGCAAAGAATGCCCCCTTGTGCCCGTCACCTTCCTTGGTATAAACAGATCCTCAGCGAGATATTTGTATTGTCCCCTTATATACTTATACATGGTTATTAGATCGCCCCTCAGTCGTCTTTTTTCTAGACTAAATAATCCTAATTTCGCTAATCTATCTGGGTATTGTAGTTCTCCCATCCCCTTTATTAATTTTGTTGCCCTCCTTTGTACTCTCTCTAGTTCCATTATATCCTTCCTGAGCACCGGTGCCCAAAACTGGACACAGTACTCCATGTGCGGTCTAACTAGGGATTTGTACAGAGGCAGTATAATGCTCTCATCATGTGTATCCAGACCTCTTTTAATGCACCCCATGATCCTGTTTGCCTTGGCAGCTGCTGCCTGGCACTGGCTGCTCCAGGTAAGTTTATCATTAACTAGGATCCCCAAGTCCTTCTCACTGTCAGATTTACCCAGTGGTTTCCCATTCAGTGTGTAATGGTGACATTGATTCCTTCTTCCCATGTGTATAACCTTACATTTATCATTGTTAAACCTCATCTGCCACCTTTCAGCCCAAGTTTCCAACTTATCCAGATCCATCTGTAGCAGAATACTATCTTCTCTTGTATTAACTGCTTTACATAGTTTTGTATCATCTGCAAATATCGATATTTTACTGTGTAAACCTTCTACCAGATCATTAATGAATATGTTGAAGAGAACAGGTCCCAATACCGACCCCTGCGGTACCCCACTGGTCACAGCGACCCAGTTAGAGACTATACCATTTATAACCACCCTCTGCTTTCTATCACTAAGCCAGTTACTAACCCATTTACACACATTTTCCCCCAGACCAAGCATTCTCATTTTGTGTACCAACCTCTTGTGCGGCACGGTATCAAACGCTTTGGAAAAATCGAGATATACCACGTCCAATGACTCACCGTGGTCCAGCCTATAGCTTACCTCTTCATAAAAACTGATTAGATTGGTTTGACAGGAGCGATTTCTCATAAACCCATGCTGATATGGAGTTAAACAGTTATTCTCATTGAGATAATCCAGAATAACATCCCTCAGAAACCCTTCAAATATTTTACCAACAATAGAGGTTAGACTTACTGGCCTATAATTTCCAGGTTCACTTTTAGAGCCCTTTTTGAATATTGGCACCACATTTGCTATGCGCCAATCCTGCGGAACAGACCCTGTCGCTATAGAGTCACTAAAAATAAGAAATAATGGTTTATCTATTACATTACTTAGTTCTCTTAGTACTCGTGGGTGTATGCCATCTGGACCCGGAGATTTATCTATTTTAATCTTATTTAGCCGGTTTCGCACCTCTTCTTGGGTTAGATTGGTGACCCTTAATATAGGGTTTTCATTGTTTCTTGGGATTTCACCTAGCATTTCATTTTCCACCGTGAATACCGTGGAGAAGAAGGTGTTTAATATGTTAGCTTTTTCCTCGTCATCTACAACCATTCTTTCATCACTATTTTTTTAAGGGGCCTACATTTTCAGTTTTTATTCTTTTACTATTGATATAGTTGAAGAACAGTTTGGGATTAGTTTTACTCTCCTTAGCAATGTGCTTCTCTGTTTCCTTTTTGGCAGCTTTAATTAGTTTTTTAGATAAAGTATTTTTCTCCCTATAGTTTTTTAGAGCTTCAATGGTGCCATCCTGCTTTAGTAGTGCAAATGCTTTCTTTTTACTGTTAATTGCCTGTCTTACTTCTTTGTTTAGCCACATTGGGTTTTTCCTATTTCTAGTCCTTTTATTCCCACAAGGTATAAACCGCTTACACTGCCTATTTAGGATGTTCTTAAACATTTCCCATTTATTATCTGTATTCTTATTTCTGAGGATATTGTCCCAGTCTACCAGATTAAGGGCATCTCTAAGCTGGTCAAACTTTGCCTTCCTAAAGTTCAGTGTTTTTGTGACTCCCTGACAAGTCCCCCTAGTAAAGACAGGTGAAACTGTACAATATTGTGGTCGCTATTTCCTAGATGCCCGACCACCTGCAGATTTGTTATTCTGTCAGGTCTATTAGATAGTATTAGGTCTAAAAGTGCTGCTCCTCTGGTTGGATTCTGCACCAATTGTGAAAGATAATTTTTCTTGGTTATTAGCAGAAACCTGTTGCCTTTATGGGTTTCACAGGTTTCTGTTTCCCAGTTAATATCCGGGTAGTTAAAGTCCCCCATAACCAGGACCTCATTATGGGTTGCAGCTTCATCTATCTGCTTTAGAAGTAGACTTTCCATGGTTTCTGTTATATTTGGGGGTTTGTAACAGACCCCAATGAGAATTTTGTTACCATTTTTCCCTCCATGAATTTCGACCCATATGGACTCGACATCCTCATTTCCTTCGCTAATATCCTCCCTTAAAGTGGACTTTAGACAAGACTTTACATAGAGACAAACCCCTCCTCCTCTCCGATTTTTACGATCCTTTCTAAACAGACTGTAACCCTGTAAGTTAACTGCCCAGTCATAGCTTTCATCTAACCATGTCTCGGTTATTCCCACTATGTCAAAGTTACCTGTAGATATTTCTGCTTCTAGTTCTTCCATCTTGTTTGTCAGGCTTCTGGCGTTTGCAAGCATGCAGTTTAGAGGATTTTGTTTTGTTCCAATCTCCTCGCTGTGGATTGTTTTAGAAATGTTCTTACCTCCCTTCTGAGTTTGTTTTCCTGGATCTTCTTTGTTCAAGTCTAATGTTTTTCTTCCCGTCCCCTCTTCTTCTAGTTTAACGCCCTCCTGATGAGTGTAGCGAGTCTTCTGGCGAATGTGTGTTTCCCAGGTTTGTTGAGGTGTAGTCCGTCTCTGGCGAGGAGTCCATCGTACAAGTAATTCACACCGTGGTCCAGGAATCCGAATCCTTGTTGTCTGCACCATCGTCTTAGCCAGTTGTTTGCATCAAGGATCCTGTTCCATCTCCTGGTGCCATGCCCGTCTACTGGAAGGATAGAAGAAAAAACTACCTGTGCATCCAGTTCCTTTTCTTTCTTCCCCAACTCTTCAAAGTCTTTGCAGATTGTCGGTAGGTCCTTCCTTGCCGTGTCATTGGTGCCAACATGTATCAGAAGAAATGGGTGGACGTCTTTGGAGCTGAAGAGCTTTGGTATCCTATCGGTCACATCCTTGATCATCGCACCTGGAAGACAGCATACTTCTCTTGCAGTTATGTCCGGTCTGCAGATGGCTGCTTCTGTGCCTCTCAGTAGTGAGTCTCCCACCACCACCACTCTTCGTTGCTTCTTGGCTGTACTTTTTGCTGTCACTTGTTGCTGTGTGCCCTTTTCTTTTTTGCTTGCTGGTATTGCTTCATCCTTAGGTGTGCCATCTTCATCCTCTACAAAGATTTGATATCGGTTCTTCAGTTGTGTGGTTGGTGATTTCTCTATGGTCTTCTTGCTTCTTTTGGTCACATGCTTCCACTCATCTGCTTTTGGAGGTTCTCTGACACTTTTTTCACCTTCTGTGACCAGTAGAGATGCTTCTGTTCTGTCTAGAAAGTCTTCATTCTCTTTGATGAGTTTCAAAGTTGCTATTCTTTCTTCCAGACCCCGCACCTTTTCTTCTAAAAGGGCCACTAGTCTACACTTCTGACAGGTGAAATTTAATTCTTCTTCTGGTCGATCTGTGAACATGTAGCACATGCTGCAGCTCACCATGTAGGTTGTCACATCTGCCATGTTGCTCCTAGATCCTGCTGACTTGCTGTGTGTTTTCCTTCTTGTGTAATCTACTCAGCCAAGCTCTCTTGCAATAATGTCCTACAGGCAAAAATTCGTGCGCCGTCAGGCGCGCGGTTTGGTGATTCTTTCCAAGCAGCTGGTCCCGGCTGTACCCAACGATCTTCTAGCTTAGGGAGACTCTTCGCTTTCCCAGAAGGCACCTGGAATATGCAAATTAGCCTCCTCAAGCTTGAATCCCTGGTTTGGTGATTCTTTCCAAGCAGCTGGTCCCGGCTGTACCCAACGATCTTCTAGCTTAGGGAGACTCTTCGCTTTCCCAGAAGGCACCTGGAATATGCAAATTAGCCTCCTCAAGCTTGAATCCCTGGTTTCAACCTGGAAGCTACAAGACTTCATCTTGCTTAAATTAACCAAAGGGGATTGTCCACCATTGTGTCCATTTTTTTCTTACTTAAATGCATGTAGTTTGGGATAATAATACATTTTGTAATTGGGTTCAGGCTTGGACTGGCTCATAGGGAAACAGGTGAACTCCCCGGCGGGCCCCTGTGCAGGAGTGGGCCTCCCATGTGAGCACTGCTTGGCACTGTACACGTACGGCACACAGGCTAAAGCAACATCTCAACATTCATTTAACAAACTAACCAGTTTAATATATCAAAGCATAAGTGAGTTTTTGAATGAGGGTCAGGTAATATTGCATCTGAACGGTGGGAACCCCAATATCAATATTACTGGTGGGCCAGTTGGCACTTCAGTCTAACACTGATTGAAAATGTTTCACTTTTTTCCTTCTACAGCCTTCATGTTGCACTTATCTTTTGCTGGCTGCAGAATGAATTAACTGAGGATTCAGGAGTGAGATCGTTCTGACACTCCAATGTCAGTCTTTGCAGTCTTTTCTACTGACTTATGACTACATCAGTATTGAATGTGCAAGGAATTAAAGCGCCATTAAAAGCAAAAAAAAAACATCAAAAATCTGTATTGAAACTAAATAATAATAAAAAAAAGATATCATCAGACCATGTCCCAGCATGGTCAGACACAGCCATTACACAGTACACAGCAGGGGCACATTTATAAGATTATCTCAGCACAGGAACATTTTATTTAATCACATCCAATTGTGGAAGTTATTATTATTTCAAAATCTATAGATTAAAATGAACTTTTGTTTGTGGGAAAAAAAACCTTTAAAATTTGTGCATAGTAATACATAGTACTTATATATATATTTTTTAAATATAGCCCAAACCATTACAGAATGCCTTGTTTGCCAGGTCTGTAAGGTATCTTTCAACTTATGCATATATATAAAAAAAAGCAATAAAGCATGCGTATCTTAATTAATATTTGTAGGCTACATAAAACAAACAGTCATCTGTAGAAGTGCCTGAACATCTTCAAAAGCTGGTGACTGAATGTTTTCTTGGCCGAAGGTTCTAGCTCTTTACCCCCTCATAAACATGTATAGCTCACCTAGTCACATGTTTGTGTATTATCAATGGGGAGAGGGGGTCAGTCGATACCAGGCATCTCTAAGATACACATAAGATAGTCAGAAAGTCCTGACCAAACAGCTGGATTCAAAAGATTTTTTTCTAATGAGGATGAGGTCTTTAGAGGAATCAGATCATAACTGTAATTTAGTCTTTACCTTCATTTATCAATTACTTGATTCCCAATAAGACTCAGAAACTGCTATCACAATGAAGAGAAGAGAGACGATAGAGACCCTCAGCACTTTGCCCCTAATGTCAAGCTTTTAAGGTGTTGGTTGCTTTTTCCCTGTGCATGAATGGGCTGTACCCTAATGTCACATCCAGTTGCTTGTGTTAAACCAGTAAAAAGTTGTCAAAATGTATTAAATGTCTACTATACATCATTGCAGTTTCTACAAGTACGATTTGGCTCAAAGTCATTTTTTATTAATAGTGTGACATAAATTGCTCTTAGATCTAAATGCACTATATTATTTCTGTGTACATGACACTTAAGTAGTTATGTCCACTGGTATATTCTTTGGTTCCACTTTATTTGGCAAAGATGTAAAAGGTTTTGCTGTATAATTTATTCATTCAGGCCCATAATGGAGCTTGCAATTTCCTTACCACAAACACTCAGTGTTATCGGAACCTGCCATCATGTTTTTGTGATGTGGGAAGAAAACAGAGTATCCAGCAACCTTCCACAAAAATGTGGGGAAAAAAGTGTGTAGCATCCGGTAAACCTTATTTGATGGCTTTATTCACAATGAATAATTTATAAGCTAAGTCCAGAAAACTGTTTGTGAATTGCACACGTTTACTTTTCCGCAAAATTCGCTTTAATTTCTCACTAGACAAAACCGTCATACTAGCATAACCCGCAGTGAGGTGCAATCCACATCAAACCCACAACCGAAGCTCGAGAGTTATTGATCGATCCATGAGTGAAGGCGAGGAAGAACATATATGCCATACATACATTTATGAGTAATCGTTACGGAACGTATACCGACAGCAGTAAGAATAGAAGACATTTAGATTTGATTTATTTCTAAGACTTAAAATGTTTTTAATATACTTTCATCAAGATAACACAGAAATACTAAAAGTCTGCTCAAAAGTACCAATGGCCTCCGTATGTACACTTTCTAAAACCAGGAAGGGCCTCTTCCTTGGTAAAGAATAACATATTGCTATGGGAAACACTTCAGTCATCATATTTGTTAATCCCGTCTATCAACGATACAGAATTCTTTGCGCCACAGTATGTGTGTGGTCTGCAAAGGATGTCCAATCAGTGAGCCAATACTAGGGGCTGATCCCGCAGGTGAAGCCTGAACCACACATAGTCACACCACTTTACCTTCTAACGTTTCAAGGAAGACGCAGAAGGGTAGTAATTTGCTGGGAGTTATTTTATGACTTATCTCCTTTACTCCTTGTACACCAACTCACTATTTAGCAAATGGACATTATAGAGCACACCGAGTCCACACATTCTGCAATGTACTCAGTATGCCAATCTGCAAGGTCTACTGTAAGCTCCACTACTGCTATCATTCTTCGTATCAGCTGACAACAGTAGGATATCTTATAATTTCGTCTTTGTCTGAAGCCCACAGCAAACTATTAATGTTCCTTCTAAATTGAAAACTATCAGAAATACCCTTCCATAGCTTCCATTACAACACATGTATATAGGATTGTACACTGTCCCACAAGGTAAGGAACATTAATAACAGTTTCCCTACACTAGCCCTATACTGATATTGTCATTACGCAGTTGGTTCATTATGTATATAAGTATATATCATATATTCATTATTCAGGTATTAGACTAAACAATTCACCCATGATATTATGTTTTTTGCTTTTTTTTAAATATAGATTTTTACAGTATTATTGAAAAAACGCTCGTGATTTCACAATTTTTTGAATGGGGTTTTCCACACAAGACACCATCTCTTTTCCTATATTTTAAAGCACATCTACATTATCACTGGGATTCTAAAACTACACCACAAAATTTTTTACAAAACACAATTTTTATTGCGTTTCTTATTTTCCTTTTCACTCACAGGCAACTTCCGGCCAAAACTTTTTTTTTTCCGTAAACAATGTGGCAAAAAAAAAAAAAATGTAAGAGAAACCACTCTAACGAAAGGTTTATTATAAATAAGAATTAGCATTGCACTATTGTACTGTGACGGTAAAGGATTGGTCCTGAACTGTTTATTTCTTTTTAATATAGAAGAAACATATTTGAGATAAATATTTCCAAATAAAGGATATTGGATTCTGGAGAATTTAGCATTTTCTTCTTCCATTCGCCTATTTGCAAGCAGAGAACTAGCACAGCACGAAGATAAGAAAGCTGTGGCAGGCAAAGAAAGTATTTTTCTATTGCACTATATGTGATGCTATTACTAACGGGAATGCAACCAGTATTTCTAATAATGCACTTTTTTATTCTAATTTTGCTATTTGTCCGTCATAAGCTTTTCTTTGTAACTCGGGCATTTGCTACAGGTAACAATTTTTCAGATCATTAAAATTAAGCCTTTAAATCAAGTAAATAATGCCAACACAGGTATCCAAGTTAAGAAATCTTAACAATATAAGGAGTTGGCTACTACCATGCCTTTATAGTAAATCAAAGTAGCACCTATACAGGTTGCATAAAAGAAGAAAGGAAAAAAAAGTCAGCAGAATCAATTAATAAAAAAAAGAATGAATGTAAATAATGACGTAAACTGGTCACTTGATTCATATATCGCACTATGAGCCTACACAAGTAGGTTATAGTATCCCATGCACGGAAAACATACAAAGCATAACGTGATAGCATTATCATCCACTATGAGGCTAGACCAGATTAACAATTAACATTGAGTAAATGTGTTTGACATAATGTATTTAGGTATCACAAGTAAAGCGCAGAATTAAGGTTACCTGGTCCTGGAGAAAGATGAATGAATGACTGAAAATGCAGCTTAGATGTGGACAAGACTGGAATTCCTGCTTCTGATCTCACCTGGATTGCTCTCACCTGGGTATACCTTTCATGTCGGCACAATATTGCGCTCTGCTGTCAGACCAGGTGTCCACTCCCTTTACATCAGACCAATCGCTTAATAGCTTTGAACCTGCCCCACCTTAAAAAAAAAAAGCCTTCACAGGTTTAAATTTTCCACCCTATAGTTCCCATTATTATAAGAGTGTCTAAAGACTTTGTTCTCGGAGCCATCAACTCTCACCATGTAATTACATTAATGAAAAGATTTCATTCTTGTGTTAACCCTAATGCTCCTGAAAGCTAAAGCAGCCTTTAACAGGGTAGAAGTCCTACAAGTAAAAAATGATATAATGTCCTTCTATATCTGGACTTCTGTAACCTCAGAAGAATTTCCGCAACAAAGGATTAATGCTGTACCACATCATCGCTGGCTAAAGCCTTAGTATATTTTGATTTTGAAGGCTATCCCCTTATACCCACAGGGGAAAAACATGTTGCGTCCTTTAGATCTTTTGCCAAGTAAAAGCCTGCAGTTTATTAGGGACTGTATAAGCTAAGACCGTGACACGAAACTCCAGTTTATAATTACATGGCACCAGGCACCTTATCAGAAAGGCAAATAAAGTTGCTTTTTCCTGTTTTTAAAAGTAATCATATCCAGAATTTACAAACTGCCGCTGCACAACATCAGCGCTTGTTGCAAATATCCTGCAAGTTTGGAGAAAAAGGAATAGTGTTTTAATTCTAGTTGTTGTTTCAAATGAATGCTAATTTATTACAATTTTGAATTTCTAATAATTGAAATAATTTAAAAAAAATAGGATTTGCCTTAATTTTTAAACGAATTGACAAAAGTAACCAAGAGTATTCTATGTTAAGAACAAGGTTAGGACTTCATAACAAAGCTTGCTCTGTTGAGTGAAAATTGTGCTCTTTTCTTTCAATTCTGACTTTGTTGATGCTGTCATTGAGGCCATACTAAGGATATGTTGACATGCCCAGTAGTTATTTCTGCTTTTAGATACAGTTTGGGACGACAAAAATTAAAATAAAATGATCCAGTACAGGATTCATTCATTTGGACGGGGAAGGAAGTGTCCTGCATTTTGCCTTTTTTCTAGCTGCTATACATTTTTTTAAACTGGATTAAAAAACATAATCTGCACAACATTTTTTGTCTGGCCCAAAAATGGATAACGACTGAATCAACTTTTTTAAACACTGATGTCTATGGAAAACAAACCATAACAGATGATCTTCTGTAATATCATCTGCAAATGCTTCAATTTTTTTTATTCAATATTCACACCAGAACCATGAACTGATTCATGGACACCTCTAGTGAAAATAGGTCTGTTGCAAATGGAACAAAAACTAAACCAAACCGTGCACCTGGTTTTGCTCTATCTGTAATGGATCAAGTTTTGTTTTTTTAATTACCATGAGAACGCAACTTGATACTTGACCAGAATCTTAAAGGGACTCTGTCACCTGAATTTGGCGGGACTGGTTTTGGGTCATATGGGCGGAGTTTTCGGGTGTTTGATTCACCCTTTCCTTACCCGCTGGCTGCACTATTGGATTGAAGTTCATTCTCTGTCCTCCATAGTACACGCCTGCACAAGGTGCAATCTTGCCTTATGCAGGCATGTACTATGGAGGACAGATAATGAACTTCAATCCAATATTGCAGCCAGCATGCAGCCAGCGGGTAAGGAAAGGGTGAATCAAACACCCGAAAACTCCGCCCATATGACCCAAAACCAGTCCTGCCAAATTCAGGTGACAGGTTCCCTTTAAGTCAATGAGCAATGGTCATGAATGAGCCCCTACTTATAGTTACCAGCTATTTTTTTTATTGCAGTCTCTAGATATGGATACTACATGGAACCAGAGACTAAATGGATATCTTTGTGGGTATATTCATATAGATGTAGCATTTCTTAACAATGAATTCATTATATGCGGTACATAAATATATCATCATGATGAAGAAAACTGGAACTGAACATGAAATAAAGAAAAAGTTGTTGAACACACCAAGTTCAATGCCATCTTATAATGCTAAATTCTGGTAATGATTTTCAGTTCTGAAATAGAATAACCACAGGTGACCATAGATGTGCCTAAAAAATGTAACAGCAGTCATGGGTGACTAAGGAAATGGATGTCAAATGGAAGGGCAAATTTGACCAGTAAATGTGTAGTAGAATATTACAAGGTATTTTATTATACTACTACCAGGAATTGAATTTTCACAAAGAATTAAATGTAAAGAGGATTCATGCTTCACATAAAAATACATTTGGCTAAAAAGTTAGTATTATAGGTTTCACTAAGAAGAAGCAGAACACATTACAGGTAGAAGACCACTGAAGACACCAACGATTCCCCAAGCATGTGTAGCGTCAACAGTAGAAGACTCCACGTAAGATTTGCCTTGGAAAACCAGATCTACCACTTTATCTAGTAATATGCATCCATCCTTTTCATAGTGTTATTTTATATCATGGTGTATCATGGTTGATTCCTAATCTTTGGAACCTTCTTTGACCGAGGGTGATATAAATGGGAGATACAGAAAACTCCTTTGCTTACTTGCTTCCAAGTGAATGTTAAGGCTTACAGATTGCCTTCTACATAACAATTTGCACATAAACATATATATGATCTAATGTGAACAAATGAAATGGCACATGTCATGTAGGCAAAACGGTTTTACACCTAGGGTTTTGTATGGCACAACTAGAAAAATTCCAATAATTGAAAAGAATTTCATGCTCCATTTGCGAATATTTCCGTGTGTCCTCGCCAAGCCAAACAGCCAAATAATCTCCAGAAACCTGTGGCAAGGGGATAATTTTCTATGTGAAAAAATTAACTTTGATCCCATCCTTAAAAACTCATAGCAACAAGAATACATGGCAATGTTTTAGCAGTTATTGGCCTTTTTCAAACCGGAATTCAGACATACAGTAGAATATAGCAATAAAGGCTGTATCTACAAAGCTGAGGAAGAATGTAGCTGCACTCCATCCATCTGAATCATGCTGGTCGATGGGAGTGCCATCTACCCAGTGCAGTCCATATGATATGTAATTGAAATAAATAATAATAAATAATCTTTATTTTTATATAGCGCTAACATATTCCGCAGCGGTTTACAGGTTGCACACATTATCATCACTGTCCCAGTTGGGGCTCACAATCTAAATTCCCTATCAGTATGTCTTTGGAATACGGGAGGAAACCGGAGTGCCCGGAGGAAACCCACACAAACACGGAGAGAACATACAAACTCTTTGCAGATGTTGTCCTTGGTGGGGTTTCAACCCAGGACTCCAGCGTTACAAGGCTCCTGTGCTAACCACTGCGCCACCGTGCTGAAATAAAAGTGCATATTTAAAGTAACAAAGTGCCGCTACATTATTCCTGAGCTTTATGGATATTCTTCTATTGCTGTGCTGAGCACTGTCATCTGAGCGCAACCCTGTGTTGCACATAGTGCTGGAAACATTTTGGAAGGCCGTTGATATATGTATCACGTAATGCAGGTCAGAATTTTGCCCTTTTTTTTAGGCTGTATTCTATCTTTGGATTCTGGCTTTGCATATTTGTTACTATAGGATTTTAAGGAGAGAATAGACCAGATTCGGTTCCTCAGCTTTTTGGAGATTACTCAACTAGAAATATTCTCAGTATTGGAAACCTTAAACATGCTTCAAATATGACATTCGAGAAACCTTATTTTATGAAATGGTTGGTTCAGTAGCCCATCCTTTGACTAGTGCATTTTTTTCTACCTCCGATGTTTTGTATTACCTTGTATGCACACTTCTTTGTCACAGACATAAAAAATGAACATGTCAGTTTTATTTAGCGATTTAGTCTTTCTTCATAGAAATAAAGATATGCTAAAAACAGATTTGAATCTCTGTGACTCATTTACTATATGACTCATTTTCTCCCTGAAACATTTTAAAACACGCCCTCCTAGCGAAATCTCAAGGCTGTACATTCCCATTTCACCTCATTCATCTTCTTGCCAGTTGCTCTCAATCAGCAGACGCTGCCTTTTACAGGACTTTGCACCCCAAGGGGGAAAATAGGAAGGGAGTAGCTCCGTCAGTAGCAGAACACGCTAAGGGCTTGGCTCTACACGTTTCTAGGCTCCTGCAGCTTCGGCACCAAAATTAAAATTAAACGACTAACGGATAAGCGTTACCAAACCTCATAAACAGTTTAATGACGAATATTTATGAGACTCTATATATTTAATTAATATGTTCTGGTTTTATTCTAAAAAGGAATAGAGCAAAAAGAACAAATATATCTTTAAAAAAATGTTTGTGAGTCTAAGGCTGCCGTCACACTAGCAGTATTTGGTCAGTATTTTACATCAGTATTTGTAAGCCAAAACCAGGAGTGGAACAATTAGAGGTAAAGTATAATAGAAACATATGCACCACTTCTGTATTTATCACCCACTCCTGGTTTTGGCTTATGAATCCCCCAGTGCACACACTATGTGCTGCAAGGATTCACCGGTTTCTAAATCGGGACCGGAGGGTATGTATACATAGAAAAGGGGCATATGGCAGTCCTGGTTGAACAACTCAGGTACCTAAGTAGGGGTCCAACCTGTATTGCAATAGTAGCCATAAACCTGGCACTCAGGATAGTTTGAACCTATAACAGATTTATTTGGAAATCCACAAATTAAGGCTCCTTTCTACAGAAATTCACATAGCCCTGGTCTGCGCTGTTCACTGACTGTTCACACATGGCAATCAGTTCTGATGAAGGTCTAAACAGACCGAAACGTTAATTTGTGGATTGCCAAATAAATCTGTTATACATTCAAACTATCCTTATGCTATACATACTCCAGGTAAGATACCACTCCCTGACTAGTGATGTGGCCATTCAGTGGGTGTGGCCGTAAGTGCATGCACTGGTGTGACTCATAAGTCTGCAGTCACAAAGAGTGACTGCAGACTTATCAATTTGGTTCAGACAACCCCTTTAATGTCTCATGCACACAGCAATGCCTTATGCATGGTGACAAAGTCTCTACAGGTCCATATTATGGTCACAAAACCACTGTGTGTTTACACATGATTCCCTTTTTCTCACTTAAGGCAGTCATACACCTAAGATAAATGTTGGCTGTGTAGATATGAGAGTCAGTGGGTGCTCTCGTCTGCTAGCCTGGTTGTCCTTAGAAAGACCGCATGGACCAGGGCTCATCCCATTAAACACCAGTACATGTTCCCCGGGGCAGAATACTACTCAGACAACCCACAGTGAGGGTAAAACTGTGGGATGATAGTTTATTGGATCACCAACAATCAATAACATATAGTTGTTCCCCAGCAAGTATATAAGATGATGAAAATGACAGTCTTATCCCTCCATTGGCTCAACGGGAATTAGAACATCTGCAACGTCGGGATTTTCTAGGGCCAACTATCCCAACCTGTAGTGCCTTTCTTTTGGAGGGCCCCAAAGAGAGGAGATAGCAGCAAGCTTAGGACACTGACAGAGTCCATTGGGGTATGTGACCAGGTGACCTGATTGTCTCAACCTGGGTTCTCCAAATGCCTTTGTACGTTCAGTGATGGGCAGTGGATCAAATCTGTATTCCTCTGGTTGGAGGCATAGGGCCTTGGCAGCTGTCCTCTATAGTCTCTCTGTAGACAGAGAGGTCCCTTTTATACCCATATTTGTACTTCAGGCTGCATATTTTGTCCTGTAATGTTTGCAGAACAACAAGCTACATGCACTGATACAATAGGTAGTCAGCAGACATTCACCCAATTAGCAAACATTTATTGTTTAATTAATCTGTACCTTTGCCCCTCAAGGATAGCAGCACAATGAGCTGCAGGGACTGATACAATAGGTAATCAACAGCCATTCAGGACAAATCAACAAACATCAATTCAATCGACAACAAGAGTCAAAATGCTAACATGAGCTTATGTTCCTGGGCCTACTGGATAATACGACTGGCATAATTAAGAATAAACACGGTGTTGTCCAATTGGCCATATCTCTTGATTTTGTTAGGATCTAATATCAATGAGGATATTCCTACTCTCCATTAATGATAAATGTTGGGATAAAGCAGAGTTGGGCTTGCTGGATATCAGCATGATTGTGCATTTTTTTTATTTCAGGTAAGGGAAGTTTATGCATGCATTTGTAAACTGCTCAACATTGCAATTGCACCATCAAGAAGAAAAATGTGTGGAGTTATGAAAATCATAGGATCGATAGATAAGTTAAGGATATGCAAATGATGAAAAAATCAATCAAAATTTTCAAACATCTAAATTTATTCAGTATTAAGTATGAAATTCATGAGCACAGAAATACATGCACTTACATGCCTTAGTATGGCATTGCCAATGTTGTCTCCAAACAGTTCTCTGGCTATTATTACATCCAAGACAAAAGCTGGACTTATCACTGAAGAGGATAGACCTCTATTACAATCTTGTCCTGCATTATAATATCCTTAAAACAGTGACTGTTTTAAGCCTTAGCATGTGATGTCCAATTTCATTTAAAGTACAGAATGGATCAATGGTGGAATCAGTAGTACGGCCATTTTTTCCCAAAGTGTCCCAGGAGCCACCTCTCCAGACTTCTCCATCGAGTACATCTGGGATATCATTGGTCGGCAAATGCAAAGTGAGCTGCAAGCAGCAGATCTTGATTATTTTTGTGCCCATGTGCAATGAGTGTGGCAGAACATTTTTCAGACTTTCAATAATAACCTAATTAATAGGACGCCAAGGCGTGTAAGTGCGTGTTTATATGTTGCTGGTGCTCATATTCAATACTTTATAAATCAAGATGTATTGGAAATTTTGTTTCCAGTTTTCCATCCTCTGCATACAATTTTCATATCTATCAACCTAAGATTTCCATAATTTCATGACTTTTCCTTCTTGGTGTTGCAATTTCATTGTTCAGTAGTGTATGTTTCAACAATCATGAGGCTTTTATTCAAATGATTGTACTATTATTAATTTCTCCCTCCCTTCTAAGGCAGTTTTCATTAAAAGCAACAGGTATATGCCTGTTAGAACAAGATGATGTGCTGACGACAAACCGTTTTTATGTCAACATAAAAGATGTGATTAGTGATAAACCAGCAAAAAAAATATAATTCGATTGTTGGGTTTGTTTACATTTGGCAATGATTATGATGAGTGATCATCTGTACCAATGACGCTGTCATTATTGCCTCATTTAAAAGGCCCTTTACCCATTTTTACCATTGAGAACAAATACACACTTGGCCAAGATGAGCATGCTTCCAAAGGTCAGGTGGAACACCTGTTGACCCACCAACCGATAGCGATCTTCAAATGAGTGTCCGCTTTTAGAAGCAACCTCCAACAGATTGAAATGAATTGCATAATATAAAATCGACATGTGCCCCTGCATGCTACCAGAGACATATAGCGTACACAAAGGGGATCTATACAATCTCCTGAATTCATAAATCCAAAATGGAGTCTCCCTCGTCCCTCACAAGTACATGTAGCCCGTGAAAGGTATTTAGACGGATTCTTAGAAAACAAGATATTAAACAAATAAAAAATAAATCCTTTTTTTTTTTCCATTCTGTAACATTTTAGTTCTCGTGTTAAATTTAAATGAGTTAAAATATGTAAAAATAAGAATTCCGGGATCAAAGAAGCATTGAATGACAGAAATAGGAACACAGAAAACTTTTGCCCATCTGAAATTTATAAAAATAAAACGTCAAGTTTGATTATTAGTTATTTATTTTTTTACAAAACAGGAAATAATCTTTTTTTTTTGTTGAATAATTTATTAATTCGTAACATGAACTCTTCAAAATGTGCATCTGCAGGGACACAGCCAGACATTGCCATATAAAGCTGCCTTCCTCGGTGACCTCTAGCTCACAACACAGACTTGCACATACAACGTTCTTCATGCCAATTCCTTAATCATTGTTGCAAAATTCTGTTCTGATAAGTAAGCCAATTTTATCATGACTTATGCCACAGCCACTCCTTTGCTATCTTTTCCCTCTAAATAAAGGCGAGTATACGCTTTCTTTTTAAAACGAAGTCCTAATAAATATACATGTGCACTTACAAAGTTTTCAGTGAGTTCAAACTTTTGCTTAATCTCATTAAAAGAACATAGCATTGATACTCTTTCATAACATCTGGTCATTCATAAAGGGTTATTTGAAACATGTGTTATATTTCTATATAGCAGTAAATATCTCTTAGACATCAACCATGAAAAAAGCTAATACAGAAACATGAAAAATGCTAACATAAAACAGCCTTATCCGTTCATTCACTGCAACAATGAATGGACTGAATGAAGTAAAATTTTGAGCTGAAGATACATTATTTAGCAAAATTAAAGAATCTCATTTATATATATTTTTTAATTAAATGTGTGTTCAAATACATGTGGTATGAGTATATTCACATGCTCACCTGCCGTTGCTCTCTTTGGTGTCTAGCGCCGTTCTTCTCCTCTTCACAATGATGTCACCGTAATTGTGACTAACCGGCTCTCGCTATACTCTATACGTGATCTGGAAATTGCTTTTACAATGAAAGCCTATGGAGCCTTGTTCTGACGCTCGATATTCTTACATTGTAAAAGCCACTTCTGGGTCATGCAGAGCACAGTGTGATGTTGAGAGTCTACAGAAGTGTGACGTCACTGAGAAGAGGAGAAGACTGGCGCTGGACACCGGAGAGAGCAGCGATAGGCAAGTTAATACACTCACACTACATTACATTTATATACACACAATTTTAATAAAAAATGTAGATACAGTTCTTTTCGATTAAATTGTTATACTGCACATGTTATATATTTAATGAGTAAATCTCCTTTAACTACTTTAGCTACCACTGCACAATGTAGCACCATTGATAATATTATTTTATTCATTTTGATAATGCGGTATCAATTTATAATTAACAGGGTATTCTCATCTAGAACATTTATAATTGATCCATGGAATATGCCATATGTATATAGTAAACCCCCACTATCTCAGGAACAGGCCGTGACGCTTCCACTGTTGTTGGAGAGGTGGTCAGAATTATGATTCAGTTGTGGGCATTCAGATCATCTTTTAACTTGAAATTAGTGCAATGCAGGGTGTTTTTCTCAAAATGGATATATGTCCCATTGGCTAAAATTGCATATAAACATGGTGGATTAGTAGTTATTATCACTGTTGCTTTGCAGCGCTGGTTTCCTGGGTTCAAATACCACCAAGGACAAGGAGTTTGCTTGTTCTCTCTGTGTTTTCGGGAGTTCCTGGTACTCCCATTTCCTCCCACACCCGAAAGACATAGGGAATCTAGATTATGATTGTGCAAAACGCTGTAGAATTAATGGCGCCTAGTGATGAGTGAATGTGCTTGGATAATGCCTTACCCAAGCATGCTCGCTTGGGTGTTATTGGAGCATCTGAGAGTGCTCATATATATCATGTTTGACTCCCCGCAGCTGCATGATTTGCGGCTGGTAGACAGCCTGAGCCCATGCGGGGACTGCATAATAAACAGGCAACCCCCAAATGTGTTCAGGCCTCTCAGAGCTACAGAGACTCGAACACAATATATGAGCACGCCCAGATGCTTGGATGACACCCGAGGGTGCTCAGATAAGACGTTATCCAAACACGTTCGTTCATCACTAATGGCGTCATATAAGTGAATAAAATTAATTTATGAAATATTCTATGGTTGGGACATAAATATACAAAGTGGAATTACCCCTTAAACTGAAAAACAGCATCACTGACTATAATTTCGGGTGCTCTGGAACAGGACTCTAAAAGAGTTTACTTAGACCATAAAAAACTAGGCCAGAAGCAGGCAATACGATAAAGTACCTATGGAACTTATTCTAACTTATTATATCCCCCACCGCTCTTCTCAGTCTTTGTTTACTTGGCTGCAGCGGGCACAGATGTGACTGCATCAGCCAATCACTGGCCTCCGTTGTCTTGTGCTTACACTACTGAGGCAGTGATTGGCTGCAGCTGTCACATGTCTAGGCAGCGGTTCATCACTACAGCCAAACAAAGCAGCATCAGAGCTGCAAGGATATAATGGTTAGGTGTAGTTGCTTTGCTATTATATCATAGTTCTGCATAAAGTCCTTCATAGGCCAATACAGATTAAATTGGATCTCCATGTTACCTTTATCTTTATTTTTACGAGTGGGGTTTGGGACATGATTTTGTTGCAGTAAAGGGAAGTTTCCTCAAAGATTGCACAGAACTACTGTTTTAAAAATGGCAGCTTTCATAAGGGCATATGACCAGAACTGTCCACCAGTCTCCTTCTATTTAAAAAAAAAATTGGTCATAGGAAACCTATTCTTCAGTTGGAGGAGGCTGGTCAACAGGTCTGGTCACAAGTTCTTCCATCATATGTCATTATGAGAACAGAAGAGCAGTGCAGTCTATGATTAGGCCTGTACTAACAAGTGTGATGAGAACCAGTAATTCTTATAAATTAGAAACTGCCACAAAACCATGTTCCTAACACTTTTATTAAAATAAAGATTCAAAGATTCAAAATGCTCAGAGCCCTGTGTTTTCCCATCAAAGTACTATGTATCAGAACACAGCCCAGGGCTGTCAATCACAGTACTCCAGTCCCATTCACAGGCCACGAGTCACATTGAACGGAACAAACAACACAGCAGTGGCAAGTAAAGAACATATGGATAGTGGATGGATAAGAATAATGGATAATTTAAAGGGACACGGTCAACACAGAATGACGGCTCAAGCTAAGTACAGTCACTTGGTGCATGATGGTGTGGATTGGTTTCCATTCATTTCTTCTCTATGAATCTAAATTTGGGAAGGTCTATATAAATGATTGGCCACACCTTTGTGCACCGAGTGGCAGTACTTCATTTGAACAGTCATTCATGTGTGCATGTGTGACTTAAAGAGAACTTATCACCATGAGTTCACTTTTTGTTCTTATTTTATTCTTGCTTTTCACCTAATTATTCCATTTTCTTTTTAAATCCTGGAAATAAGGATTTATTTTATTTAGTGCTACTTTTTATGGTCATTAGCAATACTTTGCACACACAGTAATAATGCAGAGCAGCCAAAGTCACAACCACAGAGTCCTGTAAGTTACACTGGCTTGGTAAAAATCATAAAAATAAAGGTCCCTTTCTCTGGAACATATGGTAGATTTAAAGGGGTTGTCCACTACTAGGACAACCCCTTCTCATTCCTCATCCTTGGTCCCAATAAACTAAAAAGGCCTATACTCACCTCCCGGGACTCTCGTGTGGTTGTATGGCACCCAATCAGTGCTGGCATCACTGTTCCCTCCTTCGGAAAAATTGAACATGAAAAGAAAGCCTGTGATGCGGCTGATATGACTTCCTCTAGATGTTCAATTCGACAGAAGGCGGGACAGTGATACAAGTGCTGACTGGGCCCTGGGCACCATGTGTCATACAGCTGCACGAGAGCCCCGGGATTGTGAGTGCCCGACACTGCAGGAAAGGTGCAGGTGCCAACACAGGAGGTGAGTATAGGCTTTTTTATTTTATCGGGACCAAGCGTGGGGAAAGAGAAGGAGTTGTCCTAGTAGTGGACAACCCCTTTGAATAAAATGAAAAAAAAAAATAGGAAAACAAATCAACAGAATATTCAGGGAGCATCGGCAATATAAGAGCAAACATTAGTCACTTTTGACCTGATCCTCTTTAAATACTTCCACATTTAAAATTACGTATTTTCCAAATTTCTTAACAGATTTTAAAAAACTTGTGAAATGACCACAAACAAGAGCGGAAATGTGTTTTCTGACATAATAAGTGTTAGTGCTGATGTTCTGATGTAGCAATACCAAATACACAACAAACTGAACAGATGTAGTTAGGAAATTCTCTGAGCTGAGTGGGAGACAAAACCATAATTTACATTTATGGTGAAGCTCATTAGTATGATTTGTACCTGTCCCTTCTGGGATTACTCAAGCCAGACTCAAAGCACACAAGATCCCACATGCCAGGAATCCACAACCTGATTTATGCTACAGTGTCCTTATGTTCTTAAAGAGATACATTTACTTTACAGCTCCAATAAGGAACACTGGTAAACTTCACTGTGTGCTCCATGTACAAATATGGGCTACATGTTACATGTCCATCGCATCTAAAGTCTTGTTACAGATAGTAATACATAGAATTCTCTCAAATAAAGTGTACATTATTATTATTATTATTATTATTATTTATTGTTATAGCGCCATTTATTCCATGGCGCTTTACATGTGAGGAGGGGTATACATAATGAAAACAAGTACAATAATCTTAAACAATACAAGTCATAACTGGTACAGGAGGAATGAGGACCCTGCCCGCGAGGGCTCACATTATATTATGCATGATGATGAAAGAGTGTCCACTGCATGAGACGGAGTCAGTAAAGTCCGAAACAGTTTACTTCCATTCCGACTATACTTACAGGAGTAACCCACTAATTCTGGGAATAAACGATGTATAATCTCTGGGGGTTTGACTGCTGGAACCCCAATAGATCTAGACAGATCCTCTCTGACTAAAGCATTAAAATGCATGCTCAAACAGTTCTATTCACCTCTGTAGGACTGATGACATGGCTATGAATGGAGCAGTCAGGCATGGACACCGTTCAGCTATTCACATGGTGGGACCCCTATTCTCAGGATCAGTCGTGGTTCCCAATGGTCAGGCCACCAATGATCATACAGTTATCACCTCTGTTGCAGATAGGCGTAGATTGATTGAGGGGGAAAGCCCATTTAAACCATAATCCATCATTATTACAAAAATGATTGGCCATATTCAAGATATCCAAGCCCATATACAAAAGTCAATAGTGATTTTTAGGAGTGCTACTTCCAATAGGTGGCGCTAGAGTTCTAGTCCTCTTCCTCTATGAAGAGGAAATTTGCATGCCCATATCGTTGAAATGTACTTACTATAACTTCTATTTTACATATGACACTCAAAATAAAACTTGACACATAATTAGGAGAAAGGTTCAACTACATCTCCATAGCCTACAAGAACAATTGGAGCACATGGTCAGATGTAAGTACAAACTGATGAGCAGTTAGGTTAATCTCAATTGTGAAGAGCAGCTATTGAGCAAAACTTTATAAAAGAAAAATCAACCAAATATCCTAAACACTTAAACATCCTAGAGGTGTTTTTTTCTTCAAATTCACCTCTATTCACAATAGTGGAGATTTACAGAAAGACAAAATTGGAGGGGCTATTTACTATACGATTGCTCAATAATTTAAAGTAGAGTTTGGGACCACTACATTTTCTGCCGTAGGAACAATGCATGGCGGCCCCACCTTTTGCCTGTAGAAATAGCAGATTGCCAGGAAATCCAACAGTTGAGTCCAAAGGAAAATTACAAATGATACATATAGGTGGTAAATTGGTTAGCATGTCAGACTCATTGCAAACTTAGGGTAGCTTTATAACAGACCATACCAACGTAGCTGCACCTACACCTTATCACTACTGAAAATCAGTCTTACGTTGATACTTTCTAATTTACAAAAACTAGTCTTGCTTTGCTAATTCCAAGGTTTTAATAATTAAATAATCAAATATAACAATATTCCAAAATATCAAACATAATACGATTGCAAAATACATAAGACTTGGGATTTTTACAGCATTTGCAACTTAGAGAGGACCTGTCACCAGATCAAAGTGGAGAGTGTTTGTTCTAATTTTACACTCACTGCTTCCGAGTATTGCCTTTTTTCTGTTTTAAATCTGCCATACAGTTCCATGAGCCTTTTTATTTAGTGCAAATTTCTATTGTGTTTATCAAGGAGACAGCACAGGATAATTATACAAGGCGTTCTAAAGACCCCAGAGTATCCCGTGAGCACCACCCCTTTGTAAAGACCATAAAAATGAGCACTTCATTAAAAAGTGCCCATATGTCTGGAGGATTTAAAAAAAAAAAACAAAAAAAAAAAACAGGTTATTTAGGTGAGTGAACAGCAGGAATAAAATAAGAGCAAAAACTGGTTAAAAATTTGGATAAAAAAGGACCAGTTTTAGCATGTTAGACTAGCCCACATCATGGAATAATGGCTGCAGAGCTGAGTAAAACTTAGTTTTTACTTATATCTAGTGATGAGTGAATATACTCGTTACTCGAGATTTCCCGAGCACACTCGGGTACCCTCCGAGTATTTGTTAGTGATCGGAGATTTAGTTTTCATCGCCACAGCTGAATGATTTACATCTGTTAGCCACCATAAGGACATGTGGGGGTTGCCTGGTTGCTAGGGAATCCCCACATGTAATCAAGCTGGCTAAGAGATGTAAATCATTCAGCTGAGGTGAGGAAAACTAAATCTCCGAACACTAACAAATACTCGGAGGTCGGGAAATCTCGATTAACGAGTATATTTGCTCATCACTACTTATATCTCATCCCAGTTGTGGAGATATTAGCTTGTAAAGAAATCTTAATATCCCCTTCAACCAAGGGGGTATTACCAGAGATGATTATTTGTGCTTTTTTCCCCTGCAAAAAAGAACAGGCCTTTTCTTGTGAGATAAATAATGAAAGTCCTGTTCTCCTCCTTGATCTCTGCACCTACTATGTAGTAGATAATAGAGTAGAGCAGAGCTATATGTCATTACAAAGACCTCTTCTACCTTTCATCTCAGTGTACTGTCAGCTCTGCTGTACTTCCTCTCCCCTCTCCCCACACTGACTGCCCCGAGATGAAAGCTGCAAGAGGTATTTTTATTGACACATAGTTGTGCTCTGTGCTAGACAGTAGCTACCAGCAGTCAAATCACAGAGAAGAGCAGGGCTGTGTGTCATTACATGTCCAACAGGAGAGAGCAGGCTGTAAGCTTCTCTAGGGCCGTGATCGTTTTTCCCCTGCATGATGTCTCCTGCTTATGATTGGTCAATGTCAAGCAAGGGAAAATGACACGCCCACAGAGACAAATCTTTGCTAATGCCTCCTTGATTGAAGGGGAAAATGAGAATCTACACTTTACAAGCTAATATCTCTGCAACGAAGATGAGAAACATAGAAATGTCTTATTCAGCTCTGCTGCCACTTTTCCATAACGTAGCCAATTTAACATGCAAAAACTGGTGAATGGCCCCCTAACATTGTTCAATTCTTCAAGTGACCCACAAATCATTTCTAAACATAACCTTCGAGATAATTGAACATTACATAGACTATGTAAAAGAATGGATGCATGACAGTACATTTCACAGAGCAAGTCCGCCCAGAAATGCGTTTTAGTTTTTAACTCCTCAATTACCAGGTACAGACAACATAACTTTAATTTTACTTCATTCAATCTGTGGTGCCCAAGGGGTTATCACTCCTCTCCCCTGTATAGGTGTCTTAGTCTGGGCAAAAGCAGAAATTTGAGTTGTGTAGAACTCACTCTAGGCAATGTTTGAGTATGGTGCTCTTTCTAAATACTAAAATCGACAGTTTTTCATTGCCTCTAATGCAGTATTTGAACAAGGATGCTGTTTGCGTTACTATATAAATAGGTTTAAGGCAGAAATGCTCTATAGCGGTTTAAGCGATTACCAAGGAAAAAAGTTGCAGATGTGGAGAGACTCTGAGTCCTAACAGCGCACTACATGTCTTTTGCTTCAAACCTTTCACAGAAGATGACGCAGCGAGCGGAAAAAGGTTGAATTAGCTAATGTCTGTAAAGTAATCTGTGGAAAATAGTTGTATATGTGTGTACTCAAGGAGCGCAAGGACTATAAAAAGCATCAATGGGCTATATTTATTGAAAGCATGCATTCCTGGGATGGGTAGAAAGTGATTTTATATAACATTTCGACTAGGGATTAAAACTGACAGCGCATCGCTGTGAACTATTCCTGGTAGCAGTGACTCAGATTTGTAACTGAACTATTGGTAGCCCAGAGACACGTTACAAGGGTCATTTCTATGCGGTAATACAACTTCTGACCTTCCAATGTTACATACAAACTCAAACACATGCTTAGCAATTGGCAATGAAGGAGGATCTCATGATGAAAGTGAACTGCAGAGAGAAGCTGCTTAGAACAAGATTCATTTGACCCACAAAATGTCAATTTTTTATTATTTTTTTTATTCCAAAGGCAACCAGATATTTAATAACATTGGGTTTCAGTGCTGTGATGTTCAATGCATACCAGACGAACTTCAAGCATTGAAGTAGAAAAATGCAGAGAACGTAATGTGTTACACTGCATAGAGCAGTTTAGGATAACTACTGAAAGAAATATCATTATCATTTTTACTTTATAAATCAATAATACACATGGAAATAAGCAACTTTGTAATATATCTTATCAGAGAAAGCGGTTTCATTCTCCAACTTAAATAATCTTTCACTCTCAATTTTAGAGTAAAGCCTGTCTTCAGTAAACACACACTTTCCCATTACTGAGATGGGAAATGGCAGTTGGTGCTCATAAAGTTCTATAGAGAGGGGAGGAGTTAGAGGCAGACACAAATAATCAGCTGCAGCCACGCCCCCTGCACTGACTGACAGCAGCTCAGCATTAGAGCCAGTTGTCAATCAGTGTCGGGGGTGCGGTTACCGCTGTCATTCTCTATACACAGAGTGGTGACTGAAACAGCGCCAGTGCCACCCTCATGACTGAACCCCAAACACTACCGGGGGTAATAAAGTTAATTTCCTCTGTGTGGGCGCCAGTCAAGTTTAGAACGCCATTAACCTGCAGATTAACTCCATATCAGCAGGTTAATAATTTTTCATGTGACAGATTCCTTTAATGTTCGTGTGAGCTAAACATTCATGGGTATACAGGAGACCAAAGAGATAGCTGTCGGCCAAACGATCCTTCAGCGGGTAATGTGTATGAGAGTCTTAAGATATTTTCTCCTTATTTCGCTAATAAAAAGACATTGATGGAGACAAATATAAGACCTTTAATTATCAGCAGAATATCTTTATTAATTAAGTAATTAAAAATGTTAAGGCACCGAAATATGGTGTTCTGGCAACCGTAATATGATCAACCTCCCAGAGATCCATGCCAACAAGCAGTACCTCAGTGCCTCAGAGCTCTTACATAACACATAATAGAGGAAATGATCAAAGACCTTCTAATTTGTATTAGTTTTGAAAAATCTCTGCCAATGAGTTTTAGAAGAAGACAAGCATATGGATTATCTATGGATAAACTGTAGGGACATTGTAAACCATATAAACAGAACAGATAATGTTGCTTCGATTTGATAGATTTTGAAGATTTTGCTCCATGCCCTTCCATAAAACGCACCTGATCTCTCGTTCTACAGTTTGCATTGCACCCAGGCCAACATGAACGGGATGATTGTCCTACACACCGAGCATACGACAATGAGTGCACTTCCTACACTGACAAGCGAGGGGAGGAGAACATATTAATGTGGTGATGAATGTACATGAACAGTTGCAAGATCAAAGAGCCTATAAATGGAACAGAGTTATGTTACACACTGACAGAACAAAAATATAACTTCCTTTCATCCCACCATTTCCCAAATTTCCATCACTCTTCAAATCAATCCCACAATACAGCCTTTTAAATGTGAAGTTTTCGGGAAAGACATTACATGGGTGTTTTTCCTTTAGTCAATGGCAACTGCAATTATTAATGTCTCGCCTAAAATATTTATTGCAAGCTTTTCAGATTGCTCTGGGCCAAGGGCACACAATCAAGCGATGTGTAACCCTGGCACAAGGGGTCAGAATGAATATCATGGGCACAAGATATGTGGTGATGTGTTTGGTGGTGAAGCCAAAAATAATTTCCAACGTTTTAGTATTTTGCAGATCTTCTCGTATATAATTTGCATTTGCTATCACTGCGGGCTTAAATGTATGAGCTAAAGTTCTTGTGAATAAAAAGCCAAAGAGCCTTCCTCAAAGAGAACATAAAGTGTTACACGGATGAATCTCGCAATGCAAATATGTTGGCGCTTTCAGTTCCGTGAAGCTCTTATCACAGCCAAATGGCAACACAGAGATAGTCAACAATGTGAGTGCAATTATTCATGCATAGTTACAAAACATTGTCATTTTCATGCAGATACAATTCATTTTGATTTTATAGAGTTTGCTATAACAAGGGAACATAAATTGCACTTGAAAATGACTTTGTACAGGAGACACAGAACCGACCTCGCTTGTGCCAGACAGATAAATTGTCAAAATGCTCAATAAAAACGGTGATGTGTCCAGGTTTTTGCTTTCCTTCCTTACAAATTTAATAAATGCTACATTGACAAATATATACATATATTTTTTATATATTTATATATATTCTCCACTTGAGAAAGGCTCACACCTTGAGACAAAACGTTGTGTACCTTTGCCATGGAATACAATTTTTGTCATGTTTCGCTATGTTTGGAGTGCCACCCTCGTATATTGAGATATATATATATATATATATATATATATATATATATATACAAAAATAGACCTTATTTGACACCATCCCTTGACTCAAAACTGACACCATCGCTTGACTCAAGATTGCTTTTTTTGTCATTAAATTATGATGTTTACACTTGAAGAGTCTTAAAAAAATAACAAGTATGAAGTATGAGGGTTTTTTTTGGCAGCGGGGCACTCGGTTACATGCCAGCATTATATGTACTGGCGCTTCTGAAAAAGCGAACAGAAGGAGCTTCTACAGCAACCATTGGAGTCTGAAAATATAAACCACTTCAAACAAGTCCTGGCAGGCCTGTGAAGTGACATAACATCCGGGACCGTAGAGTGTAGCAGAACCTCTGGGAGCCCCCATAAGTGCAATGTAGGGACAATGCATGGTGGCCTTTACTACAGGGGAAGAAAACTATATTAGACTTTTACACCTTTTACTAGAAACTGTAGCATCGGTTATGTAAATGCAGTTTTGTCACATGATTCCTTGAAACAGTGATCATGGATGCAAAACACCAGTGGGTCAAAGGTAAGGTATGGGAGGGAAGGCAGGCATGACTGTGGGAAAATGCCCCAATACAGAAGAGGACCTTTACTTGTTTGCAGGAGGCACCAGTTAGGTCTATTACAGTCATTTTTTTTCTAGTTTTTGCCTTTTGTTTTTAATTTAGGAATAAGCAAATGAATATAATTCCACTATTTACTCAGCTTGAGTATGAATTCAGATAAAAATAACCAATGACCCCATTCAGTATACCATAAATGGTGTTCACTTCTGTAATGAAAGGAACCCATTAGGCATACTGTTGCTCTTAAAATACATGTACAACGCAAAGGGTTCTGAAAAATTCCAGATCTGTGAATGTAGAATTGCTGGTTTTTACGTGGACCTTTAAGACAGAGCAAAAGCAATGAGCTTCATCTGAAAAGTAGTTATTGATCATACATAAATAATACTCATCACACGGTCAGATTTATAGAGATCTTTCTGCTGCTAATGTACAAAGTAGCATGGAGATACATTGGAAATGGTCAAAAGTCATATGCAGATAGGATGCTTGCATGTATAGTACTAGTCCCTGACATTTATGGTAGGAGCAATGTACAACTGAGTTATGGATAATTAGGGGGCAAAATTATAGGGATTACAATAAATGAGAGTCCATGAGGACTACTTTGAGGGAGCAATCAGACGGCTGTATAAAACAGATAACGATCACATCGCAATGTTCTGACTGGCCGACATCTTGTCTGTCCAGAGCGTGACAGCTTCATAGATATACATGCTGTCACGCTTGAGTCAGAAGTGCCGACGGCCAGTCCGTGCATTGCGATGCAATCGTCATCCGTGTCATACGGCGTCTGGTTGCACCCTGAGGCTGACTCTATGAGCAATAATGTAAGAATTATCAGTATGGTCTTGAGGGTATGATCAAGAGGCGACCAAAGTATTCAGGGACAGTCCCAACATCTCAAAATAAGCATTTTGGCACCCGATGTGCCACCTGATCCATTTCCATTACACAGGGCCAATTTTATTGTAAGTGGGAGGGATACAATTCCCCTTCCGATCTCTGGCAGGCATTGGGCCTGAATTTTAATGGATATATATCATACTCAGGTTACAGCTATTGTATTATAAGGAATAAAGCAGTAAATAATATATGTCTATATATGTACAGTATATTTGCTTTACTACTGGATGGAGTACTATATTCTGGAACACTAAAGAAAAATGGGTCTGATTCATTACATGATGGACAGTTTATAGGTAAATGCAAGTAATTTTCCCATATTCTTCATAATCCGCATACCAAGTCAAGCTGAAAGGTTTTACACCTGTTTCTGTTATTGTCTGGGTTTTTCTTTTGAATTATGGTAGTAGGAAAAGATGCCAAAATATTTCTTCTGATATTTAGTGTCAATACTTTTTGATCCTTGGGGCATGGGGAGGCGTCCTGATGCAGGAGTGCAAGCAAATGCCACCGTCCTTTATGCATATTTACGGTTAAAAAGGCGCAACATTTTTTCATAAGTGAACAGATACATTTTTGTTGTCTCACTTATTTTTCAGATATACGTACATAGGGCACAAGCTACATATTTAGCTTTGTTATTATGATTATATACATTTCGGACTATGGTATAGTTGGATTTTAGTTGCTAAGATTAAAACTAAAGTCAAAGGTCCAATTTGTTGTCATATGAATGATGGATACAGCGTTATCTCTTGCTATAGTAGTCCCATCTCATCCTGCAGAGATAGCGTTGTGTCCATCATTCATATGACGACTGCAACCAATTATTGGCACTGATGCCTATATGTACAGCTTACCATGGCACTCATTTGGGTGATATTCTATGACGTATGCTATTGTTTACCACTGAGCACCTACATCTCTTTAGCTGGTGTGCCCGCCATGATCTCTTCCACATGTACAGCTTGTGACATGATGGACATGATGTCATCATTGCAGGATCTGCGAAGACCCCTGGAGCGGTGGCAAATTAAATAGATGATTAATCCATATAAGATGTCCACATGTTTTCTGCTCTTAGAATGTGATGCAAAATGGGAGTTAAAGTGGTATTCCCATCTGCAAGATCCTATCCCAATACGTAGCAGGTGTAATAATAATAATATTAGCAAATACCTCCAATTAGAAATATAGAATAGTTTTTCTGATTCGCTATGTCGCTTACCTCATGTATAGGCATTGTAGGACCTTAGGTATTCATAGTCACATCCACTAGCAACTAGCTGTCACTAGATCAGTGGTCATAACCATGGATACCTAAGGTCCTTCAATGCCTGCACATGAGGAAAGAAACAAAGAAAAACTATACTGTATTTCTAATTGGAGATATTATCTATTATATTTATTATTACACCTACTACATATTGGGATAGGATCTTGGAGATGGTAATTTCCCTTTAAATATATACCAAATACAGTTGTATAAAATGTAAATCAAAGATGTAGCAGGAAAAAAAATGACATCATTCAACCTTACAAAAGAAATTACTATTCATTATGATCTATAGTCATAAAAATCAAATATTAAGGTACGGTAAATGTAGTTTTACAAGTGGCAATCTATATATCAGTTTACAGAGCTGATAATCTGATAATTAGAGCTGCGTCATACCAGAAGTCACATGGATGTATGTCAGCGATAGCGAACGATGTAATGTATTGTCAATACCGGATTATGTGTTGTGAATTCACACTAGTGAAACATACAACTGGCGCCATCAGGACAAATCAGCCTTTAAAAGGTTTCAGAAGCTGGATGCCACTGATGACAGTTGCTTCATTCTTATTTTTATCCACACGCACAATTATTTTATACATCACCCCTGGATGAAGCTGTAAAAGCAAAACCCGCGTCGGATGTGGTTGGTACCTGGATATCAGCACTTTGTGGTAATATACAGTACCTGTTATTTATTTCTCTCTGTGTGGTATACTTAATCAGCTTTCTTATACATACTTACCATGGCTGGTCCTCTATTATAGTAAATCAGTGTTATATTTAAGTATCTCTACCTATCCTAATTTATCTATATTTATTTATTTATATAGATTAATGATGGGCGAGTGTGCTCATTACTCGAGTTTTCTCTGAGTATCTTGGCCGTGCTCGCAGCTGCATGATTTGCGGCTGTTAGACAACCTGAACACATGCAGGGATTGCCTGTTTGTTAGGGAATCCCCACATGTATTCAGGCTGTCTAGAAGCCACAAATCATGCAGCTGCGGGGGACACAAACAAAATCTAGGAGCATGCCCAAGATACTCAGAGAACACCCGAGCATGCTTGGAAGTCTCGAGTAACGAGCACACTCGCTCATCACTAATATAGATTTATACTTCTAATCCATTGTTTATTTTTTTGGATGCACATGCACTTTATTTTATTTGCACTTCTGTCCATGTTATGCATGAATAGCCATATATCACTTTAGATACTTGTTTTCATGAATATTACATATGAGAATTTTTATTTGCTGTGATGCCGATGATGTGAAAATTACTATCTGTATATCAAGGTTTGCCCACCCCTTTCTTTTCCTGTTCTAGTGTATTCCCACCTTTTTCATTGTAACGATTTTTTTTTATTTACACACGGTTTATACATGTTTTTTTGAATTTTGCTCAATAAAGATATTTTTAGCCCTTTCCAAAAAAGGCTTGATGTCTCTAGGTGTTTGTTCATGTAAGAACAAGGCAACTGAGAAGCAAGTTTCTGGAACAAGCAAAAGAATAAACAGGGTGATAGCTAAGGGGAAATGTGGAATCATTCTGAAGAAGACCCAGCACACAGCCAGGAACCCAGTGAGGTATAGTAATACATACATATGGGTGGCCAGAGTCGGCAGAAAACGTCACAGTAGATACTTTGCAGTTACATCATATTTACCCTCTAACCCATAGTAAACATTTTCTAATAATTCGGTAAGCCAAACCTCCAAATCCGACTCCTTAAAGGCACCATTTTCCACGATCCATAGAGTCTCAATTTTTCAGGATCTGGGGCCAGGTGAGGGCTTATTTCTTGCACGCCATGCTGACATTTTTATTGACACCAACAACAAAACCAAAAAATGTAATTCTGGAGTTTTGATTTTTTTTCTCGTTACTCCATTTACAATCAGATTCATTATTTTTATATTTTCATAGATAATAATAATAATTTTTAATAATAATAGATAAGGTATTTCTGAAGTCAGCGATATCAAATATGTGTATTTTTGATTGTTTTCTATTTTATTTTGAATGGGGCAAAAAAGGGGGTGATTTGAACATTTGTACAAACATTTTTTTTTTACTTTTCACTTGCCTCAATGGTCTTTTTAGGAGACTTGAAGCTGGGATCTTCTGATCACATAGCAGGGCTTCAGTCCCTTTTCCTCTGATCTGTAAGTAGGAACTTTAGTACTGAGCATGTACATTAAGTGCAGCACAGACATTTCATAACGTTCATAACAAATTTTCATAACTTTCATAACAAATTCTTATGGAAAAATAGTCAGCAGTACACATACTGCATTGAACTACTGTTCCCAATATTGAATATTTTAGGGGTTGGCGTTGATCCTTTTATACAGACTCTACCAAAATGGATACCAACTCGAAATAAGAAACAAGAGTATAACTAATGGGAATGCAAAGATTACAGCCATCTTTGAGGCTGATCGGACTAAAGGTACCTTCACACATAACGATATCGTTAACGATATTGTTGCTTTTTGTGACATAGCAACGATATCGTTAAGGAAATCGTTATGTGTGACAGCGACCAACGATCAGGCCCCTGCTGGGAGATCGTTGGTCGCTGAACAAAGTCCAGAACTTTATTTCGTCGCTGGATCTCCCGTGGATATCGCTGGATCGGCGTGTGTGACACCGATCCAGCGATGTCTTCACTGGTAACCAGGGTAAACATCGGGTAACTAAGCGCAGGGCCGCACTTAGTAACCCGATGTTTACCCTGGTTACCAGCGTAAAAGTAAAAAAAAAAAAACACTACATACTTACCTACCGCTGTCTGTCCCCGGCGCTCTGCTTCTCTGCACTCCTCCTGTACTGGCTGTGAGCGTCGGTCAGCCGGAAAGCAGAGCAGTGACGTCACCGCTCTGCTTTCCGGCTGCTGTGCTCACAGCCAGTACAGGAGGAGTGCAGAGAAGCTGAGCGCCGGGGACAGACAGCGTTAGGTAAGTATGTAGTGTTTGTTTTTTTTTACTTTTACGCTGGTAACCAGGGTAAACATCGGGTTACTAAGCGCGGCCCTGCACTTAGTTACCCGATGTTTACCCTGGTTACCCGGGGACTTCGGGATCATTGGTCGCTGGAGAGCTGTCTGTGTGACAGCTCTCCAGCGACCAAACAGCGACGCTGCAGCGATCCGGATCGTTGTCGGTATCGCTGCAGCGTCGCTTAATGTGAAGGGGCCTGAAGAGTTCACATTTTCTCATTTGAGTTCAGTAATATGAATGACATGATATCAATCTCTGCTTCAGATTTTGCTTTAAATGAAGCTTTAAGATGGAAAAATATGTGCTGGCCACAAACCCCCACACACACAATGAAGCCTCAACACACAGTATGATGTCCCTCACAACTGCTCACACACAGTATGATGCCCTAATAGCCCCCATACACAGTATGATGAATTGATGACCTTACACCACATACAGTGTGGTGATCACACAGCCTCCACAGAATATGCTGCCCCCATACAAGCATCACACGTGTCTGCATACCTGCTCTGATGACTGAGTCATCAGTCTCTGCTGCCTAGTCATGACATAAGATTGTCAAATGACCTAAAAATTCTTGCAAGACATTCAAATGTTACATAGAATGTTGAAGCAAGGATCTAACAGCTCCCTGCTCACCATTGTGTTAACATGTATCCGTGTCCTAAGGATAAAAATGCAGTTGAAAGTCAAGACATACCCCTAACCTCCCTGGACAGCACCACAAAGTCGAGACTGTCTGCAAGATCCGGGATGGTTGTAAGGTATGGTAAAAAGTTTACCAAAACTTTCATTCGTTGGGTGAAATTATTTATAAACTTGTTTAAAAAAAATCATCGTTCTCGGGAGCAAATGTGCTTTTGAGAACAGTGACAGAATGTGTTAACAATCGTGTTAATGATCATTCTGTGCGCATGAAAAGGCGGTTAGCTACTAAACATGGAGGGATATCACACTAGAGTAACCACTTAATAAGTAGTCACCTCAATGAAGCTCACCAATCATAAAGTCATTTAAAATTTAACATTTATTAGAAATATATAAAAAAGATCCAAATAACCACTTACAGAATACTTAGACACGGACAATAGCCCCAAATCAGAGGGGAACATCCACCCACAGGCCAGCACATATGGATTAATCAAAAAATCTATGAAAATTAACAACTACTGGCAAAGAAAGCTGTACCATAAAGTTAGCCAGGACTGGAACACCTAAATCACATAGGTACACACCTATAGTACCCATCAGATCTGTATATAATAAATGCAAAAACCGCATCCCAATGATAATGAACCAATGAGAACCGCTACGAGTGCCAAGATAACAACATGGTGACAGCCCTAAACGGTGGATTAAACAGCCAACACCTTACCAAATGAGTGCCCATATAGTGGATGTCCTCCTCCGGCGCCCCGACGTGCGTTTCGCCCTCTGCTTCTTCCGGGGGCCCCTCTGATTTGGGGCTATTGTCCGTGTCTAACTATTCTGTAAGTGGTTATTTGGATCTTTTTTATATATTTCTAATAAATGTTACATTTTAAATGACTTTATGATTGGTGAGCTTCATTGAGCTGACTACTTATTAAATGGTTACTCTAATGTTATATGTGTTGAGAAGTACCAATATCTTTGTATTTTGGGACACCTTGGAGATTTATAAACATGGAAGGAATTTTACCATCCCTTACAGCTACAGTAACTGTTTTTGTAAAGAAAATTTGTTAAGAAGGAGGACTTATATCAGAAATGTGTGCCCCATTGTTTTAGCAATCATTAAATGGAAACACGAAATACCTTGGATGGAATAGGAGGATTTCCACCAATTATTTTATGCCTCTGATTAAATCTTTTACAGTTTTATCAGAACAACACAGAAGGGATATTAGAAAGTGATGTGCGTACATCTAAATAGTGTCCATCCTATGATGTAAGTCACATTTGTCTCGGTACAGTTGTGAGCTTTGGAGCTAAAGATTTGTCCTTTCGCGAAAGCAACAAAATCGTAAGCATAAAAACAATAGGATTATCTAGCAAGCAAAGAAATCGGAGCTCATAGCACCCGCTCTCTTCATCTCAGTTTACTTCATGGATGACATAATCTAATAATGTACGCTAAATGACTAGACTATGAGACAACCGCTGATCTTAGGGAGTCAGATAAATGTCCAGTGAATACTACTGCCACAACAGGAACCTAAAATGCTATACTATGTACAGACATCTACAAGTACTAAATAAAACAGAAAAAGATGTAATAGAGATAAACGCCAATTATGTACGATAGTGGAGTACAGCGACCTAACTACTAAACTTTATGCTACTGGAGACTGCACAGTGGGGTTTTTGTGCCATCTGGAGCATTAGCAATTTTATATTTGGAACCGGAGAAGGTTTTAATGCATACAAGTACATGAAAAGAAAGTATGTATTAATACAACAAGCTACCACGCTGTAGGAAACTACATACAGCACGCAAAAAATGAAAACTATGTATTACAATACTTCTACTGCCAATTTCTTCATAGCCGTATTATATATTTGGGATCGTAACAACTAGCTTTGTTTCGAATTGTCACCCCTTTAGCTTCACCTGAGCCAGTGTTTCCCCACTCAACTCCTCAAGAGCCACCAACAGATCATGTTTTCAGGCTTTCCATAGTATTTCTCAGGTGATGGAATTATTAACCTGTGCAATACTAAAGAAATCCTGAAATCAAGATCTGTTTATGGCTCTTGAGTACTAAAGTTGGAGAACATTTGGTGAAAGGTTTGGCAATTGTTGTAGTTTGCCGAATCCTAAGGATCTGTAATGCGCACACTATTAGCTATACTCGCTGGTTCCAGCAATGACCTCAAGTATGAGATTTGCATACTCAAAGTTATATGCTGACTGGAGTCTCAGCTATATATTGCAATGTTATATTGAGAGATGTTCCTCAGACTCTAGTCAGCATGTTACCACAATTATGGAAAACACATACTTGTGATTGAGTGATGACTGCTAAAACCGGTAAGCCACGTTGATTCGTAACAGTGTGTTGTGCATTACACAATGTTATGGTTTGCAGCACTTGCTTAAGATTTCACCAAGGGTGGCCAACTCCTTTACAAAAAAAAAAGTGGGTATGGTATCCCTTTTTTCATCCCTGAATCCTGTTATTTGATTGGAGAAAGCTGAACAATTCCCTTAGTTTGTTGGAGGTAAAAACAAAACACTAAACAAATGTATAAGAAAAAATTTCAGGGGTGCTAAATAGAAAAAAATAGCATAAGCTATCAAATTGTGATAAAGGGGAAGTTGTAGAAGTCCACTGCAGTATTTTGCTTTGTGTTTTTAAGAGCAGAATATATATATATATTTTAAGCCATACTTGCCTAAGATATGACCTATCTATGCCGTGGAATTTAATGTGATAGATAAAATCTGTATATATATATCTTATAAGTCTGGAGGTATATAAATAAATGAATACCGTATACGTATATATATTTTTCCATTAGCAGGTACATGTATTAATATGAGTAATATGAGTTAGAAAGGTAAATGTGCAGCATGATTGCAAAGGGTTACACCCAGGTGGATTTGATGACCTAAACCATACCACACTGAAAGCTATATATGTGATAGTGACCACAGTGGTTGTGATCATTGTTTATCTAGATAAAAATAAAGGCAATGGAGATCTCCTTCATCCCATAGAAACCATTCCCAGACCTGGAGATATTTGAAAGCAATAAAGTATATTGGCCCAAAATCTAAAAATACTCATGGTTCATGGTAAATACAATGAAGATGGAATAGATATTGCATTTGGCTTCTAATGTTAAGTTATCAAGCTTTGATAATGTGATTTCCGAAGGATGAAGAGGACTGGTAACTATGAAAAGGGCATCAGAAGATTAATGTTGAAAAGACTTGTTTAAAATGCTCTTTATTTGTCACTCTACAGAAGCATTCTGGCCTTTTAATGGAATCATTCTGACCCTAAAAATGTAAGGACCACACAGCTTCACTCAAAGCCACTTAGTCCCAGGAAGGGTCTATGAGACTAACCAGGCCTAGAATATGCATTTACTAAAGTAGCCCAAGGGAAACAATTAAATAGAATCTTGTACTAAACAAGAAGAATGTTTCATGTCAACCACTAGGTATATAGACATATACCTTTAACAATCCTCAGCCGTCATTCCATGGCCTACACATTACATGCTGCCAATAGTGTTTATTAGTTTCAGATGGTCATTTAGCGTACTTAGACACGTTAACCTACCATATAGAGTATTAACCTCATCATGAGACTGATTACTCTTCATGAAAATGTACAGTAGATAGTTTTGCAAGATTCACATATTTAATATTACTAGGTTGTAAATTTATAAGTCAAAATACAAAATCTTTATACTACATAAAGGTTACTGTATATAGAAAATATAACTATTCAAAGACATCATGACTGGGAAGAAAGTTCAAAGGAACAAGTACAAACACAAGAAATAAATATATTTTTATTACTTTTTTTCAATCCTTGAATTTTTGTAAAGTGATGAGTACACAAAGTGATCAATCAATCACTGAAAATATGTGATAGTTTAAACGGTTCATCAAATCTCCACATATTTAAACTGGTGAGTAATAACTGTAGGCGGGTTGTTTTTTATCAGTTGCTGTCAATGATTTAGGCCAATGCTTATTCAGAATATGTTGAGAAAAAAAAGGATTGCGTATGTAGAATTTCAGCGTGCCCGATTTACTGTTCTCAAAGGAGGTAAGCCACTGGCAGAATTGTCGGTTAGCGTCCCCTTCCCCCCTTCTTCCCACTAAAAACATATTCCTTTTCTATTATTTTAATTTCTCTGTTGACAGTACTATTCTGTGAAATCACTGAAGGAATACAGGGGCAGATTTATCAAAAATGATTGGAGTAAAATGCAGAACATGTATTAAAATGAAAACATCACTTAAAATATTTAGTCCAGATTTAGGATGTCCGAAAGACAGAAAACACTTCTTTTGAGCATGTGCAGATTTGTGTCACAGTTTGTAACATAATAATAAATCTAAAAGTTGTTGGCCATGCAGGGGGTCAGCCCCCACTAAGAACTGTGACTTTAAGAGACAATGCTTCCTTCTGATTTGTGTGCACTTGGACTAGTCCTTTCTCCCCTGCAGGTTTGTATTGGTTTGAACAAGAAGCAGGAAGTGTCGGTTTAGGAAGCAAAGAGGGAGCCTCCTGCCTGTGAGTGACAGGCAGGACAATTAGTATGTCCTAACAACGAGAAACTGCAAAATGAACTATCGGCTCAAGAGAGAAGATAGTGCTCAATTACCACAGGTTTGATCACCAGGATCATGTCAGAAGGAAAGAGTCGCATTGCACAGCCATGGTACTTCTCCCCAAGCACCTCTAAACTGAGGGAGGAAACAACAATGTAGTACCAGTAATACCTCAATATTGAAAGTAGGAACTAGACTTGCCTGGACCCAGAATAAGATGGATCTATTAATCTGAAGGAAGAGCTCAACACAACAAACTCGGCTCCAGTACATCAGGACCAAACAGCAGCTACGAGACTTCTTCTATGCGCTACAGAAATATGAGGGAGACAACGGTGTTAAAATCTAAGTATGTTAAGGTGTAAAACAGGTTTATTTATCTAGGGAGCTGTAGAAGCACGGCTTGATTATCGGAGACCAGGCAGGAAGATAGCAGAGAGTAGTGTACAGAAATTTTTATACTGTTTGTATTGAACTTTGCATTGTCATAGCTGGAGTGCAGCTTGTGAGACACATTCCAGCTATCTCTCATTGTATCTAATACTGTTATTATCATTTTAATAACTGTTAGTCTTATTTATCAGCATATAATCCTCTGTCTTTCAATAAAGTCGGTGTTTGGTTTCTGCCTCCTCGTCTAATGAACCGTATTTGAGTACTGCCCAGTGGTGTCATTCAGGCACCACTATATCCATGGCCCTTCCTGGTACTCCATGCTTACTTTTTCAACATTTGACGAGCATAGTGCAAAAAGAAAAAAAATTCCATGGTTTGCAGCTTTTTGTACAATATTTACCTTATTGCACGTTTTGTGCAATTTGCGATTTTCTAAGATATTGTTTATGACAAAAACGGGAGTAAACTGCTTAATAAATGTGGGAAACTGTGTACAACTGTCACTAAATTTTCCATGTGACTATTAAGGTACAAAATGAAGAAGGGCCAAGTAAGAGTGTTCGATGGGTAAATAGCTTCTAGAAATTGGTTACATCACTTACTGTTAGGGCTAGCGGAACGCATCAAATAATTAGAGAAAAGGAATAAGGTGCGTTCACAGCCCAGGGTCCACCGTGCAGAGATGGAACCTGCTGTTAAGCAATGACGAACTATATGGCGGTACAATGAGGATACACACACAGGTTAGCTTCACCCTGTGTGAAAGAAGTGAACCGTGTTGCGTCACAGAGCCGCAGTACCGCATGTAACAGAAATAATAATTAAGTAGCACGAGAGTGGATGCGGTGTCGCACTGGCGGACACCACTAACCACCCAGACTTGGGTTAGGAAAGCGCAGAGATAGCGCACAGTGCCGCACTGGCGGTCACAGCAATAAACGCTGTTTGTGTACCAGTGTTGGTAACAAGTCGGGCGCTAGATTACAATCATCCTCATTACGCGAGCATTCAAACACAAGGTAGGGGATGATTAAAGAGCGACTTTCACTCACAACACACACACGTACAAGTGTATACTAGCGCATGGCCGTGCGGCCAAGCGAACCTTTTATAGTTGCAGCAAGTTCAGGACCTTCCTAGAGGACCAATGAGAACTGCTACTGTAACTGAGCAACTCCAGGACCTTCCTAGAGGACCAATAGGACCTGCTGTAGTACCTGAGCATGTGACCCCAGACCTCCACTGAGAGGTCTTCCTTTGGGCATGCGCAGAAGGGGAAAAGCAGGACTTAGTCCCAGAGACATCTGCTCGCCGCTGATCAGTACAGGCTACAATGGCAGAGCCTGGAAAGGCATCAGTAAGCCTTTGCAAAGAATCAGACTGAGCGAGACGCTGGGACTGACGTCTCTGCTGAGTAGGCTCCACTGCGGCTGATGCAGAATGAGAGACCGCAGCAGACATGGTTCGAGATTCCCCCTGTGCAGCGGCAGGAACTCGACTCCTAACACTTACCTCCTTACACTGGCGGACAGAGACAGAAGACGGGCCGTGTGGAAGAACAGTATATGGGTTCTTTGTAGTCCAATAGCTCGTCATATTGCACACTTTCACTTGCTTTGGCAGTGGAACTGGGCCCCTTAACTTCTTGAACCCCTGTGCGACTGCACAGGTTGCACCAATGATATTGGTCCATCACTGATTCCTGGAGAACAACTTTGGCATCATAATTTTGGAAAAATCTGCCCTTTCCAGCACTTTTCGCTTGTCCCACGTATACACATTTAATTCTAAGTAGTGTCAGCTTTATGGGTTAGAATATACAAACTATTTTCCTTCACAGTTACTATCTACGAGACCAGCTGCATTTACACTGAATTTTATCTTGAACGCACGTACCTATGAATGCTCATTTCACGATAATCTTGTAATGATGGTAATCACTCGATTGATTAACAAAATTCTCATTCATATGTTGAAATGATCCTTTTGTGCTGTGCAAATTATTTTCGTTCTCACCAGCACTCATGCTGCCGAGAACGACAGTAGCCAATCAGCACTATTATAGATCGTTCAATGAGCACTGTTTACCATGGTCTGCCTTTCTATGCAGGCCAATAAACAACCACCAATATTGTGTGTACATATATTTACCTATCGGCGGTCATTTAAAGGCGCAATCAGTCATTCGTAATAGTAAACTAACTACCCACAGTATATTTTATTTGCTACCTGACCTCCTTTGACATGATACTAGCTCCAGTGCTAGGTACAGTACTTCACCTTGCTTCTATTTTTAGTCTGAATGTCCTTTTTATAAGGACGTAATGATAACAGTAAAAGGTCAATCTGTACTGCTTATTTCACTTCATACTTAGCAAGAGATCACAGCTTACACTTCACTAGCATTTTATTGCTCAACTGCCAAAAACATAAGAACAATCCAATAATAATTTCAACCCTTAGAATAAAAAAAAAATCAGATGATGCTCTTTCACCTGTTTTATAGTCTCCTATTTTATGGTCTCTTAGTAGTCTCATGTCCAAACCAATGACTAAAGTATGCTAACCCAAAGATACCACAATACTATAACTTTTGTAAAAGATAATTATTTAACCAGAACAATAAAACAAATAAAAATAAATTCATAAAATAAAGCAATCGTCACCCGAGGTGACAGGACACAGCTCTTTCAGCAAACCCTAATGTTTTATATGGCCAGATAAAGGCATGGGCCTATCCATATAAATCACAGGCATGAAAAGGGCCATTATGTACAATCCTCTGAGGCTGAATAGTCGCCAAGACTGTTGTTTCCTTGTAGAATGTAACCTCATTCTATTCTGAAATCACTTAGGCAAATGTTCCTGCTTCTGTCCTGCTTAGATAGCTTCTAAACTGTAATCTAAATCATGTCTTGAATGGTCCCTTTGCATAAATAAATGATACAATCCATTTAACGGCAAAAGGATACATTACACTACTGCAAGTTCACTTGTCAAATCCTTCTATGCTCCTTCTCCACACATCATGATGCACGTTAATGTGGAATCTAACGAAAAAATTGATCTCTAAATATAAGGACTCTTTGACCTCTTCCAGTCCTATCAATATTATTATAAAAAGGTTTGTGGCAATCCGGCATTCTTTACAGGGGGACTTGGTTATAATGATAGTAGTACCATCTTATAAGGCAATCCCAATTTACAAGCAATGTGATCACGAGTAGTTAATGGCTACATATCATGCATTTTGGACATTGTAGTCTGAAGTCTAAATAATAATATTTGCCTAAACAAGCTTACAATGGTATGTAATCATATAAATGCCACACAGGATGTACACGGAGACAACTGAATGCCGATATTGTTTGTGTTTTATTGCTGAAGGCATGACAAATTTATCATTTATTCATCGCTCATAGCGATCCAGCAATGACAACCACAGGGGTCTCCTGGGGTCATGCCCACCCATCGGCGACCCACGGTCATGGGACATGGGCGCCGATGGGAGGAGGTAATGATGCTCTTCTTGTGCGTGCATGTTAACAGCCGCAGGTGAATCGTGATTCCACCTGCGGCTGTTCCGGGCACACGTCAGCTGATCAGATCATCTGTCATGTGCTGCAAAAGGTGCGGACTCATCGCCGGAGCCCGCACTGAACAAGGGGAGGTGTCCAATGATGGACTGTGTTCATCATTGGATATTAAGGGGTTAAAATAATCAAGAAAACAAAAAATAATAATAATACTACTAATAATAATAATAGAGCATGAGACCAAGAAAATGAGACCAAGAACCTTGGAAAGGCTATAGCTGCTGCTTTTAGCCCAGTGTCCGCTACAAAAAAACAAATCATTAAAATTACTATGACAGAAGTAAAAGTCCCAGGGAGACATGGCAGTCTATGAGAGGCATGGCAGACTATGAGACTGGCAGACTTCCTCACCTACTGTATTCTCACCCATCCCTTGTAGATTGTGAGCCTTCGCGGGCAGGGTCCTCACTCCTCCTGTACCAGTTATGACTTGTATTGTTTAAGATTATTGTACTTGTTTTTATTATGTATACCCCTCTTCACATGTAAAGCGCCATGGAATAAATGGCGCTATAACAATAAATAATAATAATAATAAATAATAATACTATGAGAGGCATGGCAGACTATGAGAGCCATGGCAGTCTATGAGAGGCATGGCAGTCTATGAGAGGCACGGCAGACTATGAGAGGCATGGCAGACTATGAGAGCCATGGCAGACTATGAGAGGCATGGCAGACTATGAGAGCCATGGCAGTCTATGAGAGGCATGGCAGTCTATGAGAGCCATGGCAGTCTATGAGAGCCATGGCAGTCTATGAGAGGCATGGCAGACTATGAGAGGCATGGCAGTCTATGAGAGGCACGGCAGACTATGAGAGGCATGGCAGTCTATGAGAGGCATGGCAGTCTATGAGAGGCATGGCAGTCTATGAGAGGCACGGCAGACTATGAGAGGCATGGCAGACTATGAGAGCCATGGCAGACTATGAGAGGCATGGCAGACTATGAGAGCCATGGCAGTCTATGAGAGGCATGGCAGTCTATGAGAGCCATGGCAGTCTATGAGAGCCATGGCAGTCTATGAGAGGCATGGCAGACTATGAGAGGCATGGCAGTCTATGAGAGGCACGGCAGACTATGAGAGGCATGGCAGTCTATGAGAGGCATGGCAGTCTATGAGAGGCATGGCAGTCTATGAGAGGCACGGCAGACTATGAGAGGCATGGCAGACTATGAGAGCCATGGCAGACTATGAGAGGCATGGCAGACTATGAGAGCCATGGCAGTCTATGAGAGGCATGGCAGTCTATGAGAGCCATGGCAGTCTATGAGAGCCATGGCAGTCTATGAGAGGCATGGCAGTCTATGAGAGGCACGGCAGACTATGAGAGGCATGGCAGACTATGAGAGCCATGGCAGACTATGAGAGGCATGGCAGACTATGAGAGCCATGGCAGTCTATGAGAGCCATGGCAGTCTATGAGAGGCATGGCAGTCTATGAGAGGCATGGCAGACTATGAGAGGCATGGCAGTCTATGAAAGGCATGGCAGTCTATGAGAGGCATGGAAGTGTATGAGAGGCATGGCAGACTATGAAAGGCATGGCAGTCTATGAAAGGCATGGCAGTCTATGAGAGGCATGGTAGTCTATGAGAGGCATGGCAGTCTATGAGAGTCATGGCAGACTATGAGAGGCATGGCAGACTGAGAGGCATGGCAGACTGTGAGAGGCATGGCAGACTATGAGAGGCATGGCAGACTATGAGAGGCATGGCAGACTATGAGAGGCATGGCAGGTTATGAGAGGCATGGCAGTCTATGAGAGGCATAGCAGTCTGAGAGGCATGGCAGACTATAAGAGGCATGGCAGTCTATGAGAGGCATGGCAGTCTGAGAGGCATGGCAGTGAGAGGCATGGCAGACTGTGAGAGGCATTGCAGACAGTGAGAGGCATGGCAGACTGTGAGAGGCATGGCAGTCTATGAGAGGCATGGCAGACTATGAGAGGCATGGCAGACTATGAGAGGCATTGCAGGCTATGGGAGGCATGGCAGACTATGAGAGGCATGGCAGTCTATGAGAGCCATGGCAGTCTATGAGAGGCATGGCAGTCTATGAGAGGCATGGCAGACTATGAGAGGCATGGCAGACTACGGGAGGCATGGCAGACTACGAGAGGCATGGCAGACTACGAGAGGCATGGCAGACTACGAGAGGCATGGAAGTCTATGAGAGGCATGGCAGACTATGAGAGGCATGGTAGACTATGAGAGGCATGGCAGACTATGAGAGGCATGGCAGACTATGAGAGGCATGGCAGACTATCAGAGGCATGGCAGACTACGAGAGGCATGGCAGACTAGATTTTTTATATGAATGACAGTATAACATGTACTGTAGGTTACATTTAAAGTAACACTATCATCAGAAAATAACCGATTGTCTAAATGGAACCTGATTCATGCTGTCCAATAAGCAGGCAACATGAATCAGACACTGGCTAAACAATTGCAGCCATGTATATTTTTCTCTCGCCTAGCTGTCTTGTCCCAGCACTATTGCAGGTGATTGACAGGCCTCTCGCTATGAACACACACATGAATCACCTGTCAATTAACTCTAACAGCTCTAGAAATAGCTGGCCCCCGGATGGATCTTTGAACTATATTTTGTCAGAAAAACCAATGCATTTCAGAGAAATATATACCTGCCTGCAATTGTGCAGTTAGGATCTGATTCATACTGTCACAATTTGGGCAGCGTGAATCCTGTGAGTGGTTCCCTTTAAATTAGATTTTGCATTAAATATATCTTTTTTGAAAAAAAGCTATATTTTTCATATCACTCTCTTTATTAAAAAAAGCTAAATTAGAAAACTTGCAATTTTCACACTGGCCACTAGAGTTTTTTTTTAGACTCATAGGTTCTCTCCTTTCAGAAATAGTTTTCAGCAGGCTCCTTATCATTAGAGGCAGGATTAGAATGACATAAAACTCCTCTATACACAGCTGTTAAAGAATTTACCATTAGCAATAAGGGAAGTCACAGCTGACCTTGCTTCCCCTCCCTTTCCAAATATAAATAACTTTTGCACATGCTGATTAGATGCTTCAATACAAAAGTCAAAGTCTGTTCATATTATATTTGTACCGCCCCAAACAAAATAACTAAAGACTGCCAGAGCTGACAAACAATTCTTCTTACTATTCCTCTAGTCTTGTCCTCCACCTTCGACACAGTTGACCACTCCCACCTAAATCAGAACCTATTCTTCACTTGCCATAAAAGACCTTTCCCTCTCCTGAATCTTTTCATACCTTTTCAACTGCACATTTATAGTCTCCCAATCCTATACTACCTCCTCATCCTGCCTTGTCTCTGTTGGTGTTCCTCTATTCCATCTGTACCTTTTGCCTGAGACCACTCAAAGTCTCATGGATTCTAGTATCATCTATAAGCTGATGACACTTAGATATCCCTCTTTGGCCCAGAATCATAGAGTGTCTATCAACCATATCCTCTTTTTACTCATCATGCTTCCTAAAACTTAATGTGGACAAAACCAAACTCATCATGTTTCCGTCATCACACCCAACTCACTTACCCAATCTACCCAATAATTGACAATACGCTTTCCCCTGTACCAAAAGTACGCTGCCTCGGAGTAACCCTTTACTATCCTTCAAACAGCACCTTCAAGCTCTTATCACCTTCTGTAGGCTCCAACTCAAAAATGTTTCCAGAATCTATCCTTTTCTCATCCTTCAATCTACTAAAATATTAGTGCATGCCATCACCATCATTTCCTGCCTCGAATTCTACAATATCCTCCTCTGTGGACTCCCAGTTAGCACTCTCGCACCACTCCAGTCCGTCTTTAACTCTGTTGACTGATTAATCTACCTTACTCCTGCTACTTTTCCGCTTCTCCCATCTACAAATCCCTTCATTGGCTTCCTATTCTCCAACTAATCCAGTTCAAACTACTAACATTGACCTACAATGCCATCCATAATCTGCCTCCTCAATATATCTGTGGACTAAATTCTTGATATTTTCCTACACATACTCTCCTCTCAAAACTTCCTTCTCTCCTCCACACTCATACATTCCACGCCCAATCTTCCTCTGGTATTTTATGCCCCAACACATCAGATTATCCACGACATTCAGACGAAACTTGAAAACCCATCTTTTCAAAAAAACATACCGCCTGCAATGCCTTTGCTGTCTCCACCACCAGAGCTGCTGCAACCCCATAACATACGGTGTCCTTCCCCATTACAGTGTAAACTACAAGCCTGTAAGGGCAGGGCCCTCTTCTCTTTGCTCCAGTCTGTCATTGTCAGTCTATTCATTGCAATTTTTCATTTGTATTTTCTATGTAAACCCCTTTTTACATGTACAGCACCAGGGAATCAATGGTGATCTAAAAAAAAAATATGTTGTTTCCTTAAGCAACATTATAAAAAAGCCAAAGTTACAAGAATGAAAATTAATGAGGTTCTATTTTATGGTTTGTAATGCACGTTGTGATATGAAAAAAACAATGCCCACGTGTTTTAAAAATATATACATTAACACAAAAAATGATTGAAACAATACGTCATTTTCTGAGGATAGCTTCCCCTTAAAAATACATATACTTATGCACGAACAATATACTTTTATTAGGAAGCAAGATGTAAGGTTAATGGAAGGAAACTTGGTTTTCCTTCCATTAACCTGTCAGATGGTTAGGAGGCCCAGCCTGTATTACAAGGACAGGCTATTTGAAGGATCAATAACCAAAAAAATGAACTGGAGAATAAGTTGTCAACTTGTCATGCATTCAAAATAGGAGAATTTTTACCATTATCATTTTTTTAGCTGGACTGCACATTAATATAGCTTCCCATTTTGCTGGGTGCTCATGTTCGGGACCCGGTCCTGCTCGGCCCTTATTCACATTGACGTCACTTTGATAAATGGTAAGGTTTTAACACTAGAGGTTATGACCATCCCGATTTGGTTACACCTTGACGCTGGTGGGATGGCGTTCACGCTTTTTTTTAATTTTTTTTAATAAAAAGCGTTTTTTTTACTAAGTACCCTATTTATACGCACTATTGCTTTTACTTATTTACAGCATTTTGTTTCTGTTTCATATTTTATGGATCCATGTCTGCTACTACATAGGCTACCACCCTTCATTAATAAAATGTAAATAGAAAGATTCCAATAATTAGGAACATGCAAGGACCAGGTTATTGTAAGTGAACTAAATCTTAAATATAGATCACATGACTATTGCCATATGGCACAGATAATTAATTGTATTCATTTTTTGGGGGTTTCTTGAAAATCACAAGCTATAGCAATATTGACCAACTATACAAGTTGAACAGAGCTCGGATTAAACCAACAGTCTGTCATGTATCTTAATGTCAAATCTTAAAGTACATTTTATCTTCTTTCACTGTAATTTTCATTTTGTACAGAATATGAAAAATTTACATTACATATTGTTTTCATACAGTAAAATACCAGTAAACCGTCTTCTTGACATGCATGCATATAATGGCTGTTTGTTGCGTTGAGCTAGACACTCTTTTGTCTGTGTACTTAAAAAGGCCTGGATCCCTTACAAATATGATCTTAAATCTTCTTAATACCTTCTAGACTCCCTTAAAAATAATGAGACAAGTCCTTTAAATCTGCAGCCAAATATCTCCATTACATGATTGCCATGAAGTCTGAGAGCGCATACCTAAAATAACACCGAACATACAGTAATCCATTAAAACTTTACCAACTGGTTAAACAAAGACAACATTGTCCAGATCATTGACGGACTGCTTGGTGTTCCTTCTGTACTATGAGCACTATGGAAAGTACACCACCAGCCAGACATGGAAACACAACACGCACCAGATGCTTTATTAGAGGATAGCCATACCAACCCTTTCAAAATGAAAAACGCAAACTTAGTTGGTAAATGATCATCACAGATCATCTTACTTGAACAAGCAAAAGGCAACGATCTTCTGTCATAGATATACAAATATATCTACATAACGATAGATATGGGATAGATAGATATAGATATGGAATAGATGGATAGATAGACAGACAGACAGATAAATAGATAGATAGATATGGGATAGATGATAGATAGATGGATAGATAGACGGACAGACAGACAGACAGATAAATAGATAGATAGATATAGATATGGGATAGATAGATAAATAGATAGATATGGGATAGATAGATAGATAGATAGATAGATAGATAGATAGATAGATAGATAGATAGATAGATAGATATGGGATAGATAGATAGATATGGGATAGACAGATAAATAGATAGATGGATAGATAGATAGATATGGGATAGATAAATAGATAGATAGATATGGGATAGACAGATAAATAGATAGATGGATAGATAGATAGATATGGGATAGATAAATAGATAGATAGATAGATAGATAGATAGATGTGGGATAGATAGATAGATAGATAGATACGGGATAGATAGATAGATAGATAGATAGATAGATAGATAGATAGATATGGGATAGACAGATAAATAGATAGATGGATAGATAGATAGATAGATAGATAGATAGATAGATAGATAGATAGATAGATAGATAGATGGACGTGAGAAAGGTTCACACTTCAGAAGTGAAACGTTGCCACAGCCACTACGGGCTAATAAACCACTGTTTTTTGGCCATATCGCTTGGTGTGCTGTCTCCATTCGGCACTTTTTATCTAGATATATATTATAAAGCACCAGGCAAAACTTAGTTAGACTGAAGCTAATGATTATGATTAAAACGGCTTGCTTGAGAAAGGCTTTAGGAGGAACTGAAACGTTGCTATTTACTATGCACTAATGAAGGCACCTTATTTTTTTCACATATTGGAGGAGTGGTGCAATTTTTCGCATATTAATAAAATGATTAGAAATGAAAAGGAAGCTTTATACTAGATAGACTAATCTATTGTATAGAAATAAAAAAATATTTTAAAATATAAATATTATTATGCACATGACACATTTTAAACGTCTGCAGAATGGTCAAGAAGAAGCTCACAAATTCTCGAAAAAGCTGTAATTTCCCAATTTAGGCAAACGTCTACGGATTGACTTTTTGCTTAGCTATGTGTTGTGGACCAGTTTGTCCTAAAGTGGGGAAAAGTTGTTACTGGAAATTATGAGAGGTGCCTGACTGAAAGGAGGGATGTTAGAGAGTGATAACACCTAAAACCAAGACAGATCTAATTATTGCAGCAGAGGAAATGACTTAGACAGGGAGTAAGTAATGGATGTTTTAAACTTTTAATTGCCCATCTTTGAGTCTGCTTTGGACCAAAAGCACTTCATTATGTCGCTTTAATCTGCTGTGCTCTGTTCTAGTGCTCGGGGCAGCAGACCAAACTCCCTGTTGTTTTTGATTCCACAGCAAACTGACCAACTACAGATGGCACCGGATGATTGGAAAGAGTGTTAACACCTTCACTGCCCCGCGCCAACTAGCATAAGCAAGATACGGAGTTCAGATAGTACACCAATATTTATAAGAACACATATAGGCAGATACAACTAAAATCAGTGTCTGTATGTCTGATGGTTCATAAAGTGTCAACAATAGAATATGACTAGAAAAGGCTTCAACCAAAATCAACAAGTCTGACTTACAGTAATGGAACCACTTTTCCACTCTTCTCGTCCAAAAGTGAAAAAGTTATTCCTTACTATTGATAAGAATAGTAAAAAAAATATTGAGAAATATAAAATAAACCTGTGTTCGAAGTCCCATAAACTACAGTACAAGCAGAAAAGCACCAGGCTTTAGTGGTCTGTCGATTTTGGGGCCCCACAAGCATGGTTACAAATCCTCGTGATCGTAAATAAAGCTTCACACTGTGCACCCCATGGTGTATTATTACAGCATATTGTGAATTCGATTTTGTAGTATAGAAAAGATAACATTTCAGACATAACCGGCAAGAAGAAAAATGGAAATATTTGTAATAGGGTAATAGCTAATGTACAGATCGTTTTAACATCATGGAAAATGTTTATACTGTGATAACGGATGTGGAGTTATAATTTCCTAAAAGTTCCATATCTTTGATTTATAGGGTCAAATTAAGAAGGATAAGGTATCGAATGACACAGGCATAACAGAGTTTGTTACATATGTCGTATAGGGGGTGAAAAAAAACAGGTTTGCATTAAACGGTTGCAATATTATTTGTAACCTGGAATTGCCTTCTAACTTCGCCCCATTATATCAAAGTCTGGTTGCAGAAAATAAATCCACTTTATACTTGTCAGAAAGCTGAACCATTAAGTGATCTATTATCGTACTCTGTCATATACATAATCTAACAGCCACTAAATCACACAAAGCAAATCTTCAGGAAGGAGCAGCATTGTTAAAAAAAAAGTGTGCAATCTACAGAGCAGCCTAAAGAACCACACAAAGTGAAACCTTAAAAGTTGCTCAGTCTTTCACTTTAAGAAAAGCGAACGTCTTTAGATTTTCTTGCTCAATCCAAATGCACAAGATTTGGTTTCTACAGAAAAACTTTGTTCGGCTTCCTGCCATTTCTGGGGCCCCTCAGTCTGTTTGCAGGAAACAAACAGTCTGTGTACACTCACCTTCGTTATTATGTAAGGACGGAGATCAGCGCCTATGCAGAAAAGTATGAACCCCATTTTATAATTACGGTAGATACAGATACATTATGACTACGGAAAACAATTCATCATGACACTACAGTCTGTTACCAAATATTCTGATAATTGCAGCCATTTCACTATAGAAGATTTAATGTGATTTCAACGACATGAAATGTTAAAAAAAATATATATATATTTCACTCCAATATGAATTTAGGATCTCTGTTTTGATCTCAGGAAACAGAAAGTATATATATATGTATATATGTACACAGACTGCGTGATCTCAACCTGAGACCACAGAAAGAACAAAAGAAAAATACTTCTTTGCAGGAACTCCTCCAATATAAATTATACAACAAAAATTGATTCCAACTTTTCAGAAAGACTAAATTTAGAGTGGGAGGGGGAAGAATTATTGGCAAGGCGTATGTTATAGAGAAAATATTAAGTGATTTTTACCTTTTCATCGAATTCTTCGCTGCGTAGTCGTTTCCGTCCTGTACCTCCTCGCCTGTTTCTTTGGTTGAATCGAATCCACTTTGAGACCTGGGTTGGAGATTACAGAGTTTGTTTAGAGAGATACTCTACTTGTGTGCAGATGGCCCATGTGCGTAAGAAACTATAAACAGACGCTACACACATTTTTCCATTGCTTCACTGGGTGGAAAAAAAAAAGTCCTTATCCTCTTCAGCCTGAAATTACGTTCCTAAAATATGCATACTTCATATGCTTGATAAGTGAGAGAATGGAGTCTTATCTCTGGGAAAAGCTGCTCCGAATAAAGATGCCAGTAATCTCAGTAAACAGATCATTCACAACATATGAGATCAGAATGTCTATGTTCCCCTCCTGCTCTCTATAGTGTAGGCTATTTAGCAATCTTCTTCTATTGGGGATAGGGACACAGGTAAAAAGTTTTCCCATCCTGCTCTCTAAAGTGTAGGCTAGGGGAACAGCAATGTTCTTCTATTGGGGATAAGGACACAGGTAAAAAGTTTTCCAGTCATGTTCTAGAAATTAGAAATTAAAGTAGAATGCCAACAGTTAAGCCATTCTTTTATGTATCACTGCATTACTTTGCGCTTTGACTTAACCGATCATTAAAGGTTAATAAACTGTATTGATCAAAGAAGACTATTAGCTGTGCAGTAAAATTTACCGCCAGAAAGATAATTCTGTACCACCTTTCCCAGAGTTGGGAGAAGACTTGGAGGCAGGGAGGAAATTACCTGCATTCTTCTGGAAGACAAAGGATGTGGCTCCCCTACTCTTGGCACCAAGTCTGTGATAACATTGCCCTTTCTCTTCGCTCCCATTACAAGCCATAATCACCCCAAGCCTAGCGGTGACCACAGTGTAAAGTCAACCCTGGGGTCTTCTTTTTCCCCAGTTACAATAAGTACACTCCATGTCACTAACATTCCTACAAAGGACCTCGCCAAGTCAGTGAGCTTCAGAGGCACTTGGGAGATTGCTGAAGTCTCACTACTTAGGGTTTATAAGAGATGCTTTCCCTGCAATAGGTACAGGACAAAAGCTACAGGAGTGTATGGAGAAAGCATCCTCCTCATGCTGTCCTTACCTCTTGTTGGACTTGCTGCACTAGTCCATTTCCTGTCCATGTCTGGCTTTCCTCCAGCAAGGGCTACATAAGGAGACACAAGTAAAGAAGAGCAATATTTTCGTCATGAGGTCAGCCAATCAGCAGCACAAATAGTGTCATAAGGCTGAGGTTCATCTTGTGTCTACAGGGCCAGCAGTCACATCTTCCCTCATAGCTAGCAGGCTGCTGTAGGCTGTGCATCCCCAGCAATGGTGATTGAGATGCGGCCTCCCTCCCTCCTTCCCTCAGCTGCCTGTCTGCAGGGAAGAATGGTGAGGAGAGTGTACAAACGTGTCTTGTTAGGAAATGAAACACCTCCAGCTTGTGCTGTCTACTGGGGAGGAGCCTGCACACTACATTGGGCTGGAGGTAGAGGCTTTCCCGGCAATATTTGTTCAGTGTCAGTCTCAAATACTTCACTTGCATGATTACACTCACACATGCAAAGTTTTTCTTTTTTTATTCCCTCTTCTTCGCAAAAATACATTGACGGATTACTTGTGGAATGCACAGGGAGGCAATGTTTAGACTATCAGCAATTAAAAAATCAGTACCCTCTCCTCAGTTCACACACACCTTATGCTGCTGAATACCTAGAGGAATACACCTTGGGTAACAACACCCTGCCTCAAAGCTATAGTCCAGACACTAAGTTATGCAAAGCGTGCAACAATTTGGGACGGGAGTCTAGTAAGGCGGCCTGCTCTTAGCACAATTCATACATTATAGGACTTTTTTTTCTACACCGAAGTTCTACACCCAAGCATGCACATTGTACTACAAAAAATAAGTACCGAAAACAGCACACACAGAAAAAGTACTCGATGGATTGCCAATTTTGTTTACTATTTTTCTGCATGTCATAAATTCACCCATTGAGTTTTACAATGTCTAGGCCAGTATTTCCCAAGCTCCAATCCTCAGCAGCACCAACAGATCATGTTTTCATTATTTCATTAGTATTGCACAGGTGATGGAATTATTATCAAGGCATCAGAAATTGCTGCAGGTTCTCTCACCTTTACAGTACTAAGGAAATCGTGAAAACCTGATATGTTGGGGGCCGTGAGGACGGGGTTTGGGAAACACTGGTCTAGACTCTCGATTTTAAATTCATGCTTCATGATATTTATGTTAGTTCCCATAGATTATGCTTCACAATCTTATCCAAGGCCACTGAATGATACTAATACTACTATATATATATATATATATAGTAGTATATATAATGGAACTAGAGAGAGTACAAAGGAGGGCAACAAAATTAATAAAGGGGATGGGAGAACTACAATACCCAGATAGATTAGCGAAATTAGGATTATTTAGTCTAGAAAAAAGACGACTGAGGGGCGATCTAATAACCATGTATAAGTATATAAGGGGACAATACAAATATCTCGCTGAGGATCTGTTTATACCAAGGAAGGTGACGGGCACAAGGGGGCATTCTTTGCGTCTGGAGGAGAGAAGGTTTTTCCACCAACATAGAAGAGGATTCTTTACTGTTAGGGCAGTGAGAATCTGGAATTGCTTGCCTGAGGAGGTGGTGATGGCGAACTCAGTCGAGGGGTTCAAGAGAGGCCTGGATGTCTTCCTGGAGCAGAACAATATTGTATCATACAATTATTAGGTTCTGTAGAAGGACGTAGATCTGGGGATTTATTATGATGGAATATAGGCTGAACTGGATGGACAAATGTCTTTTTTCGGCCTTACTAACTATGTTACTATGTTACTATGTTACTAACATTTATCACTGACTGCCTCCTTTGGCCTCACTCAATGGTCTTCTGCGGCCACTCACAAAGATGATGGTCATACACTAGACCTAATCTTTACCAGCTTCTGTTCCCTTACTGATCTCACTAACTCACCCCCCCCCCCCGTCTGACCACAACCTACTGACATTCTCTTCCCTCTCCTCTCCTAGTGTGCAACCCCCACTCCACAAACTCACTACCCTCCCAGAAATCTCAAACACCTCAATTTACAATCAGTCTCTTCTCCCTCTTACAGACATGGCTTTCCTTCATGACACAGATACTGCTGCCACTTTTTATAACACCACAATAACAGCGACACTTGATTCAGTCCCCCCCCTCATGCATAGCAAAACTCGTACAATCAATCAGCCCTGGCTGACCAGCCTGACCAAAGAACTGAGACGGGCTTCCAGGGTTGCTGAGTGGAGATTGAAGAAATCCCACTCTGCCGATCACATCATCGCATACAAGCAGTCCCTCGCCAGCTTCAAGTCCATGCTCACTGCAGCAAAACAAACTTACTTCTCATCTCTCATAGCCTCCCTGTCTCACAACCCTAAACAGCTTTTCAACACTTTCAATTTGCTACTCCATCGCCAGCACCTCCTCCCTCCCCTCTCATTTCAGCTGAATACTTTGCCTCTTTCTTTAAACAGAAGATCAATACGATCAGAGAAAGCTTCTGCCCATAGTGCCCAATGCCCCTCTTAGCTGCTCAACCCTGTTCTTCCAAAACCAGCTTCTCCACCATGACAGAAGATCAGCTCTCCACCCTCCTGTCTAGATCTCACCTCACCACTTGCACGCTTGATCCGCACCTGTCCCACCTCATCCCTAACCTCGCCATAGTCTTCATCCCAACCCTAACACACCTCTTCAACCTCTACTCACAACTGGTGTCTTCCCCTCATCCTTCAAACATGCCAAGGTCACACCCATCCTCAAAAAGCCCTTAACCCATCCTCTGTGTCTAGGTATCACCCGATATCTCTTCTCCCTTACGCCTCAAAACTACTAGAACCGTATGTCCATCTTGAACTGTCCTCCCACCTCTGTTCCTGCTTCCGCTTACAGTTACAATCTAGCTTCCGACCCCATCACTCAACTGAAACTGCCCTAACTTAAGTCACCAATGATCTTCTAACTGCCAAGAGCAAGCAACACTACTCTGTCCTCCTTCTCCTGGACCTGTCTTCTGCCTTTGACACTGTGGACCACTCCCTCCTGCTACAGATTCTATCATCTCTTGGCATCACGGACTTGGCCCTATCCTGGATCTCGTCATATCTAACAGAGCAAACATTTAGTGTCTCCCTCTCCCACCCCACCTCCTCACCTCGCCCCTTGTCTGTTGGTGTTCTTCAGGGCTCAGTTCTAGGACCCTACTCTTCTCCATCTATACCTTCGGCCTGGGACAGCTCATAGAATCCCATGGTTTGCAGTATCATCTCTACGCCGATGACACGCAGATCTCCCTATCTGGACCAGACCTCACCTCCATAGGTGCACTATGTACAGTATATATATTATTTTGATATGTGCACGTGTGAAATATACATATACACAGTTGTTTGATTTTAATATTTTATTGATCTTCTGCTATTGCTATGAAATAAAAGTGATATATATTTAAATTTTCCCTGTCATCATTCTTTTCACTGGTTTGGTTCATGCTCGGTGCATGTTGTTTCTGTTCTCTTTAGTGGTTTCATTATATTGTCTGACACAGGTGGTGACCGGGATTACTATTGGTACCGGATTATGGGATATCTATTTAAACATTAGTCATTCTTCTATATATAATACCTGGTTTTACTTCTGTGTCTACTCGATTAACTGTAAACAGATCAAGGCAGCTGACAGAATCTAATGATGGAAGGCTGTTGAGTGTCATCATAAAGAAAGGTGGCTATATTGGTCACTAATTTTAGGGGGGTTTATTTTTGCATGTCGGAAATGTTTTTTTCTAAATTTTGTGCAGTTATATTGGTTTACCTGGTGAAAATAAACTAGTGAGATGGGAATATATTTGTTTTTTATTAAGTTGCCTAATAATTCTGCACAGTAATAGTTACCTGCACAAACAGATATCCTCCTAAGATAGCCAAAATCTAAAAAAAAAAACACTCCAACTTCCAAAAATATTAAGCTTTGATATTTATGAGTCTTTTGGGTTGATTGAGAGCATAGTTGTTGATCAATAATAAAATTTATCCTCTAAAATACAACTTGCCTAATAATTCTGCACATAGTGTAGTCTGAAAAATACGGTACATACATACATACATGCACACAGTGTCAAAGTCAATGGCAAGGTGCTGGAAGGAAGGTATGTTTCGCTGCGGTGAATGGCTTCAGTGATGTAAAACCCAGGAGTTTTTTCTACAACACATTAAGTGTTGGAAGGGGTTAATAGCCAATTTATATAAGGGCTGTGTTTTTTGTGGACAACCATAGAGCGTGTGGGAGGTTGTCGACCTTATCCCCACCCCAGGGTGTGGGTCTGGGGCTTAAATAGCTGGCATTTAGAGGCAGTAGGTGTTCAGTGTCTGGAGAGGAACACTTCAGAGACGTTGTTGTGGTGAAACTAACCCGAACCGTGTGTGTTTCGCTAACTGTGAGTGAGAGGAACCCTGCTACCAGAAGAACAATTTAGTTTTTTTTCATGTTCTGCTTCTGCTTGGTTTATGCCACATATTATAAACCAAAGAAAGTTCTTAAAAAGACAGTATTCCCGCGTCTACCTCCATGTACTGCTGAGTGAGCTGATCGACCACAACGCACATACATACACTGATATACACATAGACATACATACACACACATACATGAACACACACAGATATACATACACATACACACAGACGCACACAAACACACATGCATAAAAACATTCATACACATGGATAAACACATAAATACACATACAGACACACACATGCATAAACACATACAAACACATACATATACACACATGCATAAACGCACACATACTGTGACAAAGTCACTAGTAAAGTGCTGGAGGGGAGATATGTTTCACTATGCCCAATGGCATCAGTGATGTAAAACCTAGAGTTTTTCCTCCAGCACACTAAGTGTTGTGAGGGGTTAAGCTAAGTTGCACAATAGACTGGCTTTTATGTGGACATTCATAGAGCGGGTGGGAGGATGCTCACCTTATCTCCACCCCAAGGAGTGGTCTGGGGCTTAAGCTGCTGGCCTCCAAAGGCAGCAGTGTTCAGTGTCTGGAGAAGAAGCATTCCAGGGAAATGTTTGCGCCTGTCTTAAAGACCTGAACTGTGGACATTGCTAACACTGAGTAGACTGATCCCGCTAGGACTGTGTTTTGTTTTGCTGTTTTGCCCAGAAGGCCATGTTTACTTTTTTCCAGCCTGGTTTATACTGAATTTAATAAACCAAGCATGTTCTTAAAGAGACAGTGAGCCAATCTACCACAGGCGGTGTTAGAAGTGGGGGCAGCGTTCCTAGCGAACATGTGTGATGGCTACAAGAGGTACTGCATGTCCTGGATGAAGGTGGCCACAAGCCAGCATACAACGTAAGTCAAAATGAAGGACCTGCTCAAACATCTGGATCAAGCACAGCAGCAGCAATTACAGCAGCAACAGATGGTGCTGCTCCTACTATGCCTATTATCCCTTCAGTGTGGACTATCAGCCCGGTGAGGGGCCACAGGCATGTCCCGTGTCAATAAATGGGGTGCTGGTGTCAGGACCCAGACTCAGGGAGCTTGATGACCCTGATCAGGGTCACACTTCCCCACCAGTTCATCCCTGGGAAACAGCCTTGCGTTCGAAATATCCAGGGAGATGCCAAGGACTATGTCCCATGAGGTCGGGGTAGTCAAAGGTTTGTTACACCCTGTGATAATTGGGCAGGACTTTAGCCTTTTATATGACTCTTGGGGAAAGGTGGGGATACCAAGGGACGTAGACAGAAGCCGGCTCAACCCTGATGAAACCCCATTGCAGTTGGAGGTGGATGAGTTCCCCTTGTGTGTCCTGGCTGATGACGATGACGAGATGGTGACCTGACCAGTGAAGCCGAAATTCCTGAACAAGGGGTTTCTGGAATTTTGGCAATGCCTAAATGCAGGATTTACACTTTTGGCCTGGGACAGCTCATAGAACCTCATGGTTTTCAGTATCATTTCTATGCTGACGAAACGCAGATATACATCTCTGGACCAGATAGCACCACCCTACTACCCAGAATCCCTCAATGTCTATCCACTATTTCATCCTTCTTCTCTGCTAGATTTCTAAAATTTAACATAGACAAAATATAATTCTTCGTCTTTCCCCCATCTCACGCGACCACCCCAACAAATCTATCCATTACAGTAAACGGTTGCACACTCTCGCCAGTCCCACAAGCTCGTTGTCTCTGGGTAATCCTTGACACTGATCTCTCCTTCAAACCGCATATCCAAGCCCTTTCCTCTTCCTACCGCCTTCAACTCAAAAATATTTCACGGATCCGTACATTCCTAAACCAAGAATCTGCAAAACCCTAGTCCATGCCCTCATCATCTCCCGCCTCGACTACTGTAACCTCCTGCTCTGTGGCCTCCCCTCTAATACTCACACCCCTCCAATCTATTCTAAACTCAGCTGCCCGACTAATCTACCTGTCCCCCTGCTATTCCCCGGCCTCTCCTCTCTGTCAATCCCTTCACTGGCTCCCCACTAACCAGAGACTCCAGTACAAAAGCCTAACCATGACATACAAAGCCATCCACAACCTGTCTCCTCTATACATCTGTGACCTCGACTCCCAGTACTTTCCTGCACGCAACCTCCAATACTCACAAGATATCCTTCTCTACTCCCCCCTTATCTCCTCTTCCTACAATCGCATACAAGATTTCTCTCACGCATCACCCCTACTCGAACTCTCTACCACAACATATCAGACTCTCACCTACCATCGAAACCTTCAAAAAGAACCTGAGGACCTACCTCTTCCGGCAAACCTACAACCTGCAGTAACCACGATCAACTAAACCACTGCACGACCAGGTTTATCCTCACCTACTGTATCCTCACCCATACCTTGTAGATTGTGAGCCATCGTGGGCAGGGTCCTCTCTCCTCCTGTACTAGTTGTGACTTGTATTGTTCAAGATTATTGTACTTGTTTTTTTTATGTATACCCCTCCTCACATGAAAAGCGCCATGGAATAAATGGCGCTATAATAATAAATAATAATAATAATCTAACTTTAAAAATGTACTTGAAACTGTGTCTGTGATAAATGGGGTTGCCTAAAAGCCGGGGACCGACATCAGGTTCCCGTACTTTGCAGTCAATAAGGTGTTGCTATATCGAGTAAATAAATAGCAAGTGGAAGTATTAGAGCAGCTGTTAGTCCCGGGACCCTAGAGGTGTAGGGTACTAGATCTAATCCCATCACAGAAGAACAAGTCTCCAGGCTCCTCTCTTCTTCTCGTCTGACCACATGCTCTACCGACCCCATTCCCTCTCATCTCCTCCAGTCACTCTCTCCAGTTGTCACTACTCACCTAACTACAATCTTTAATCTCTCACTCTCCTCTGGCATTTTCCCATCCTCCTTCAAACACTCTATCATTACTCCGTCACTAAAGAAACTCACCCTCAACCCATCATGCACAAACAACTACATACTGGTCTCCAATCTCCCCTTCATCTCTAAACTCTTGGAGCGCCTAGTCTACTCCCGCCTTACCCATTACCTCTCTATTCACTCCCTCCTAGACCCTTCACAGTCCGGCTTCCGCCCCCTACACTCGACAGAAACTGCACTCATCAAAGTGACCAACGACCTCCTGACAGCAAAATGTAATGGTGACCACTCTCTGCTCATTCTCCTCGACCTTTCTGCAGCTTTCGACACTCTTGACCACCCTCTCTTACTCTCTAGGCTCCAGTCACTTGGCATTAAGGACACTGCTCTCTCCTGGTTCTCCTCCTATCTTTCTGACCGCTCCTTCAGTGTTCTGTTCTCTAGCTCCACTTCATCTCCTCTTCCTCTCACTGTTGGGGTACCTCAGGGCTCAGTCCTTGGCCCCCTTTTCTTCTCCCTCTACACAGCCCCAATTGGACAGACCATCAGCAGATTTGGCTTTCAGTACCATCTTTATGCCGATGACACACAACTATATACGTCATCCCCTGGCCTTACTCCTGCTGTACTACAGAGCGCCACTGACTGTCTGTCTGCAGTCTCTGACATCATGTCCGCTCTCTATCTGAAACTCAACCTCTCCAAAACTGAACTTCTTCTGCTCCCACCATCTACTAACCTCCCTAAACCTGATGTTTCCCTCTCCGTGGGTGGCACCATAATAACACCCCGGCAGCAGGCGCGCTGTCTGGGTGTTATGTTTGACTTTGATCTCTCCTTCACATGCCATATACAATCTCTTGCCCGCTCGTGCCGCTTACACCTAAAGAACATCTCTAGAATCCGCCCTTTTCTCACCATAGAAACAACAAAAACCCTCACTGTCGCCCTGATCCACTCCCGCTTGGACTACTGCAACGCTCTTTTAATTGGCCTCCCCCTCATTCGACTTTCCCTTCTCCAGTCAATCATTAATGCAGCAGCCAGGGTCATCTATCTAGCTAATCGTTACTCAGATGCATCCCCTCTTCGCCAATCATTACACTGGCTGCCCATTAATTACAGGATACAATTCAAAGTATTTGTTCTCACCCACAAAGCTCTTTACAGTGCAGCACCCCCTTACATCTCCTCCCTCATTTCTGTCTATCGGCCTAACCGACCTCTTCGCTCTGCAAATGACTTTCGACTAACCTCTGCACTAATCCGTACCTCCCACTCCCTACTGCAAGACTTCTCCCGTGCTGCGTTAATCCTCTGGTATGCTCTACCCCAAGAAATTAGGACCATCCACAATTTGCATAGTTTTACGCGCTCCCTCAAAACACATTTGTTCAGAGCGGCCTATCATGTTTCCTAATCAGTTATTTTGTTTGTGTGTAGCCCATTCACTACTTCCTTCTATCCCCCACTCCCTGAAGATGGCTGGACCATCATTGTAAATACATCATTGTAAATACACACCTGTACTTTGCATTTCCCCACCGCATTGTAGATTGTAAGCTCTCACGAGCAAGGTCGTCTTGTGTTGCTTTAATTATTGTATTGTTAACATTGTTACTTATGACTGTTGTGTTTGAAGCTGTTAAACTGTAAAGCGCTGCGGAATATGTTGGCGCTATATAAATAAAGATTATTATTATTATTATAATTATCTGGCCCATGTTCATATATCGGGGGGGGGGGGCATCTAGGTATAGGTAAAAAACAAAAGCGAGTCCTTCAATGTTTTACTGGCCTGGGTATCACAGGGACATTCTTAGTTTCTGCCTTTCCTGCCCTACCTGTCATCTACCTGCTCCCGTATTCCGCAGTCACTTACTTCCATTACCAATAATCGAAGTCCCATTTGACCGGAATGCCATGGACCTGGTCGGGCCCTTAGTTAAGTCCACTAGGGGTCATCAATACATCCTGGCGGTAATGGACTATGCTACGCGTTACCCGGAGGTGGTACCACTGAGAAATTCCTCCGCCAGGAGTATAGCAAGGGAGCTAGTTCATATTTTCTCTCGGATGAGCCTGCAAAGGAGATTCTGACAGAACAAGGGACACCATTCATGTCCAAGGTAATGAGGGAGTTGTGTAAGGTCCTCCAAATTACACTAATTAGGATGTCAGTGTACCATCCGCAATCAGACGGCCTGGTGGAGAGGTTCAACAAGACCTTGAAATCTATGTTGAAGAAGGTCGTGGAGAAGGATGGCTGAGATTGGGATTGCTTGCTGCCACACCTACTGTTCTTCATTATAGAAGTCCCACAGGCCTCTTTGGGGTTCTCACTGGAGACATGGGAAGTGGAGGTGGCACCAAAGCGTTATCGAACATGTGGCCCAGATGGAGGACAGGATCACAAGTGTGATGCCAATTGTGAGGGAGAGTCTCCTCCAAGCACAAGAGGCCAAGGCAAGTGTCTACAATGGGTTGGCAAGACTGAGACAGTGTAACTCTGGAGACCATGTGTTGGTGTTGATCCCCACAGTTCAAAGTAAGTTCCTGGCAAAGTGTCAAGGGCCATACGAGGTGAGGTGGTCGAAAAGTTGAGTGACGTCAACTACAAGGTCCACAAACCAGAGAGACAAAAACCATGCCAGGTGTACCACATTAACCTGCTGAAACTGTGACAAGACAGGGATCCGGTAGAAGCAACGTGCCTAGGGGCCTATCCTGAAGCCAGGGTCTAGGATGTCACAGTGGCAGAGACACTGTTTCCAGCCCAGAAACAACAGTGCCTTGAGCTGCTTCAGCAGAACCAAGACCTTTTTTCAGAGTTACCAGGATGTACACAGGTTGTGGAGCATGAAATCCTGACTGAACAGCATGTGAGGGTGAACCAAAGGCCATATCAGATTCCCGAAGCTCGCCACGAGGTGATCTCCAAGGAGGTGAAGAAAAATGATAATTACTTACGGGTAATTTGATTTTCCAGAACCATGACAGCACCGTACGTGAGAGATGGCATCCGCCCCCAGGAACAGGAAACCTGTAGCAGAGATATAAGAATGGGGCGGCCCCTCTCTCCTCAGTTTGTTTCAGAGTATGGAAGATGACCGCTTTGTTAGTACACAGTTATGTATTCTATTTACATTGTACAAGTTTCTATTAGTTTCTTATCTATATACATATTTCCTTACACTTATTTACTTATATATAATAAGTTTTTTTTTTTTTTGTGAATCACACAACCATCACCAAGATAGGGCGGGAATTAATGCGGTGCTGTCATGGTTCTGGAAAATCAAATTACCCGTAAGTAATTATCATTTTTTCCCTTCACCATGACAGCACCGTACGTGAGAGGAAGAAATAGAAGACTCCTAGGGTGGGACAACAGCAGATAACACCTTTCTCCCAAAAGACAAGTCCGAAAGACCTAAGTCTAGTCTATAATGCCGGAAGAAGGTAGATGGTGAAGACCATACCGCTGCTTTACAAATCTGTTCCACCGAGGCGCATGCCCTTTCCGCCCAGGAAGTGGCAATAGCACGCGTGGAGTGAGCCGTGACACCTTGTGGGGGAACTTGACCAGAAGAGGAATATGAAAGTGAGATAGCTGTACGCAACCACCGTGCAATAGTCGCCTTTGAGGCCTTTTTTCCCCTGTTTGTCCCCTGGAAGGTGACAAAAAGGGCTGATGACTGACGCCAAGATTTTGAGGCTTCTATGTATTGAAGCAGGCAACGCCTGACATAGAGACAATGGAAGGTTTGCTCCCCCTGGGATTTTGGTTGGGGACAAAATGAGGGAAGAATAATTTCCTGGTCTCTATGAAATTTTGAATTGACCTTCGGAAGGAAGGCAGGATCGGTTTTGATAACCACTTTGTCATCATGAAAGGTGGTGTAAGGAGGGTTCACCGACATAGCCTGTAATTCACAAGTACGACGGGCAGAAGTTAGAGCAACCAGAAGGACCGTTTTTAGGGTCAAGGATTTTATTGATATAGAATCAAGAGGCTCAAAGGGGGAAACGGTTAGAGCATTTAACACTAAATTTAAATCCCAGGGAGCCACTTTAGGTAATAATTTTGAGGGTCTGGATGTAAAAGAGGCTCGTATGAACCTATAGACCCAAGGGTGATCAGCAAGTTTATGATCAAACAGCGCACCCAGGGCAGAGACTTGCACTTTTAAGGTGCTAGTAGACAGACCCCTTTCCAACCCTTTTTGGAGAAATTCAAGAATTTCTTTTACCGGGACTTGCTGACTTGTTTCGGACAATTGTCGCCCCGAGAAATCTAGGAACTTTTTCCAGATGTTTTGGTATTTCTCTGAGGTGACCTTTTTCCTGCTGGCTAGCAACGTGGTTACCAAAGGGTTTGAGAATCCTTTTGCTAACAGAAGTCCCCTCTCAAGTTCCAGGCGGTGAGGTGTAGCCTGTGTACTTGGGGATGTTGAACTGGTCCCTGGTGCAGGAGATCCGGGGCCTCCGGAAAGATCCATGGGTCCGAGATAGACATGCGTCTGAGCCACGTGAACCATGCCCTTTTCGGCCAAAACGGAGCTATGAGGATCACTCGTGCCTTGTCTTCCCGAATTTTCCTGAGGACTGTCGGGATTAATGGTATTGGGGGAAACGCGTACGCTAGATGGAAGTCCCACCGATATAGAAACGCGTCTACTCCCTCCGGGTGTTCTCTTGGGTTCAGAGAATAGAACTTCTTCACCTTCCGATTTTCTTTTGTGGCGAATAGGTCTATCTCTGGAACGCCCCAGCTGGCACATATTTCGCCAAACACTCGCTGGTTCAGGGACCACTCCCCTTGACATAGCGTGTGACGGCTCAAGAAGTCGGCTACCTGATTCTCTGACCCTCTTAAGTATGTTCCAGTTAGTGAAAGAAGGTTGTTCTCGGCCCATGTAAAAAGTTCTTTGGCCTCTGCCATAAGGGATGGTGACCTTGTGCCCCCTTGGTGATTTATATAGGCTATCGTCGTGTTGTTGTCGGAGAGCACTACAACATGTCTTCCCCGAATCCTTTCTCCTATATGAAGAAGCGCCAGCCGTACTGCAGACAATTCCTTCAGATTGGAGGATGCTGAGGTCATTGGGATCCCCCATTGACCCTGTAGGACCTGATCCTCCAAGTGTGCTCCCCACCCCCATGGACTCGCATCGGTAGTAACGACTAATGGATCTTGTACTGACCATGGCACTGCGTTGCTTAAATTTTCTGTTTTCAGCCACCATTCTAGTGAGTCCTGAACTGTTGGAGATAGAAGAATCTTCCGATTTAGATTGTACGGACTCCTGTCCTGTTCGGCCAGAATCTGCCATTGTAACTCTCGTGTGTGGCTTTGTGCCCACCGAGTTGCTGGAATCGTTGCCGTCAGGACTCCTAAGAGCGACATTGCATTTCTCAGGGAGATAGTCCGTTGTAGTTGAAACAATTGTATCTTCTGCCGAATAGATTGAATTTTTCTCTGTGGGAGGACACACTCTTGCTTGACTGAATCCAATAAGATTCCGAGGAATTCTTGAGTCTGTGTTGGGACGAGTCTTGATTTTTTCAGGTTTATCATCCATCCCAATCTGGTTAGTACTTCCAGTACTCTTGCGACTGCTTTCTCGCAATTTTCTTTGCTGTTTGCTATTACCAAAAAATCGTCCAAATATGGTACCAACATTATGTCTTCTTTCCTGATGAAAGATGCCACCTCGGAAATAATTTTTGTGAATATGCGGGGCGCTATGGCTACCCCAAAGGGAAGACACTGATACTGTAGATGGACGGGGGTCTTTGCAAGGTTTACCACTAATCTTAGATATTGTTGGTGTTGGACAGCGATTGGCACATGGTAGTAAGCATCTGTGAAATCGATCACTGCCATGTAACAGTATGGGTTGAGTACTTTCACTGCGGTTTTTAAGGTCTCCATCTTGAATTTTTCTATTTGAATATAATGGTTCAGGGCCTTCAGGTTGAATATTACCCTCAGCGAGCCGTCTGGTTTTGGTGTTAAAAATAAGGTGCTGTAGAACCCTTTCCCTATCTCCTGATGAGGTACTTTTATTAATACCTCTTTTTGGATGAGGAGATGAATTTCTCTCTCTAGTGTGGCCTGATTTTTCCCCGCCACTTGGGTCATTTTTACCCGATTTGGTGGGAGGATGGAGAACTTGAGTTTTAGACCCTCTGACAATAAGTTGGTTACCCATTGAGAAGCCGGCAGTGCTGCCCAGTGATGGACAAACCGCCGGAGTCTTCCCCCCACCGGAAAGCTGGCGTCATTGAGGTCTGGGATCAGACTTGGGAGGAGGCTTGTTGAAAAGAAATCCTTTTTCTTTCCTGTCTCTCCAAGGTCTGCCTCGACTAGACCTGTCATCTGATCGGCCGCGGGTTCCTCTATATCCAGATCCACGAAAGGACGAACGAGAGGTTTCCCACCGGCGTCTGGGAAAGGAAGGAGGTGGAAACCGCTTTTTCTTGTCCGACGCTTTCTCAAGGATCTCGTCCAGAGCCTTGCCAAAAAGGTATTGCCCTTCACAGGGTACTCCGCAGAGTTTGACCTTCGACTGAAAGTCAGCTGTCCAATTCTTCAGCCACAATGCTCTACGTCCTGAATTGGATAAAGCACATGCACGTGCGGCACTCATCACGGAGTCTATTGAGGCATCCGCCAGGAACCTCGCGGCGCCCTGAAGAGAGGGCAATGCTTCCAGTAGTCTCTCTCTCGGGCATTTGTTTCTGATTTGGTCACTTAACTCCTCCAACCACTTGACCATAGCCCGTGCCGTGCAAGTGGCAGCAACCCCGGGTTTAAATGACCATGTTGCTGCTTCCCAGGCCGACTTTAGAAAAGCATCTGCTTTTTTGTCGAGGGGGTCTTTTAGGGCTCCCATGTCCTCAAATGGTAAAGCAACCCCCTTAGAGGTGCTGGCGATGGCTGCATCTAACTTAGGCGCCTTATCCCACTTCTCACAGACCTCCTCGTTAAAGGGGTATTTGCGTTTCAAAGCCTGAGGGATGGACATCTTTTTATTAGGCTTTTTCCACTCCCGTTTTATTAAATTGACTATGTTATCATGGAAGGGAAAAAATTTCTTCTTTTTCTCCTCCAAATTACTAAACATAGTATCTTGGACTGTCCACGGTTCCTTAGGAGTCTCTACTCCCATAGTCGTTCTGACTAGTTTGAGCAGCTTTCCAATATCTTCTGATTGAAAATAAGGGTGACCATACTCCTCATCTGAGGAGTCTAAATCTGAGGTATCAGAGGGGGTTAAGGCTCCCGGCTCTTCCCCTGAATCTACGTCCGACCCTTGCTCACTTGTTGGGGGAGGGGGGGGGGTTCCCTTTGTGTGATGTTTCAGCTGCTCCTTAACCGTGGACTTAACTTCCTCTCGTATAATCGATTTAATATTTTGTAATAAGGAAGATGATTCCTCCGCAACTGTTTTATCGATACAGGGCTGGCAGATTTTCTTGCTGTATAGCTTGGGGAGAGTGTCCTTACATAGTGGACAGGCCCTATTTTTCTGTTTGGAAGTGGTTTTCTTTCCCTAAAAAACACAGTGTACAGGGTATCAGTGTGTGGTTTGCCTTACAAAGGCACTCACCCCTCCAGGACCCCAGATACCGCGGTAGCGTGAGTCTCCTCAGACATTCTGGGCGCAGGCATCAGCAGCGTCTCTGGATCCATCGCTGGTTCGGTCATCTTCAGGCGATTGCTTGAAGTGTAGAACCAGCGATCCCTCTTGCCGCTTCTATTATATACAGTAGAAGGAGCGGTGTGCGCGCCTCTGGAGCAGCTTCCATCCGGAAGTGTCCAGCACACGGCTCCTTTCGGCGTGTGACGCTACTTCCGGCGCGACCGGAAGTCGTCCTCCTTCACTTCGGCGGCCGGCGTCAGTGAAGGACACGCCCCCCGGACCTGCCTCCTGCCCAGAGCGGTCACCGGGGAGTCCGGCGAGGGGAGAAAACAGGCGCGCACAGAAGCCCCTTCACCCGGGCAGCACCGCACGCAGCGCTGCCGAGCATGGCTGCCCCCCCGCGGACCTCGGCCTCCGGACCGGACTCATCAGAGGGGGTATCCCTCCGGAGGTAGGAGCTCTGCAACAGGCGTCCACCTGCAGGAACAGGAAACCAAACTGAGGAGAGAGGGGCCGCCCCATTCTTATATCTCTGCTACAGGTTTCCTGTTCCTGGGGGCGGATGCCATCTCTCACGTACGGTGCTGTCATGGTGAAGGGAAAAATGTTGAGCCTGGGCATCATCGAGTAGTGAAAGAGCTGCTGGTCCAGCCTTATTGTTCTTGTGCTGAAGCCGGATGGAGAGTGACACTTCTGTAACGATTACAGGAAGCTCAATGAGGTGTCCAAGTTCGACGCATATCTGATGCCCCGAGTCGATGATCTTATTGAAAGGCTAGGGTCAGCCAGATATATCACCACCTTGGACCTAATGAAAGGGTACTGGAAAATTCTCCAAGGGCCAAGGAAAAGATGGCCTTCTCTACACATGATGGGTGCTTTCAGTATACCTGGACACCGTTCAGACTACAAGGAGCCCCAGTTACCTTCCAGACTGCTATGGACCGGATGCTAGCCCCTCACAAGAAGTACGCCACCACTTACTTGGACGACATTGTGATCTTCAGCCCGGATTGGGGAAGCACCTGCAGAAGGTCCAGGCGGTACTGGATGCATTGAGGAAGGAAGGGTTTACCATAAACCCAAAGAAGTGTACCCTCGGGAAAAAATAGTCAAAATACTTGGGCTACTTCATTGGAAGGGGTGAGATAAAGTCACAAATAGACAAGGTGGAGGCAATCCAAAAGTGGACTCAGCCGGTATTCAAAAACCAGTTTAGGGCGTTTCTGGGAATTGTGAGATATTATCGGTTATTTATTCCATATTTACTCATGATAGCCGCCCCCTGACAGATCTTCTGTAGGGCGCAAAGTTGTCGATGGTCAAATGGTCCTCTGAAGCTGAGCATTCTAGGAGTTGAAGCAAACAGCTGGTCTTGGTCGCACCAGACTTCACTGAGGAGTTCGTACTCCAGACGCAGATGCCCTGAGAATGCAGATGCCCTGTCCAGAGTCCCCTGCTTAGCGAGTGAAGGTGCCAAAACCCGCGGCTATGGGCAGAGGGGAGATATGTGACAAAGTCACTGGTAAAGTGCTGGAGGGGAGATATGTTTCACTACACCTAATGGCATTAGTAATATAAAACCCAGAGTTTTTCCTCCAACACACTAAGTGTTGTGAGAGGCTAAGCTAAATTGCATAATGGGCTGGCTTTTATGTGGACATCCATAGAGTGAGTGGGAGAATGCCCACCTTATCTCCACCCCAGGGTGTGGTCTGTGGCTTAAGTAGCTGGCCTCCAAAAGCAGCAGTGTTCAGTGTCTGGAGAGGAAGCACTCCAAGGTGCTTGTGCCTGTATTAAAGGACCTGAACCATGGAAATTGCTAACCCTGAGCGGGCTGATCCCTCCTACGAGAAGAATTGTGCTTTGTTTTGCTGTCTTGTCCAGAGGGCTGTGTTTACTTTTTCCAGCTTGGTTTATGCAGCATTTGATAAACCAAGCATGTTCTTAAAGAAACAGTGTTCTGTTTCTACCTCTGTGTCCAGCCGAGTGAGACGATACAACAATACACCCACATGCATAAACACATACATATAAACACATACACAAACTTGCATACTTACACATACATAAACACATACATACACACACATACATAAACACATGCACACACATGTATAAACATACACACATATGCACAGACAGACACACAGGGTCGGCTCCAAGTTTTCGTGGGCCCTGTGCGAAAGAGTCTCAGTGGGCCCCTTTAACACATACCACAATTCAGGCATAGTACGTTGCCAAATAATAATAATAATAATCTTTATTTTTATATAGCGCTAACATATTCCGCAGCGCTTTACATTTTTGCACACATTATCATCGCTGTCCCTGATGGGGCTCACAATCTAAATTCCCTATCAGTATGTCTTTGGAATGTGGGAGGAAACCAGAGTGCCCGGAGGAAACCCACGCAAACACGGAGAGAACATACAAACTCTTTGCAGATGTTGTCCTTGGTGGGGTTTGAACCCAGGACTCCAGCGCTGCAAGGCTGCAGTGCTAACCACTGAGCCACCGTGCCAAAGATTTCACTTACTTTTTAAATTGCATGAGTGATATCTATTGTAAATTCTACAATACCATGCAGAAGAGGGGATTCAGGTGATTGAGGGTCCACAGGTTTCAGAGTTTCAGTACCTGTAGAATGTACCCCACCAGTTGAAACTGTCCTCAGGAGTGTACCCTTTACAAAAGTCAAATTCCACCTATATAGTTCTCCATACAGTATTATACGCACCACATAGTCTTCCATACAGTATTATGGGGACCACATAGTTGCCCATACAGTATTATGGGCACCACATAGTGTTCCATACAGTATAATGGACACCATATATTGCTCCATTCAGGGTAATGAGCCACCAAAAGTGTTCCATACAGTACATAATGGCCCCATATAGTGCTACATACAGTATAATGAGACCCATATATTGCTCCATAGAGAATAATGAAACCAATATATTTCTTTATACGGAATAATGGGCCCCATATAATGCTCTATGCTCTCTGCAGAATGGGCCCCATATAATGCTCCATATGGTATAATTAGCCCCATATAATACTCCATACAGAATTGGCCCCATATAATGCTCCATACATTATAATGAGCCCCATATAAAACTCCATACAGAATGGGCCCTATATAATGATCCATACATATGTTATCATATACATCTTTGGTGTTTTTAATTGTTTTTAATTGCTGTGTATTTTTTTTTCTAATATTCATAATGAACTCTCATTTGTGGATGTGCAGTCTTCCTTTTGCATATAATTTTCCATTTGTTACGCTGGGACAAGGCAACTGAAAGATGCACCAACCTCATGAATTTGGCAACAGGTCCTCTAGGCTTCATTCAAACCAGTTCATTTTGTGTCATTATTTTTTACATCACAATTATCATGTGTTTTGTTTCTTTTTTTTTTTTTTTTTTTTACAAGATTTTTTTAAATATTTTTTTATGTTTTAGTCACACATTGTTTTCCGTTGAGAAGCATATCGAAAAATCTATGACAAAAAATGCCGTACCTAAACCTACAGTTGAAAAAAGCACTAAAAAAAAACCTTCTGCCCCTCAGCAAAAAAATTGCAATGTCACATGTTTCATATTTTCCAATTTTCTTACGGCCAACATCTGCCTACACATTTTCGACCCAAAAAAGGAGGAAAAAAATATATTAAAAAAAGCCCACAAAAAGTATGAAATTCCACTTATAGACCAGAAATATTGCTTTTAGTTTAAACCATGCTAATATCAGAATATTCTACCATAAATAGTATACACTGCTGGTTTTGTAGTCTGTATTTTTGGAACCAAAGTTGATGGAACCTAGGAGAAATACAAATAAAATAACAGTACTTGTAGCAAACGTCAAGGAATAAACAGCAGAATAAAAAAAATAAATTCAAAATGCAGATGTTTCTTTGGGCTTTCTTTTTAACATATAAAGCAAAAATGTGAGAGTCAGACAAGATGGTGCAACAGGATGCCTAATCTGTAGCATTTTACTGCTATAGACTTGCATTATAATTAAAATTAATCCGTCGGAATCCTGTTTAACAGGACAAAAAATGAGACAGACTCTGAGTTGTTTTCAAAAAATGGATCTCGACAGAAACTTGTAAAACAGAGACAAATGGACACTTTAAACGTGATGAGCGCTCCACCTATGGTTCCTTTAATGGCTCCATTTGAAAAAATTCAAGCTGATATTTTAGCAGGAATAACTAAAATGCTACAGAAATCTAGTCCTACCCCAATAAGAGAATACAGGCTGCTGTAATAGCCAGCGTATTCTTCTGTGGTATTTTACAGGTTAACTATGGAGGAGAAACACGGCTGCCCAGTGGTGCTACACTTATTTCAGCAGACAAGTGTGTGGGTCATTGTAAAAAATTAACCACTATAAAAAAATATATGTAATAAATATAATATAGAAATATATTGCAAGTATAAACTGGTATGATTAATGTAAAGCTCCATCTCCTATTCATATTAGATATACAGTTAGGTCCATATATATTTGGACAGAGACAACATTTTTCTAATTTTGGCTATAGACATTACCACAATGAATTTTAAACAAAACAATTCAGATGCAGTTGAAGTTCAGACTTTCAGCTTTCATTTGAGGGTATCCACATTAAAATTGGATGAAGGGTTTAGGAGTTTCAGCTCCTTAACATGTGCCACCCTGTTTTTAAAGGGACCAAAAGTAATTGGACAATTGACTCCAAGGCTATTTCAAGGACAGGTGTGGCCCGCAAACAAACAACAACTGAAAACCACCGCAGTGAAGGCCTGGCCAGAGCCTCAAAAAGGAGGAAACACAGCATCTGGTGATGTCCATGAGTTCAAGACTTCAGGCAGTCATTGCCAACAAAGGGTTTTCAACCAAGTACTAAAAATGAACATTTTATTTAAAATTATTGAATCTGTCCAATTGCTTTTGGTCCCTTTAAAAACAGGGTGGCACATGTTAAGGAGCTGAAACTCCTAAACCCTTCATCCAATTTTAATGTGGATACCCTCAAATGAAAGCTGAAAGTCTGAACTTCAACTGCATCTGAATTGTTTTCTTTAAAATTCATTGTGGTAATGTCTATAACCAAAATTAGAAAAATGGTGTCTCTGTCCAAATATATATGGACCTAACAGTATAGTCAGTACATACAGGGGGAATTCATTTTACACCGCTTTTGACACTTAAAAGGGGAGTAGGAAAGTGAGCGGTTAACTATAAAAATAATGTCTAAGCCAGATTTATAAAATGCAACTTTTTAAAAAACAAATCTCAAGAGTCAGAGTTTTCAGTGAAACAGGCAGGTGGCAAAATAAGAGGAAAAACAGCTTTATACAGGAGTGTTACATGTAAAGACTCACCAAATGTATCAAATATTGAGTAACTCTTGGAAAATTTGACGCAAATCGTAACCTTTAGTAAAGACGCTTAAAAAAAATCACTCTTATTTTGTGCACAGGGTTGTGCACACTTGTTCATAGTTTTCAAGTAGAAACAGTGCAGGTAGTCTTCTACACTGAACATAGGAAAAGCATTCCAAAAATAGGTGTACATAACCAAAATTGTATATAATCACAAATATTCTGATCCTTGATTTTACATTTGCCAGTTATAAAGCCCATATTAATCCTAAGTGGTTTGTTACTTTAATATTATGGTACATGTTCTCCTTGCATCTGATCTGTATACAGTAAAGCCAAGACTCCAAGACTGAATTTGTAGAAGACACTAAGCAGATTACAATAAATGAAATAGCTAGTGCATCTGCAGAGACAATGGATTGAGTACCAGCTGATTTTAATGAAGGTTGAGATGCCTCATAAATAGGTATAATTGCTTATACGGACCACCGTTTTTGCTCTCCGAGTGCGATCCGACAAAACATCTGATCATAATATTAGTCTATAAGGCTGTGCATATTTACAGATTTTTCCTCAAAGTCTGTCCAAGGAAGAAGATTCCTGCATGCCTGAGTGTGGACTGCACTTGGGTGCCTTCTGAGTGCAGTCTGATTCCCACGCACTGATAGAATGGAGAAGATGGAGAAATTTTTTTCATCTTCTCATTCGAGACAATTGGATCACATTATCATCACACTCTGATCAGAGTTTGATCAAAGTGTGATTTTTATATCGACCCGATTCTCTCAAATGAGAGCATAAGAGCATATATGCTCGTCGTGTGACCCTAGCCTTATACTAACAGCACGCACGAGACCCCCTTCACATGTCCCTGTTTCTGGTATGTGTGGGATCCGTTCTCACACGTACCGGAGACATGTACACTTGCACACCCATTATAATCTACTGGATTTTCAAATGGACCATGTGTCTGTGTGACCCACATGTAGACATGTCTGTTTTTTTTTCCAGCAGCACATATGACAATATGTACCGCACACACGCACACGGATGACATCCGTGTGTCATCTGTGTGCCGTCCATGTGACACGTACCAGAATAGAATGCAGAATAAAATGTTAGGTGTTAAACATAGTAACATAGTAACATAGTTAGTAAGGCCGAAAAAAGACATTTGTCCATCCAGTTCAGCCTATATTCCATCATAATAAATACCCAGATCTACGTCCTTCTACAGAACCTAATAATTGTATGATACAATATTGTTCTGCTCCAGGAAGACATCCAGGCCTCTCTTGAACCCCTCGACTGAGTTCGCCATCACCACCTCCTCAGGCAAGCAATTCCAGATTCTCACTGCCCTAACAGTAAAGAATCCTCTTCTATGTTGGTGGAAAAACCTTCTCTCCTCCAGACGCAAAGAATGCCCCCTTGTGCCCGTCACCTTCCTTGGTATAAACAGATCCTCAGCGAGATATTTGTATTGTCCCCTTATATACTTATACATGGTTATTAGATCGCCCCTCAGTCGTCTTTTTTCTAGACTAAATAATCCTAATTTCGCTAATCTATCTGGGTATTGTAGTTCTCCCATCCCCTTTATTAATTTTGTTGCCCTCCTTTGTACTCTCTCTAGTTCCATTATATCCTTCCTGAGCACCGGTGCCCAAAACTGGACACAGTACTCCATGTGCGGTCTAACTAGGGATTTGTACAGAGGCAGTATAATGCTCTCATCATGTGTATCCAGACCTCTTTTAATGCACCCCATGATCCTGTTTGCCTTGGCAGCTGCTGCCTGGCACTGGCTGCTCCAGGTAAGTTTATCATTAACTAGGATCCCCAAGTCCTTCTCCCTGTCAGATTTACCCAGTGGTTTCCCGTTCAGTGTGTAATGGTGATATTGATTCCCTCTTCCCATGTGTATAACCTTACATTTATCATTGTTAAACCTCATCTGCCACCTTTCAGCCCAAGTTTCCAACTTATCCAGATCCATCTGTAGCAGAATACTATCTTCTCTTGTATTAACTGCTTTACATAGTTTTGTATCATCTGCAAATATCGATATTTTACTGTGTAAACCTTCTACCAGATCATTAATGAATATGTTGAAGAGAACAGGTCCCAATACTGACCCCTGCGGTACCCCACTGGTCACAGCGACCCAGTTAGAGACTATACCATTTATAACCACCCTCTGCTTTCTATCACTAAGCCAGTTACTAACCCATTTACACACATTTTCCCCCAGACCAAGCATTCTCATTTTGTGTACCAACCTCTTGTGCGGCACGGTATCAAACGCTTTGGAAAAATCGAGATATACCACGTCCAATGACTCACCGTGGTCCAGTCTATAGCTTACCTCTTCATAAAAACTGATTAGATTGGTTTGACAGGAGCGATTTCTCATAAACCCATGCTGATATGGAGTTAAACAGTTATTCTCATTGAGATAATCCAGAATAACATCCCTCAGAAACCCTTCAAATATTTTACCAACAATAGAGGTTAGACTTACTGGCCTATAATTTCCAGGTTCACTTTTAGAGCCCTTTTTGAATATTGGCACCACATTTGCTATGCGCCAGTCCTGCGGAACAGACCCTGTCGCTATAGAGTCACTAAAAATAAGAAATAATGGTTTATCTATTACATTACTTAGTTCTCTTAGTACTCGTGGGTGTATGCCATCCGGACCCGGAGATTTATCTATTTTAATCTTATTTAGCCGGTTTTGCACCTCTTCTTGGGTTAGATTGGTGACTCTTAATATAGGGTTTTCATTGTTTCTTGGGATTTCACCTAGCATTTCATTTTCCACCGTGAATACCGTGGAGAAGAAGGTGTTTAATATGTTAGCTTTTTCCTCGTCATCTACAACCATTCTTTCCTCACTATTTTTTAAGGGGCCTACATTTTCAGTTTTTATTCTTTTACTATTGATATAGTTGAAGAACAGTTTGGGATTAGTTTTACTCTCCTTAGCAATGTGCTTCTCTGTTTCCTTTTTGGCAGCTTTAATTAGTTTTTTAGATAAAGTATTTTTCTCCCTATAGTTTTTTAGAGCTTCAATGGTGCCATCCTGCTTTAGTAGTGCAAATGCTTTCTTTTTACTGTTAATTGCCTGTCTTACTTCTTTGTTTAGCCACATTGGGTTTTTCCTATTTCTAGTCCTTTTATTCCCACAAGGTATAAACCGCTTACACTGCCTATTTAGGATATTCTTAAACATTTCCCATTTATTATCTGTATTCTTATTTCTGAGGATATTGTCCCAGTCTACCAGATTAAGGGCATCTCTAAGCTGTTCAAACTTTGCCTTCCTAAAGTTCAATGTTTTTGTGACTCCCTGACAAGTCCCCCTAGTGAAAGACAGGTGAAACTGCACAATATTGTGGTCGCTATTTCCTAAATGCCCAACCACCTGCAGATTTGTTATTCTGTCAGGTCTATTAGATAGTATTAGGTCTAAAAGTGCTGCTCCTCTGGTTGGATTCTGCACCAATTGTGAAAGATAATTTTTCTTGGTTATTAGCAGAAACCTGTTGCCTTTATGGGTTTCACAGGTTTCTGTTTCCCAGTTAATATCCGGGTAGTTAAAGTCCCCCATAACCAGGACCTCATTATGGGTTGCAGCTTCATCTATCTGCTTTAGAAGTAGACTTTCCAAGATAAAGATTAAAGATTTAAAGATAGAGATGGCTAGACAGATAGATATTTAAGAGATATATAATTAGTGCCTAGCTTACTGTACATGGATTAAACTAATAAATAAATCAATGGTAACCAGCAAAGGTAAAGCAGACAACTGTGAGCTGATATCATCAGGCTGAGAAGGTACATGGTTATTGGGCCTTCAGAGCCTGCAGCCGCCCCAAAAGTGGTGAATCACAAGAAATGAAATCCAACATAGTCCAAGCGAATCCAGCGAAGTCAAATGCATCCTCTTTACAAAGCCTATGAACCAATTTGACATATAATGCCTCAACAATATTTTAAGTTGTTTTATTATCGTGCACAACCTAGTGCTGTTTGCTGTCAACTTGTATTTGTGAAGACATGGTGAAAAATAGTTACGCTAATATTACATTCTCTATCATTTCATTGTTCACCTTTGTTGGGTTCTGGAGTTGATCACGTCTTCTTTATAGATTTTAGATCTCATGGCTTTTAGGCTTGATATAATCTTCCCACATTTTTCACAGCTTGTTCAGTTCTCTGTCACTTTTCGTTGTATAACATCAGTACAACAACTCATGATTCTTGAGCACTGTTTGTACATGTATCCTGCATAATGCATGAGTATGTACAATGCTAGAGCAAGGCCTGCAGGGGTTCTCTGCTTGAAATACTACATTCTGCAGATCAAACATGAACCTATCCTGCCACGCAGCCTTAACCTTAAGTGACAAGATCACTGTCTAAAACCACATAGACAATTTGGCTCTAATCCAGTCATTTGAACTATAGACAGAGCAAGATGACAACACATGACAGTAATCTGCCTGAGATTCGATACCTAATAATAAAGCAAAATTCATTCCAATAGTAGCGTTGAGTTCATTTTGAAGAGGTTAGCGTTGTACGGTTTCATAATGTTTGAGAAGTTCTTAAAAACGTTGAACCTCGGGACGATATTGCTAATTTGGCAGCCCATTGAGCAGCCTGCAAAATGTGTAGATCCCATATGTGAAAACTTGTGTAAAACAGCAAAGAAAAATATTGAAATAATGGAAATAATGAGTTGCGTAATGTTAAGAAAGAAAATAAAGCTAGAGTGCAGGTGTAAAATTTTATTAGTCCTGCTTCTGTTTTATTGCACTAAGTACAGAACTTCGTGTACTTAACTGTGGCGTCAGTGTTTTTGGAAAGTATTGTGGACCCAACTGGGAGCTGGAACACTTACATAAAACCACTTTGATATACTGAGCCCTTAAATAAGATGCTTCATATGTTTCTCTATGGTACATTAAATTTTGTTAAAAAAAAAGTAGACAAAAATTGAAGTAAACATTATGTTACAAAAAGAATTTCCCTGTAGAGCGTTGCTGCATTTTGCTCTCCTGCATACACCAACCATAATCTTTTTGAAGATTCAGAACCTCACATAATAATATATATATATATATATATTCTGTTATGCGTAGAAAATTACTTAAAGGGAACATATCATGTGCAAAAATGCTATTTACCTGCAGATATTGGATCAAGCAGAAGGTAAATAGCGTTAGAATGCTGCCTGCCATCTTAATGAAAGAACAGCTACCAGGAGGAAAGGCCACTTGTTTCAGTCATAAAAGCATCAACAAGGCGAATACAGTCAATGCTCGCAATAATGTAAGGGCGGGTGTAATTCTCCTCTGCGGAATGATTGACAGCTCACTCTCCACATATATATGCTGCAAAGCGAGTTGTCAATCAAAATGCCTGGGAGTAATTACAGCCTCCAATTACAGTTTAGTAAGCGATAATTAATCACCCTGAGCACACCACTATGACTGAGCGAGCAATTCTCGGGAGGTAGAGAGTTCATTTTCTCCCAGTAACTTTGCTTTCAGTAACTAATTAAAACTGTACTCGGAAACGCTATAATATGTAAACATTGTATATTTGAAATTGGAACTGCATTACTGCTGTATAAAACATGTTAAAAATGAAGGTACTTAGCTCACAAATTGGCCAATTCGTGTGAGCCCAACAGCCAGCGACAAGGCATACCCCTTTGTTGGGACCCTAAACCTAATTTGATGCCTCTCCCGGGCTAAAAGCCTACAGTTAAATGGGAAGTTAGGATTTGGCTGTTGGGCTCACACTACCAAACACGGAGACATGTCAGTGTTCGTGGGAGCGCACGTATTACACGGACCCATTAAAGTCAATGGGTCCGTGTAAAACATGTACCGCACACGGACGTTGTCCGTGTGCAGTCCGTGTGCCGTGCAGGAGACAGCGCTCCAGTAAGCGCTGTCTCCCCCACATGGTGCTGAAGCCGCGATTCATATCTTCTGTTCAGCAGCGTTTGCTGTAAAGAAGATATGAATAATCAATTTTTTTAGTGGTTTTTTGTGTTGAAAATAAAGCTCCATGTCCCCACCCCCTGTGCGCCCCCCCGCTGTTCTGAAAATACTCACCCGGCTCCCTCGTTGGCTGTCGCTGCTTCCTGTTCTGGCCGCATCTTCTCCTGTATGCGGTCACGTGGGGCCGCTCATTTACAGTAATGAATATGCGGCTCCACCCCTATGGGAGGTGGAGCCGCATATTCATTGACTGTAATCAGCGGCCCCACGTGACCGCATACAGGAGAAGATGCGGCCAGAACAGGAAGCAGCGACAGCCAACGAGGGAGCTGGGTGAGTATTTTCAACACGAAAAACCACTAAAAAAATGGATTATTCATATCTTCTTTACAGCAAACGATGCTGCACAGAAGATATGAATCGCGGCTTCAGCACGATGCAGGGGACAGTGCAAAACTTTAGCGCTGTCTCCTGCACGGTGCGTGTGGTACCCAGTGGGCACACGGGCATCACACGTGTGGCGCACGTGTGCCACACTGATGTACCACAGAAACGCACCGGCACACGGACACAGATAATTCCAGTACTGATTTTTCCGGTACCGGAATTATCTGGACGTGTGAGACTGGCCTTACAGAATCAGTGGAATCTTAACAGTGAACACATTACACACTGTAAGGATTCAGCATGTTTCAGTCCCTTGCAATATTCATACAAGTTTTGGACAACCCCTTTGTAGAACACTGCTACTCATTGCCTTACCAGTGAATTTCTGTACTGTAAACAGTCAAAAGATACTAAAAAAATAATGTAATTCAATTATGTGATATAGATCAGTTTTGTTAAATGAGTTAAGTAGCAATATTAGTAATGGGTAGCTTTTACTCTCTAGATTTTACTAGTCACCTATAATCTTACAATTTTATTTTAAACAATAATTATTGAACTGATTCCTTAGAACCCAAAGTCAATATGTCTGTGTGTCTGTAGATGGAAGTTGTGCCCAGCGTGCAGCAGAAGCAGACCTGAAGTCTGACTAGGCAGCAGAGCCGCGTGACTAGGGTGCCCCTGAAGTGAGAGGAGACAGAGACAATGGATAGTGTGATCCTGAGTAAAGAAGAAAGAAAACTGACAAAAGGTGAGAGTGATCAACCAGAGACGGGTCCTGGAACAGGACACCTAGAAGTGCGGCCCCGAGTTTATAACTCAGAGAAGTAATGAGCCAGGACAGAACAGGCAATGGGAGAGGAAGAAAGTGAACTGAGTGGTATTTCCAAGGTGCCAGAAACCGAGAACATAAGTACTGGCTATAGTGGCAAAACTAGTTCCTTTTAAAGGAAAAGAGCACGTGGAATCGCAGGTGAGAATATGACTCTCACTAACTGGACTGTTGTTTCATGCTGGAGTGTGGTGAAGGAAACAGGACTAGTTGAGGCAGAAACAAGTAAATTTGGAAGATTTTGGAGATTGTGTGTGAAAATGCTCTGTGTTGTAAAGGAAATTTTAGTGAAGTTATGCGCTCACTAACTATTGTTTATAGTTCCCACTAAGTTACTGCTAAGTAAAAGACTGTTTTTTTTTTTTTAAGTGGTGGTCTCTCTCAACATCTCCCGATTCAATATCTGGTCCTGGCCAACCAAAGGCATACAAAGCATGCGGCCTGCAAGGGCATACTGCCCCTGCAGCCAAAGCACACACACCCAGCCAGGAACCCAACATTCATGTAATGTGTCGGCGCGTAAAAGATGAGTACCTCGTCCACAGCTACTGTCCTTTGCCACCTTACATGTTTACTTTAACTCTCCCTGGACTTCATCTGTCCTTTTTCAGTCTTCAGTATATGCAATGACATTTCAATATTCTTTTCAATGAACTTTTAGTTTGTTTTATTTTATATTGGGAGTTACGTTTTCCTATAATTGATTCCACTGCCTCTCTGGAATAAGGTAAAAAGCAAGAGGTTACTGGAGGAGGCTGAAGGCTATCTTGTAACAGGTGTTGTGAAGTAATACAAAAAGATGAAAAATATTTTAAGAAGAATGTTTAAATTTTGAAAATGCATTTTAGAAGTCTAATTTTCACGATTGTGACACGCCAGCGTGGGAGATCTGGGGGTAGACGATCATTGAGTATTGTGAATCGCAGATCTTCCCTTTAGCCTGTATATTTGTATCGCATATTAAATTAATTTAGCTTCCTTTGGTGCTGAAGAGGAATATAACCCTGCCTATGCTAATCAAAAACATGCAGCTCCACTTCATCTGCTTCTGATCTGGTCATTACCTCTTTGTATAAAACCTGGCCAGACTCTCTCGGTCCTGCCGGTGAAAGCTTGGTTTTCTTGCTCTTAGGAGACATTGTGATGAATAGGAGTTTGTTGCTATTGGAAATTGGTCTTCCTTTGCTGTGTGCTAAAGCTAAGTAGTTGAAGTTTGGAGTTGGAATTGTGGTGTTCTGTAGGTTGCTGTTGTATGTGTGCGTTTATCTCCTGTTCCCTTTTCCCATTTAGTTTATTCCTCCCTGTCCCTATCCTCCGTTGGTTAGTGCTTTTGTATGATAGAGGTTTTCTGTTATCCCTGTTTTGTCTTTGTGTCTGGTCTGGTTTACCTTTCATTTCTGTCTCATGTCTCATGGTGTGGGGGAGGGGATAGAGTAGGGTTTTTACAGGAGCATGGTAAGGTAAAATTGTTTTGCCAATCATTTGTAAAAAAAAAAAAAATGATGGGTACGGTATACTACTGTTAAGCTGATTTATGACAAAATCAAACTTCAACTCAAGGATCATAAATCATCCTAAAAGATAGTTCAGGAAAAGAGAGATACGTGTTCCGTAGAGAGAGTCGTCAGATAAGCTTAGAGACAGACTAAAGTGTTAGCATATTCTTCATACAGTACATAAAGGTGTCTACATCCATAAATGTTAGACACGTAGATTTCCTACATGTTGTATTTTTTCTTACAATTTTAACCATTATAAAAGTAAAGATAAAGCTGCTCCACATTATTCCATTGATGTCATTTCTTTAATATTCACACTTTTTTTGTACAATAACCAGACTTTCTTGAAGATTTAAGGCAAAACGTTTCTCATAAGGAAAATGTGACTGCTGGTGTTTGTCATAACTCAAGCTTTTGAATTGAGCAGACACACTACAGTATAGTGGCTTTTAGGGCTAGAAGGAGCTAAGGGACCAGATTTGTCTTTGAAGTGAAACTTCTGAAAACAAAACATTAAAAGGAAAAGAATTACCATAAAAGTTAGAGACATCTACATCTAGTTTAATTGATCCTTTTTAGTGATGATCGAATAGTGAAATATTTGGATTCAGAAAAATCAACACGAATAATTTCTAATAACGATGTATTTGTACCGAATAACGAATCCAATGCAAGTCAATGAGAAAGCCGAATATTTTTCTGTTGGACCCAACAAACAGGTCTGGGGGCATGAGAAAAAAGGTGAAATTGATGGCAAAGAGCTAAAACTAAATGAGAACAGCATAGAAAAGATGCCTGCAAGCCTTTCTGATTGACATATGGTATATGGAAATAATGTTGTCAGATTATGTCCGTTTGAATTTTTGGCTTTGCCCGCCACCACCACCATGTTCACCGCCATGTCATTATGTGGCCCTCGCTGACAATTAGCAGAGTGCCAGCACGTGCCATGAAACTTGAATTTGGTAAGGACCCTCAGGTGGCCCTGTTTCATACATTTGGGAGAGCTCTCACTCCTACTTTGGGAAGGTCCCTCCCTCATGCCAAATAATTAGCCAGATAGTGGAATGCTTATTCCCCATCACTTTACAATGCCAGCTAAAACATTTCCATTTGAATCTTGGGCTTTCCCCTTCACAACGACCATGTCCACCGCCTTGTTATTATGTGGCCCTTGCTGACAATTAGCAAAAGACCAACAGGTGCTGTGAAACCTGCATTTTGTAAGGTCTAAGGTCTACAGTTCATTTTTGCCACCAGACCCCAATGGAACCACTGTCATAGCAGTGAAGCCACTGTAAGGTGAATATAATACAGGAGTTGGGTGAGCTGTATGTTCAATGTCAGTAATTTGGATTATACTAGACACCAAAAGCATTAGAATTAAATTCAGAATACAGGCCTCATTTTACTTGGAAACAGCCTCCTCAATAAAAAGAGACAGGAGTGGCATTGACTAATATGTACAAGCCTACGTACTTCTTCTGGAAACTGCCCAACTAGACAAAATGTATCTTTTAATTGGTTTATAGCAACAATGGAGTAATTACAGGATAAGTCCCAGAGAGTGTCGAGGTCTGTGGAGCGCATTACTCAGGCGTCAGGCAGTGCTACAGAGCTCAGGTAAAGGCCTTAGCATGGCAATGACCATGTTCCAATATGTTTAAGGACGCAGCCTGAATATGTCTGTGGAGCATATTAACCCAGATCTTAGATGTTTTTAAAATATACAGAAACTGGCCTATACCCCACCACCATTTTGTATAAGGAACCCAATTTAGAAAATGTAAGGGAAGCAACAGTTTAATAAAGAGACAGAAGGCTCATTTAGGACAATGGTCTTTGTCCAGCACCGGACAAATAGCTATCAAATATGTATGCCCTATCTAACTAATAATTTGTTATCTGATATATGCTGACAAGGGACAATTGAACGCTGCGCTGGGACAACAAACTAGACATGGTTGCTGACTCTTGTGTCTGTGCAATTGCAGGTTGTGGACAGGAGGCCTTAGCACCTCCTTCCTGGACAGCAGATTGGGAATGATTTACCACAGGCGAAGGGCCAGTGGTTTCACCGTCAGACACAAATTTTGTGCCCAGGCATTCTGCCCACCTACTGGGGTACTGTTCATATGAGTAGTATATGGCGTATGCTAACAGAGTTATTATGTTGAATTTCCCTTTAGAAAGGGATGTGTGGATGTGTGGGTTTTCGAACTAGCAGCATATATATATATATAGAGAGAGTATGTTTAATTACTCATATTATTATTCTGTGTAAGGCTGAAACCTGAAGAATTGTGTGGAGCATATTAGTGCATTTATGTTCAAAAATGTCCAAGTGCAGACCCCAAAAAACAACATGAGGCTTAGAGAGACAGTGAGAAGGGCAACACAATAAAAAAAAGTACAATAATCGAATATATAGAGAATGAGAGTAGAAATTTGACCATTGCAGGTTTCCAAAAATTACCTCAAGGGAGTTGTATCATACATGCTGAAAGACACCATGATGGGGACATCATAATACACTTAGCAGTTTAGAAGAGGTAGAGATATAGAGCACAAGTTTCACCATCGCACAATGTGCAAAGTGTTACAAAAATTATCCAAGGTGTCTGTATCATACACGCTGAAAGACACCGTGATGGGGACATCATAATGCACTTAGCAGTTATTATTACAAGAGGTAGAGAGTACAAGTTTCACCATTGCGGATGTGCAAAGGTTTAAAAAAACTAGCCAAGGGGTCTCAGACCAGCTGAAAGATGCCGTGATGGGGATATCACAATACACTAAGGGTATGTGCACACGATGCAGATTTTGCTGCGGATCCACAGTTTCACCATTGCAGAATGTGCAAAGGTTTAAAAAAATTAGCCAAGGGGTCTCAGACCAGCTGAAAGATGTTGTGATGGAGATATCACAACACACTTAGCAGTTATTGTTACAATAGGTAGAGAGTACAAGTTTCACCACTGCAGAAGGTGCAAAGGTTTCAAAAGGTACATAATAATACCTAAATGGTATATACATAGATGAACCCTAAGTGACGATAATAGCGTCATCAGCGCTCACCATCTTGGTGCAGTATTCAATGTTTTGAAGAACTTCACATAGGTTAGCCATCCACACCTACTCTGCAGTTATGTGTGGGGGGCCAAGAGTTACTCTGACGGGCATTGTGAGACTGGAATTCAGAGACTGCCCTCTGATGCTCTCTAAGCTTTGCCAACATAAGGAAGGTTGAATTCCAGTGTGTGGGCAGGACACAAATCAGTCATTGACATTGCAAATTAAAGTGCTGCTGCAGCGAAGCTAGACGGGCAAAAACCTGAGATGACTTTCAGAAGCATGCACTGACATGGCATACCTTGGCAAGTATGTTAGGCAAATCAGGGTATGTTGTTAAAAAAAACGCTGCACTACCAAGCTCGTGGGCCATGCATTGAATGTGTACCAGCTTGTTGAGCTATAAAGCCACCACAAAGTTACGCCCACTATCGCACATAACCAGACCTGCTTGGAGGTTCAGCGGGGAGAGCCACTGATCGGTCTGTTCTTTTATCCCTTTCAACAGCTCGGCTGCGTTGTGAGCTTCATCACCTAAACAGATGAGCTTCAGCACAGCATGCTGCCACTTCACCAAGGCAGTGCTGCAGATTTCCCAGCTTGGGAGTGATGGGGAGGCTAGTTCTGCTGAGGATGAGGAGGAGAGACAGGAAGTGGAATACGAGGAGACTAAAACCCTGATGAAAGTTGGTGTGGGTAAGATATGTGATGTCCCAGCCTCTGACACTATCCCAGACTCCACCAGGTTAACCCAGTGTGCCATCAGGGAAATGTATTTTCCTTGTCCACAAGAACTTATCCACGTGTCTGTGGTTAGGTGAACCTTCCCTGTGACTGCATTGGCCAGACCACCATTGATATTGTGTAACACATGCTTATGTAACGCAGGGATAGCATACAAGGAAAAATAGTGTCAGCTGGGAATCGAGTACCGTGGGGCTACCATCGCCAAGAGTTACGGAAAGAATCAGTTCCCACAAATCTAAAAGGCAACATTTGCAGGGCTAGCAATCTGGCAATGTGAGAGTTTAGCATTTGGGCCTGTGGATGGGTGGCTAGATATTTCAGCTTTCTAGCAAATAACTAGACAGGGAAAAGTGAACGCTGCACTGGGATAATGAAGTGGACGTGGTTGCTGACTTGTGTGTGTGCAACCACTGGTTGTGGGCAGGAGGCATCAGCGCCTGTTTCATGGTCAGCAGATTAGGAATGCCATAACACAGGAGAAGGGGCAGTGGTTTTTCCCTCAAACACAGATTTGATACCCAGGCGTTCCATCCGCCTACTGGGATGATTGGCTGCAATGTGCTTTTGCATGCTGGTGGTGCTCAGGTTGGCAGTGTTCTTGCCTCTTCTTAGCTTGTTTTGGCAGATGCTGCAAATTACAGTTGTTTTAGCTCAAGGACTTTCAGAAAAAAACTTCCAACAGGAGAACAATGCATCCTTGGCCTGTTATCTAGCCGAGTGGGGGGTTCTGTGGAACAGTTGACCGAGTTCTACCTCTGGGCAAACCACTAGCTCTTCTTGTCTGTTTTCTTGCTACGGATCCATTCCTCTCTGCACTGCTGTGCTCCCTAGACGTGCCACCATGCCAGGTTGGATCAGTGGCCTCATCATCGACCACATCGGCTTCCAACTCCTCAATCGGATCATCCATCTGAGCTGTGATTTGAGGCTGACCTGATGGCTAGTGTGCCTCAAGATTATCCTCCACCTCTTCAGACATCAATTGACCTTGCCATCCTGCCTTTCTCCTGGCTGTGGATGCTCAAATATTTGGCATCACTGCACTCCACCTCCTCATGACCCTCTTTAATGGTGCACGTTGAGGGGCCTGACAACTCACAAGGGAAGGTAAAGAGTTCCTCAGAGTGACCAGCATTGGGGTAAAATGTCTCCTAGGATTCTTGATGGTTGGAGGAAGAAGGACCAGGTTGAGGATTCAGATGCCCAGCCTCTTGGCTACTGAGACTGGACCGTGTGGAAGACTTCGAGGTGCTGCTTGTCAACACACCTTTGCAGCCATACAACCCACAACATCCTCGCTCTTGTCTGGGTTCATTAGTGGTGTTGCGCACTGACCAAGCTTTGACAGGAACCTAGAATGAGATACAGTCGCCTTCAGATCTGTCAAATGGCCTTCGCGGGCATATTGAATGCGTTATGCTTATGAAACTAAAAAATACTGGCTTTATTTTTCACAAGTACCCTTACAAAGGTCTTATGTACAAATTCACTGTATCCAGCAATGTGTGGTTATGTTTTTGGAGATCGCCTTGTTAACACACTCCAAATGCGGAGTAATGAATATTATTGCCCCTGCTATGATTATCTCTACCCAGATTGCACCAGTTGCACAACAGCTAGATACAGAAATGCAATTTAAAAAAAAAAACAATAGAAAATTATGATTTTTTTTCAATCATCTTGCTTACACACTCAAAATGTGGAGCAATTAAGATTATTGCCCCTGCTAAATGATCACATACAATTATCTCTACCCGGATTGTGCCAGTCGCACAACTGCTAGATACAGAAACGCTATGTTTTAAAACAATAGAAAATTATGATTTTTCTTCAAATGTCTTGCTGACACATTCCAAATGCGGAGTAATGAAGATTATTGCCCCTGCTAAATTGTCACGTACGATTGTCGCTACTCATATTGCACCAGTCACACAACTGCTAGACAAACATTAGGTATTTTAAGAGGAAAATAGCAGAGAGCTGCAGCATGCACTTCCAATGATGAGAACAGCCAGGTGCCTGCCTTTCTCCCCTCTTATTAAATATCTCCCTACTAAATCCCCACCTAACAAACAAACAAGTAATCTTGACAGTCTTCAGCTCTTAAAAGAGCTTTTTGGAATAAATAATGCTCAGTATAACTTTCTGTCACTGTCCTAACACTTCTTTAACTAAACTTTCCCTACGCTACAGCTACGCTCTCCCTACGCTGTTTTCGGCAGCAATGCGCACTAGATTGCGCTGGCAGCCTTTAAATAGTTCCTATGATGCTGGAAGGCCAGCCAATCACAGTAATGCCACACCAAAGATGGCACAGACATTACTGTGATTGGCAAGCTAGCCCAGCATGTTCTTCAGCTGCAAATAAAGTGACAAACGCGCTGGGCAGGTCACTTGAATATACTGAAGCGAATATCTAATTACTCGCCCAGTAACGAATAGTCTAAATACCGTACCAGTTGTGAGAGTAACAAATAGCACCAAATGTATTCACTCATCACTAATCCTTATGTATGCAGATGACGATCCCATTAATTTTACACTTTCCACTACTTGTGGTTAAAGGGAATACTGTATCTTGGCAGAAAATCACATATTGCTTTAATTAAGTATTTAATTTTTTTATTTGAAACATTTTTGTTTTGGTAATGAGTTTTCTAATTTTTAAAGTTACTCTTTAGAATTGAAAAACTCTCCTAAAGTTTTGTAATCTTCATACTGTTAAACAAGTCTCTGACATTGAATAACACTGGTGGGTGTAAACCCACTGAGCCATGGGCCAGGGTTACATGGAGGGGCGTGACTAAGCAACTACCTGGTGTTCACTAGAGCCTCTGGTGGTGAGGTTAGGCTTGGCCACAGGTAGTCACTAGGTACCATTCCAGGGCTGTCCCCGCAGCAGCATAAGCTGACCGGATGGTCAGAGGCCCGAGCATGCGGTACAGAGGGGCAAAGACAAAATATGGTCAGATGGTCCAAGGTTGGGGCAGGCCATGTAAATCATCACTGGAGAGTTGTAACCCTCCAGTAGATGTCTCCACTCCTCATGCACCATTTTAACAGCCAGAAGTTTGCAAAACACAATAGTAAGTTTTCGTTCAGCCGGCAAAAACAGTTTGGAAAAAAAATGCAAAACACAGACTTCCCCGATAATATTTTTTGCAGAAACACTGCCCTGGCAACGACAGATGAGGCATCTACCTCCAAGAGCGTGACGCAGCACTGAAGAATTTGTGATGGTCCCTTTCAACTACTGGAAGGCAGACACTGCCAAAATGGGCCAGTCTCTGGTATTGGCCCCCTTCTTGGTTAAGGCGGAAATAGGTGTGATAAGTGACAAGATGTGTGTGATAAATTGCCTGTAGAAGTTGGCAAAACCCATAAAGCACTGGTTGTCACACAGAGTTTAATGATAGGACCAGGTTAGAATTGAAAACACCTTCTCTGGATCCATTTCAAGACCTTGATTGGAGACAATGTAGTAAGACAAGGAGGGCTTTTCAAAGACACATCTAGACAATTTGGCTAATAAATAGTTTTCTAGGAGATGCTGCAGAACCTGATGGACATGCTGCTTGTGGGAAGGAAGGCCAGGGAAGAATATCAGAATATTGTCCAAATACACAACCACAGAATGTAGAGGTGATACTGGAAGATGTCATTATCAAACTCCTGAAACACAGCTGGTACATAACACAGGCCAAAGGGCATGACAAGACTCTCGCAGTGGCCATCATGGGTACAAAAGGCTGTCTTCTATTCATTGCCCTTTTGGGTATGAATCAAGAGGTAAGCCCCTTGGAGAGCTAATTTAGCGAAGACCTTAGCTCAACAAATTCTGTCAAACAGCTTAGATATCAGATGTAGAGGTTATTTTTTCTTTATAGTGATTTTGTTGACACCTTGATAATCTATACTGGGGCATAGAGAATCATTCCTCTTAAGGTACCGTCACATTAAGCGACGATGCAGCGATATAGATAAGCCGATCGCTGCAGCGTCGCTGTTTAGGTCGCTATAGAGATGTCAAACACGGCAACACCAGAACGATGCAGGAGCGATCCAGTGACGTACTTATCGTTCTCGCTGGTTGTTAGCTTCATGTAAAAACATTGCTGGCATCGTTGCTTTTGCTGTCAAACATGACGAATCACGCCGACCTGACGACCAAATAAAGTTCTGGACTTCTAGCTACGACCAGCGATGTCACAGCAGGATCCTGATCACTGCTGCATGTCAAACATAACGAGATCGCTATCCAGGGCGCTGCAATGTCACGGATCATTGTCGTTCTCATTGTAAATTTGCTCAGTGTGAAGGTACCTTTAGTCACAAAAAAGAAGCCTGCTGCAGCAGGAGAGCAAGATTTATGGATCTTTCCCTTGGCTAAGTTCTCCTGGATGTATTCTGACATGGCTTGAGTCTCAGTTAGAGATAGGGTATAGAAACTGCCCCCGGTGTGGAGAGGTGCCAGGAAGAAGGTTTATGGGACAACCATAAGGTCTGCGGGGTGGCAGAACCTCAGCCTTCTTTTCACAGATGACATCAGCAAAGGCACGATATTGAATGGGCAAAGAAGTATGGTATGGAGGCAGAATCTTGGACATAACCTTGGCCAGGCAACTGCAAGCAGTGTGATTTCAGTGAAGTACTTGCTTGGAGGACCAGTAAAATAACCAGCGCATGTAGACGCAGCCAAGGAAAGCCTAGAAGAACAGAATTCACCAATCTGTAAAGCGCACTGAAGGAGATTCTCTTGGTAACCAGTGCACTGACCTTCAGCGTAACTGGCAGCATAATGAAACAAACAGGATTTGTCCATCTATGGAGTCAACAGTCAGGGGATTATCCAGCTGTTGGGTTGGGAGTTGAAGTCGACGGACCACATCAAAATGAATAAAGTTGCCTGCAGAGCCAAAATACAGATGGGAAAAGACAGAGAGGGACCTCTCATGCCAAGTCAAGGTCACTTCAGACATTGGTCTTGGAGAGCAAACACTCTCACCTAGGGTCGTCTCTCCTGTCAACCCTAGGTCCTGGAGTTTCATTGGTCTAACAGGGCACTTTCTCCAATAAATCCACTGTTATTCTTGTACAGAAAGCGTACTGCACTCATTCTGCATTGGTTTGGAAGCCAGTGGTGACACTTGTAGTGGCAAAGGAATCCAGAATTTTGAAGCCAGCCTGGGAGGTCCATGAGGAGATGCTGAAGCTTGTTTCAGAGCTCATTCATGGAGGCAGATCTCAGTCCTGGTGGCCAGGTGTATCATGGCATCCTACGAGGATGGTACGTCTCTACCAACCAGTTCATCCTTAATTCGACTGGAGAGACCCTTCCAGATGGTTGCCAACAGAGCTTCTTCATTCAAAGCAAAGGATGTATGGTTAGAAACCTCAAAAACTGCACAGAACATCTCCAAGAACCTCTCAAGATTGCAGATCTCAGGACTACCATGCTCCCAAATAACATATGCCCAGTCCAGGACTTGACCATACAACAGAGAGATAATAAATGCTATCTTAGTCTGGTTTGCTGGAAAGAAGTGAGTGTGGAGTGTAAAGTGGATCTTTCACTGGTTAACAAAATTGTTGCTCTTTTTAGGGTCTCCATCAAACTGGGACCAGTGTGTCAGCTGGAACTTAGCCATTCCACTAGAAATTAGAGCAACATGATGATCCCTTGCAGAGGTTGATAGCTCAGAAGGGGGCTGGCTGGACAAGCTAGCAGTGGACAGACCCTGCAGCTGTGTAGCCTCCACACTGATGGCCTGCATCAACTGGTACAGACAGTTGCGCTAAGAGCCGACCTCCATGAACATCACTTGTACTGGGGTCCAGTACTGTAACACTGGCGGGTGTGGATCCACTGTGCCATAAGCTAGGCTTATCATGGAGGGGTGTGACTAAGCGATTACCTTGTGTTCACTACAGTCTCTGCTGGTGAGGATAGGCTTGGGCGCAGGTAGCCACCAGGTACTACTCCAGAGGTGTCCTGGCAGCAGCTGACCGGAGGGTCAGAGGCTTGGGTATGCAGTACAAAGGGGAAAAGACAGATCAGGGAGAGAGAGAGGTCAAGTTAGACGGGGAAAAAATACTGGGACTTAACAAGAAGCAGAATACAAGAGATAGACATGCACAATAACAAACAGATGGGAACCAAATGTTTGAGCAAGGGGTGGAGGAAGGAGCTGCTTTATATTGATCATGCTCGCATGAGATAGTTACATAGTTATTAAGGTTGAAGGAAGAATATAAGTCCATCTAGTTCAACCCATAGCCTAACCTAACATGTTGATCCAGAGGAAGGCAAAAAAAACCATGTGGCAAAGAGTAAGTTCCACCTTGGGGAAAAAAATTCCTTCCCGACTCCACATACGGCAATCAGACTAGTTCCCTGGATCAACGCCCTATCAAGGAATCTAGTGTATATACCCTGTAACATTATACTTTTCCAGAAATGTATCCAGTCCCCTCTTAAATTTAAGTAATGAATCACTCATTACAACATCATAGGGCAGAGAGTTCCATAGTCTCACTGCTCTTGCAGTAAAGAATCCGTGTCTGTTATTATGCTTAAACCTTTTTTCCTCCAAACGTAGAGGATGCCCCCTTGTCCCTGTTTCAGGTCTATGATTAAAAAGATCATCAGAAAGGTCTTAGTACTGTCCCCTCATATATTTATACATTAAAATAAGATCACCCTTAGTCTTCGTTTTTCCAAACTAAATAGCCCCAAGTGTAATAACCTATTTTGGTATTGCAGACCCCCCAGTCCTCTAATAACCTTGGTCGCTCTTCTCTGCACCTGCTCCAGTTCAGCTATGTCTTTCTTATACACTGGAGACCAGAACTGTACACAGTATTCTAAGTGTGGTCGAACTAGTGACTTGTATAGGGGTAAAATTATGTTCTCCTCATGAGCATCTATGCCTCTTTTAATGCATCCCATTATTTTATTTGCCTTCGTAGCAGTTGCCACCCATACACCCAGGTCTTTTTCATTGACGGTTTTGCCCAGAGTTTTAGAATTAAGCACATAATTATACATCTTATTACTTCTACCCAAGTGCATGACCTTACATTTATCCCCATTAAAGCTCATTTGCCATTTATCAGCCCAAGCTTCTGGTTTACATAAATCATCCTGTAATATAAAATTGTCCTCCCCTGTATTGATTACCCTGCAGAGTTTAGTGTCATTTGCAAATATTGAAATTCTACTCTGAATGCCCCCTACAAGGTCATTAATAAATATGTTAAAAAGAAGAGGGCCCAATACTGACCCCTGTGGTACCCCACTGCTAACCGCTACCCAGTCCGAGTGTGCTCTATTAATGACCACCCTTTGTTTCCTATCCCTGAGCCAGCTCTCAACCCACTTACACATATTTTCCCCTATCCCCATTATTCTCATTTTATGTATAAAAGATAGGCCAAGGAGCCAAATCTGTGCAGGACTCAGCAGGATTAAATTCCTGCAGACAACGGCCATGACCCCCAAAGGCCATATGGAAACATCTTACTGTAGCAGCCATGTGCAGAAGTGCTGCAAGAAGAACCTCAGCGAATCGACCTGATGCGAGTAGATGCTGTGTAGTGACGATGGTGAGTAGTTTGGCTCTGGGGAGACTCGAGAGTTGCAGCTCTGTAACCATTACCTAACAACAGCCAACTCATTTGCTTTCCAGTAAAATGTAACATTTGTAATATGAACCTAGAGGTAGAGAACGCAGGATTTACAACTCACAACAAGTAATGGTCACAATTAGGGTTGAGCGAAACGGATCGGACAAATTCAAAAATCGCCGACTTTCAGCAAAGTCGGGTTTCATGAAACCTGACCTGATCCTAGTTTGGGATCGGCCATGAGGTCGGAGATCTACACGCAAAAGTCGCGTTTCGTATGACGCTTTCAGCGCCATTTTCAGCCAATGAAGGAGGACGCAGAGTGTGGGCAGCGTTATGACATAGGTCTCCGTCCCCACCATCTTAGAGAAGGGCATGACAGTGATTGGCTTGCTTTCTGCGGCGTCACAGGGGCTATAAAGGGGCGTGCACGCCGGCCGCCATCTTACTTCTGCAGATCTTAGCATAGGGAGAGGTTGCTGCAGCTTCATCAGAAAAAGGGATATAGTTAGGGAGGGAAGATTAACCCGCAAAGTGCTTGTGCTGTAGCGATTTCCACTGTCCAACACCACCATTTTTTTTCAGAGACAGGGGAGGCTATATTTTTGTTCATCATCTCTGTAGCTTATTAGGCTGCCTTATAGGGCTCCCTGATAGCTGCATTGCTGTTTGCACGCTGCTGTGCAAACCAACTCCTTTTTTAAAAGCAAAAATCCTGTTGCTCCTTTATGCACAGTTATCTTGTTTATTTGTCTACACTTTTGTGTGCAGCAGTCCTTTTTATTGCTGCCATACTTTTCCTGAGATCATTGTAGGGAGATTGAAATTGTACTACAGTACTTGTATTTTTTCATGTATCTTCCAGCCACTTTCTGCCACTTACATTGTGTTGTTTTAAACACTGGGCCTGAGTTTTGGTTCAGTCTCCCCCAAAAAGTGAGATTCAAATTCTCACAAAGTGGATATACTTCAGTCCTGTTAGTTTGTTGTATGTCAGCCAGCCACTTTGTGCCACTTAGATTGCGTTGTTATATACAATGGGCCAGAGTTTTGGTTCAGTCTTCCAAAAAAAAAAAAGGGAGATTTAAATTCTCAACAAGTTTATATACACCTTCTACCTTGTTTTACAGTACCATATAACGGTTGTTATTTTGGTTAGATTTTCCAAAAAATGAGGAAGTCTGGTGGAAGAGTCCATGGGCGGTGGTTGCCAGCTGGTACTGATGGTGGTGGTAGTGGTGGTGCATCTGGTGGTAGTGGCAAAAGCACAATAGCACCTAAGGCTGGAGGTGTTGAGCCAGCGTCATCGTCTGGCTACACAAGGCCTCGAAGGCTCCCTTATCTGGGAGAAGGAAAACAGCTTTCAAAGCCGGATGATCTAACCTTCATTAAAATGAACCAGTCATGGATTTCAAATTATTTTGCCCCACCTTCCTCTGCTGACACGTAGCTTGCCTGAAAAATGTCTTGCTTTTGGTCTCCTCTTACTGACTTCTCCAATTCCTCCATTTGCAGCTGCTGAATGTCTACCATAGGCCATTTCTATACCTCCCTAAATGGGCTGACTCCCCCCACAGGGCCGTGGTCACCACCTGGCGCAAGTACCTGTGCGAGTGCCGTTAGCCTGGACAGGTGGGTGGGCCCACACTTGGGCAACGGCACTGGTACAGGGTCCCTCATAGTACAATGAAGTGTCTCTGATGGTGGTGGTGCACAACCAACATCAGACACACCGTCGTAATATGAGGGGCCCTGTGCCAGTACCGCCACCCACGAGAGAGTGTTCCCCCCAGCTCGAACAGTGCTCTACCACTTGCAATACTTACCTCTCCCTGCTCCACCACTGTGTATTCTGTGCTGTTAAATCCTTCAATGGCACTGCCAATATAAATTTGTTGAAATGATAGATGATCGTTAAAATATACAAGGGCCCTGGCCTCCATTTAGACCAGTTAATACTTTGCGCCTACTACCACTGTCTGCTACTCAGCAGATGAGCCCACCCCTGTACCTAGCTATGCCACCTGTTTAGTCCTGTTACCAATTTTGAACTGCATTTAGCCTACTTTATTATTTGGGCCTTCTAACTGTGTCTGCCACTCATTACAGTTGTCCTCCACTGAACAAAGCAATGCCGCCTGTTTAGTCCTGTTACCAATATTGAACTGCATTTAGCCTACTTTATTATTTGGGCCTTCTAACTGTGTCTGCCACTCATTACAGTTGTCCTCCACTGAACAAAGCAATGCTGCCTGTTTAGTCCTGTTACCAATATTGAACTGCATTTAGCCTACTTTATTATTTGGGCCTACTAACTGTGTCTGCCACTCATTACAGTTGTCCTCCACTTAAAGCAATGCCGCCTGTTTAGTCCTGTTACCAATTTTGAACTGCATTTAGCCTACTTTATTATTTGGGCCTACTAACTGTGTTTCCTGTTATGACCTGGTGGTTAGGAGCACCCGGCACGACCTGATAGTTAAACTCACACAGGACAAGCTCTGGGATGTGGGAGCTCTGCTGACCGCAAGCCCTAATCCTATCACACACACTAGAAACAGCCGTGGAGCATTCCTGACTCTCCCTAGACGCCTCTTTCACAGCCTAAGAGCTAGCTAGCCCTAGAGATTGAAAATAAAGCCTACCTTGCCTCAGAGAAATTCCCCAAAGGAAAAGGCAGCCCCCCACATATATTGACTGTGAGTAAAGATGAAGTCACAAACGCAGAAATGAAACAGGTTTCAGCAAAGGGAGGCCAGACTTACTAAACAGACAGAGGATAGGAAAGGTATCTTTGCGGTCAGCACAAAAACTACAAAAGACCACGCAGAGTGTGCAAAAAGACCTCCGCACTGACTCACGGTGCGGAGGTGCCACTCAGCATCCCAGAGCTTCCAGCTAGCAAGACAAAATCACGATAACCAGCTGGACAAGGAAACAATGAACAAATAATAACTATCAGGAACTTAGCTTCTGCTGGAGAAGACAGGTCACCAGAAAGATCCAAGAGCGAACTGAACCAATGCAGGAACATTGACAGCTGGCATGGAGTAACGATCTGAGTGGAGTTAAATAGAGCAGCCAACCAAAGGATAAACCACGTCACCTGTGCAAGGAACCTCAGAAGCAGCAGCTTCACTCACAGCCACCAGAGGGAGTCCATGGACAGAACTCGCCGAAGTACCATTCACGACCACAGGAGGGAGTTCAACAACAGAATTCACAACAGTACCCCCCCTTGAGGAGGGGTCACCGAACCCTCACCAGAGCCCCCAGGCCGATCAGGATGAGCCAAATGAAAGGCACGAACCAGATCGGCAGCATGAACATCAGAGGCAAAAACCCAGGAATTATCTTCCTGACCATAACCCTTCCACTTGACCAGGTACTGGAGTTTCCGTCTCGAAACACGAGAATCCAAAATCTTCTCCACCACATATTCTAACTCCCCCTCGACCAACACCGGGGCAGGAGGATCAACGGAGGGAACCATAGGCGCCACGTATCTCCGCAACAACGACCTATGGAACACATTATGGATGGCAAAAGAAGCTGGAAGGTCCAAACGAAATTACACAGGATTAAGAACTTCAGAAATCTTATATGGCCCAATGAAACGAGGCTTAAACTTAGGAGAGGAAACCTTCATAGGAACATGACAAGATGACAACCAAACCAAATCCCCAACACGAAGTCGGGGACCAACACAGCGCCGGCGGTTAGCGAAACGTTGAGCCTTCTCCTGGGACAATGTCAAATTGTCCACCACATGAGTCCAAATCTGCTGCAACCTGTCCACCACCGTATCCACACCAGGACAGTCCGAAGGCTCAACCTACGCTGAAGAGAAACGAGGATGGAAACCAGAATTACAGAAAAAAGGAGAAACTAAAGTAGCCGAGCTGGCCCGATTATTACGGGCGAACTCAGCCAAAGGCAAGAAGGACACCCAATCATCCTGATCAGCTGAAACAAAGCATCTCAGATATGTTTCCAAAGTCTGATTAGTTCGTTCGGTTTGGCCATTAGTCTGGGGATGGAAAGCCGAAGAAAACGACAAATCAATGCCCATCTTAGAACAAAAGGACTGCCAAAACCTCGAAACAAACTGGGAACCTCTGTCCGAGACGATGTTCTCTGGAATACCATGCAAACGAACCACATGCTGGAAAAACAATGGCACCAAATCAGAGGAGGAAGGCAATTTAGACAAGGGTACCAAATGGACCATCTTAGAGAAGCGATCACAAACCACCCAAATGACCGACATCCTTTGAGAAACAGGGAGATCAGAAATAAAATCCATGGAAATATGCGTCCAGGGCCTCTTCGGCAAGGGCAAAAGCAACCCACTGGCACGAGAACAGCAGGGCTTAGCCCGAGCACAAGTCCCACAGGACTGCACAAAAGAACGCACATCCCGTGACAAGGAAGGCCACCAAAAGGATCTAGCCACCAAATCTCTGGTACCAAAGATTCCAGGATGACCAGCCAACACCGAACAATGAACCTCAGAGATAACTCTACTAGTCCATCTATCAGAGACAAACAGTTTCTCCGTAGGACAACGGTCAGGTCTATCAGTCTGAAACTTCTGCAGCACGCGCCGCAAATCAGGGGAGATGGCAGACAAAATTACCCCCTCTTTAAGAATACCCGCCGGCTCCAGAACACACGGAGAATCAGGCACAAAACTCCTTGACAGGGCATCAGCCTTCACATTCTTAGATCCCGGAAGGTATGAAACCATAAAATCAAAACGGGAGAAGAAGAGCGACCATCGAGCCTGTCTAGGATTCAACCGTTTGGCAGACTCGAGATAAGTCAAATTCTTGTGATCCGTCAAGACAACCACGCGATGTTTAGCTCCTTCAAGCCAATGTCGCCACTCCTCGAATGCCCACTTCATGGCCAACAACTCTCGATTGCCAACATCATAATTGCGCTCAGCAGGCGAGAATTTTCAAGAAAAGAAGGCACATGGTTTCATCACCGAGCCATCAGAACTTCTTTGCGACAAAACAGCCCCTGCTCCAATCTCAGAAGCATCAACCTCGACCTGAAACGGGAGCGAAACATCTGGCTGGCACAACACAGGGGCAGAAGAAAAACGACGCTTCAACTCCTGAAAAGCCTCTACAGCCGCAGAGGACCAATTGACCACATCAGCACCTTTCTTGGTCAAATCAGTCAACGGTTTAGCAATACTAGAAAAATTAGCGCTGAAGCCACGGTAAAAATTAGCAAAGCCCAGAAATTTCTGCAGGCTCTTCACAGATGTCGGCTGAGTCCAATCACAAATGGCCTGAACTTTAACAGGGTCCATCTCGATAGTAGAAGGGGAAAAAATGAAACCCAAAAATGAAACCTTCTGAACTCCAAAGAGACACTTTGACCCCTTCACAAACAAGGAATTCGCACGAAGGATCTGGAACAGCATTCTGACCTGCTTCACATGAGACTCCCAATCATCCGAAAAGACCAAAATGTCATCCAAATATACAATCATGAATCTATCCAGGTACTCTCGGAAGATGTCATGCATAAAGGACTGAAACACAGATGGAGCATTAGAAAGCCCGAATGGCATAAACAGGTACTCAAAATGGCCCTCGGGCGTATTAAATGCTGTTTTCCATTCATCGCCCTATTTAATTCGCACAAGATTATACGCCCCTCGAAGATCTATCTTGGTGAACCAACTAGCCCCCTTAATCCGAGCAAACAAATCAGACAGCAGCGGCAAAGGATAATGAAATTTGACAGTGATCTTATTAAGAAGGCGGTAATCAATACAAGGTCTCAAAGAGCCATCCTTCTTGGCCACAAAAAAGAAGCCTGCTCCCAATGGTGATGACGACGGGCGAATATGACCCTTCTCCAAGGATTCCTTTACATAACTGCACATAGCGGCGTGCTCTGGCACAGATAAATTAAACAAACGGCCCTTAGGAAACTTACTACCAGGAATCAAATTATTAGCACAATCGCAATCCCTATGAGGAGGTAGGGCATCGGATTTGGGCTCTTCAAATACATCCCGGTAATCTGACAAAAACTCAGGGACTTCAGAAGGAGTGGAAGGTGAAATTGACAACAATGGAACGTCACCATGTACCCCCTGACAACCCCAGCCGGACACAGACATAGATTTCCAATCCAAAACTGGATTATGGACCTGTAGCCATGGCAACTCCAAAACGACCACATCATGCAGATTATGCAACACCAAAAAGCAAATATCCTCCTGATGTGCAGGAGCCATGCACATGGTCAATTGAGTCCAGTACTGAGGCTTATTCTTGGCCAAAGGCGTAGCATCAATTTCTCTCAATGGAATAGGATACTGCAAGGGCTCCAAGAAAAAACCACAGCGCCTGGCAAACTCCAAGTCCATCAAATTCAGGGCAGCGCCTGAATCCACAAATGCCATAACAGAATAGGACGACAGAGAGCAAATCAGAGTAACGGACAAAAGAAATTTAGACTGTACCGTACCAATGGTGGCAGACCTAGCGAACCGCTTAGTGCGCTTAGGACAATCGGAGATAGCATGAGTGGAATCACCACAGTAAAAACACAGCCCATTCCGACGTCTGTGTTCTTGCCATTCAGCTCTGGTCAAAGTCCTATCACACTGCATAGGCTCAGGCCTATGCTCAGAGAATACCGCCAGATGGTGCACAGCTTTGCGCTCACGCAAGCGCCGATCGATAAGAATGGCCAAGGACATAGACTCATTCAGACCAGCAGGCGTGGGAAATCCCACCATGACATCCTTAAGGGCTTCAGAAAGACCCTTTCTGAAAATTGCCGCCAGGGCACACTCATTCCACTGAGTAAGCACAGACCACTTTCTAAACTTCTGACAGTACACCTCCGCTTCATCCTGACCCTGACACAAAGCCAGCAAGATTTTCTCTGCGTGATCCCCTGAATTTGGTTCATCATAAAGCAATCCAAGCGCCAGAAAAAATGCATCAACATCACGCAATGCAGGATCTCCTGGCACAAGGGAAAATGCCCAGTCTTGAGGGTCATCACGCAGCAAAGAAATAATGATTTTTACTTGTTGAACGAGGTCACCAGAGGAGCGGGGTTTCAAAGCAAGAAACAGTTTACAATTATTTTTGAAATTCAAGAACTTAGATCTATCCCCAGAAAATAAATCAGGAATAGGAATTCTAGGCTCTAACATAGGATTCTGAACCACAAAATCTTGAATGTTTTGTACCCTTGCAGTGAGATGATCCACACAAGAGGACAGACCTTGAATGTCCATATCTACACCTGTGTCCTGAACCACCCAAAGGTTTAGGGGAAAAGAAAGACAAAACACAGTGCAAAGAAAAAAAATGGTCTCAGAACTTCTCTTATCCCTCTATTGAGAAGCATTAATACTTTGGGCCAGCTGTACTGTTATGACCTGGTGGTTAGGAGCTCCCGGCACGACCTGATAGTTAAACTCACACAGGACAAGCTCTGGGATGTGGGAGCTCTGCTGACCGCAAGCCCTAATCCTATCACACACACTAGAAACAGCCGTGGAGCGTTCCTGACTCTCCCTAGACGCCTCTTTCACAGCCTAAGAGCTAGCTAGCCCTAGAGATTGAAAATAAAGCCTACCTTGCCTCAGAGAAATTCCCCAAAAGAAAAGGCAGCCCCCCACATATATTGACTGTGAGTAAAGATGAAGTCACAAACGCAGAAATGAAACAGGTTTCAGCAAAGGGAGGCCAGACTTACTAAACAGACAGAGGATAGGAAAGGTATCTTTGCGGTAAGCACAAAAACTACAAAAGACCACGCAGAGTGTGCAAAAAGACCTCCGCACCGACTCACGGTGCGGAGGTGCCACTCTGCATCCCAGAGCTTCCAGCTAGCAAGACAAAATCACGATAGCCAGCTGGACAAGGAAACAATGAACAAATAATAACTATCAGGAACTTAGCTTCTGCTGGAGAAGACAAGTCACCAGAAAGATCCAAGAGCGAACTGAACCAATGCAGGAACATTGACAGCTGGCATGTAGTAACGATCTGAGTGGAGTTAAATAGAGCAGCCAACCAAAGGATAAACCATGTCACCTGTGCAAGGAACCTCAGAAGCAGCAGCTTCAGTCATAGCCACCAGAGGGAGTCCATGGACAGAACTCGCCGAAGTACCATTCACGACCACAGGAGGGAGTTCGACAACAGAATTCACAACAGTTTCTTCCTCATCCTGCCCATTGCCCAGCCACTGCTAGATAAGTCTGCTGGTACATTGACCCAGACCACTACATTTCCCTTGCACTCTACACAGCCAGAATCTGACCCTGCTGAAAGTCAGGTTCCCCTTCCCGCATACCATACCACCTTACACGGGGACAAAGAGGAAAGTGCAGATGAAAGTGCAGGTTCCTTCATCAGGTGAGGGCATACTCAATAGCGACGTCACTGGCACAGGGCCCCTCATAGTACGCAAAAGTGTCTCTGCCAGTGGGAGGTGCCGCCCGCCGTCAAACACACCGCCGTACTATGAGGGGCCCTGTGCCAGTGCCAACGAGTTGGCCCCCCTGCTTGCTCAGGATCACAGCACTTGCAAAGTTGAAATACTTACCTCTCCCTGCTCCACCGCCGTGACATATTCCGCGTTTCCTGGGCCCACGAAAATCTTGAGCCAGCCCTACCTCCCCACAGCCAAATGACCCCCAGTTTTCAATGCCTAACTATTATTATAAGGTAAATTAAGATTGACAAGCTTCAGTAATAAGAATTGATGTTTTTGGCATTAAAATGGGCACTGTAGGTGTTTTCCTGTCCTCCACTCACTGCCGACTTTGATTCCCCATTGACTTTGCATTGGGTTTCGTGTTTCAGTCGGCCCCCGACTTTTTGCAATAATCGACCGATTTCACCCGACCCGACTTTTGACAAAGTCGGGTTTCACGAAACCCGACTCGATCCAAAAAAAGTAAAAGTCACTCAACTCTAGTCACAATTCATCTTCTACCCCTTCTTGCACAATCACCTTTGCAGAAGTCACAGAAAAAGCCTATAACATTTTCTCCAACATGTTGAGAGAGAATACCACATGCCTATGTAAAGTAAATCTTTCAGTTGTTTTTAATAGCATCAGCTCGGGTAAGATGGCAGCCCTCATTAAAATGTACGAGAAATAAACACAATGTTTTCATTAAATAACAATAAAGAAAATAAATAAATACATATTCGGAAAATAAAAACATTTGAAAAAAGAATGTTTCAGGGTATGATTCTAATTAGTAAATATATAAGAGATACCTATCATTTCAGGATAAATTGATGGTGATATGTGTCAAAATTGTTTGCTTCCACCTTGAGTGATATACCTTCTGCATATAGCATTTTCCAGTAGCAGAAATAATTTAGTACATTTAGTAGTAGCTCTTGTCTGAATAGGAAAAAACGATGATACTCGTTCAATTTCCTTGACCTATTCTACAATTTTGATATGTTTCCAAATGTATCCATATGATTAAATTAACTTTGAAATGGTATACTTAATGTATGTGTTCAATCCATTTGTATTATCCGTGTTCAGGATCAAAAGGCTGTGATCAAAGTGAAAGCCAAATTCTATTCTTATATGGAAAGTCAATTTTGAGAAAAGAAATGTTACAATAACCAGGCAGTTTTTATTCTAATCTAACTATTTTCATACAGCTGTTTTTCGGCATGGTACGCACCATTAAGTAAAACATATTGCTCAATCTCAGCATAATGCATTCTAAATATACTCTCACTGTGGTTTACTACTGCATACATATTTATGCTCTTTCATAAACCGACAAAGCTTAGCGAAAATGCAGTGATTTTAGAATTGAGTTGCATCAGAAATGCTCCCATGTTCTGGAAATACAAATGTACAAGATGGATAAATATCTGCAAGTTATAGTAGGTCAAATCATGAAATTTTATTTATATACATACGTGTACTTTCTAAAAATATCAACTCATAAGTAGTGATGAACAAATACATTGGGGCTATCTGTTACTCGCACGAATAGTACGCTATTCGGGCCATTTGTTACTCAGCGAGTAAATTGGTATTTGACGTGGTATATTCTAGTGACCCGTCCAGCACGGTTGGTGCTTTATTTGCAGCCAAAGAACATGCTGGGACTGGAGAGTGAAAGCTGTTGTGAATTCTGCTTTTGGTCCCTGCCAGTTGTCAATGTTCTATTGCTAGTAATGGTTCTCTGCCTGGCCTCTCCTGCCTGCTGCCATTTCAGCTAAAGATAAGTGTCTGATTCTTTTTTTTAGGCTCACAGGCTGTGTGTCTATTTTTTCGTGCTGTTCATAGTTTCTATTTTGTTCCAGCTTCAACTGTCCTGTTGTTTTCTCAGTCTGGTTGGATTCGCTGGAGTTGCAGATATACTCTCCACACCTTTAGTTAGGTGGTGGAGTTTTTGTATTTTTTTGCTGTGGATATTTTGTAGATTTTGTGCTGACCGCTCAGTATCCTGTACTATACTTCCCTATCTAGGTAGAAGTGGCCTCCTTTGCTAAATCTGTTTTCCGCCTGCGTGTGTCTTTTCCTCTCCTACTCACCGTCATTATTTGTGGGGGGCTGCCTATACTTTGGGGGTCTACTCTGAGGCAAGTCAGTTTTCCTATTTTCCATCTTTAGGGATAATTAGTCCTCCGGCTGTGTCGAGGTGTCTAGGTCTGGATAGGTACACCCCACGGCTACTTCTAGTGTCTGTGATAAGTTCAGGGTTAGTGGTCTGTATAGTTACCACTACTCCAGCGAAGGTTTTATCATGTTGTTCCAAGGCCGCCTGATCATAACAGAAAGCATAGTGTGAGCGCAGGGACAGTGATAGGAGAATATAGGGAGAGTTATTCATTCCAAAAAGATCTTTTAAGAGCTGAAGATTGTGTAGATTAGTTCTTTGTTAGGTGCAGATAGCGTAGGGAGAGATTTAATAGAAGGATAGTTAAGGGCAAGCATCTGAGTGTTATCATTACAAGTACATGCTGCAGATCTCTGCTATTTTCCATTGTATTGTATAGTTTAGTATTAGGAACAGACTGTGGGATTAGGGGGAAATAGGGAGGGTTTCATACCATAATATACAAATCAGCTATTTTTAGAGGCAAATAATATTAGGTAGTACAAGCATATACAAAACCAATTTTTTTGAAGCTACATAATATTTCTGTGTAGCAGGCTATAAAAAATAATTTTTTACAACTAAATAAGATTCCTCAGTGCCAGCATATAGTAACCCATTTTTAAAGCTAATTGCTAAATAATATTCCTCGTCTTGCTAAAATAGCTAATAATTATGTAGAGGTGTGCGCCTGGTGCAAAACCAGCTGAGCTATGGAAACGTCACTATTTACCAGTAATTTCTCTGAGTCTGCTGTTGCGTGTCTCATAAAACCGATCTAAAAAATCTCAAACAATTTCTATTGGGTAAATAAATAGCATATTTTTAACTAGTAGTTGTGCGACTGGTGCAATCCAGCCAGGCATAAGCAAACGTCACAATTTACCAGTGGCAATAATTTTCATTAGTCCGCTGTTGCAGTGTGTCATCAAGGTGATCTAAAAATAAAAATAATCTTCTATTGGTTAAATAAATAGCGGATCTTTATCTAGCAGTTGCGCAACTGGCACTATCTGGGCAGAGATAAACCCCACAATTTAGCAGTGGCAATAATTTTTATAAGTCCGCTGTTGCAGTGTGTCAGCAAGCATAATTTTTTATTGGTTTAATAGCGTATCTTCAATTAGCAGTTGTGAGTCTGGTGCAATCCGGGCAGAGATGAACAAACGTCACAATGGTGATCTCAAAATAAAAATAATTTTCTGTTGGTTTAATAAATAGCATATCTTTATTTAGCAGTTGAGCCACTGGTGCTAAGCCTGCTGAGATACGCAAACGTGACCATTTACCTCCAAATTTCGTGAGTCTGCTGTAGACATGTGTAATGAAGCTGATATCTTAAAATAAAATTGCCACGCATTGCTAGATATGGTGAATTTTTACATAACACCTCTGTGTGGGTACTTGTGAAAAATAAAACCAGGTATTTTTTTTTAGAAGCACAACGTATTCAATATGAGAAAGGGTGACTTTACGGAACGTGGATGTGGTGATGCCCACCAAAGCCGTGTTACAGATCAGAAGGTGACAATCTCGTTCTAGCTTCCTGTCAAAATTTGGTCAGTGCGCTACACCACGGACGAACCCAGAAAAGTGTGGGGATGTTGTGGGTTGGATGGCAAACAAAGGCTCCAGTGTGTTGACAAGCAGCACCACAAAGTCTTCCACACAGTCCAGTCTCAGTAGCCAAGAGGCTGGGACTCTGAATTCTCAACTTGGTCCTCCTTCCTCCCACCATCCAGAGTCCCAGGAGACATATGACCCCAATGCTGGCCACTCTGAGGAACTGTTTATGTATCCTTGTAATTTGTCAGGCCTCTCAATGTGCACCATTAAAGAAGATCATGAGGAGGTGGAGTACAGTGATGCCCAAACATTTGAGCACCCACGGCCAGGAGAAAACCACATTGGGGAAGGTCAATTCATGTCTGAAGAGGTGGAGGATAACCATGACACACAGTTGCCATCAGGTCAGCATAAAATTGCAACTCAGAAGGTGGATTAGGTTGATGAATTGGAAGACAACGTGGTCGATGAGGAGGCCACTGATCCAACCTGGCATGGTTTTATGACTAGCAAGCATAGCACAGTGCAGAGAGTGATGAATCCGTAGCACAAAAACAGGCAAGAAGAGGTAGTGGTTTGACCAGAGGGAGAACTCAGTCAACTGTTCCACAAAGCCCCACACTTGGATAGATAACAAGCCAAGGGTGCGTTGCTCCCCTGTTTGGCAGTTTTTATCTGAAATTCCTCCAGACAAAACAACTGTAATTTGCAGCATCTGCCAATCCAAGCTAAGAAGAGGCAAGAACACTGCCAACCTGAGCACCACCAGCTGCAAAAGCACATGGCAGCCAAGCATCCCAGTAGGTGGCAGAACTCCTTGGTACAAAATCTGTGTCTGATGGTAAAACCACTGCCCCTTCCCCTATGTTACAGCATTTCCAATCTACTGTCTATGAAGCAGGTGCAGATGCCTCTGCCCACAGCCTACAGTTGCACACAACAGTCAGCAACCACGTCCAGTTCATTGTCCCAGTGCAGCATCCAGTTGTCCTTGCCCCAGATGTTATTCACTTATCTTAGTGCAGACACCCATTTGACATAGCCCAGTGCTTGAACTCCTGGACTCAAGTGATCCACCAGACTAAGCCCCCCTAATTGCTGGGATTACAGGCGCACGCCACTGCACCCGGTCCAGACTTGTGGGAACTGAGTCTTTTTGCAACTTCATGGCGATGGCAGCCCCACGGTACTCGATTCCCAGTTGCCACTATTTTTCCCAGTGTGCTGTCCCCAGGTTAAATAAGCATGTGTTACACAATATCAGCCGTGCTCTGGCCAACACAGTCACAGCAAAGGTCCACCTAACAACAGACACGTGGACAAATTCTTGGGGACAGGAATGCAACATTTCCCTGACAGCACACTGGGTTAACCTGGTGGAGTCTGGGAAAGAGTCAGACAATGGGACATCACACAACTACACCAAGAATAGTGGGCCCAACTTCCATCAGGGTTTCTCCTCCTCAACCTCAGTGGAACTAGCCTCCCCATCACTCCCCAGCTGGGAAGTCTGCAGCACTGCCTTGGCAAAGCAACAACACGCTCTGCTAAAGCTCATCTGTTTAGGTGATAAAGTTCACAATGCAGTCGAGCTGTTAAAAGGGATAAAAGAACAGAACGATCAGTGGCTCTCCCTGCTGAACCGCCAGCAAGGTATGGTTGTATGCGATAATGGAGGTGGCTTTAAAACTCGGCAAGATGGCACACGTTCCATGCATGGCACACGTGCTGAACTTGGTTGTACAGCAATTGTTAAAAACATACTCTGACTTGCCGGACCTACTTGTTAAGGTATGCCGTGTCAGCACACATTTCCGAAAGTCATCTCAGATTTTCACTGGTCTAGCTTTGCTGCAGCAACGCTTTAATTTGCCTTGCCACCAATTGATTTGTGACCAGCCAAGTGGGTGTGGATTGCTGACATATGTGAGATTCTTCAAAGCTTTGAGCACTGCACCAAGATGATGAGTGCTGATGATGCTATTATCAGCATAACCATTCCGCTGCTCTGTCTATTAAAACGTTCGCTGCTGATTCTCAAAGTGGAAGCTTTGAATGCCGAGCAGGTGGCTATGGAGCAAGATTTGACAGTGGCTGACACCACACAGCCCAGCCTCATACAATATTCTCAGGCCACACTAGGTGATGACGAGGAACAGAAGAGGAGGAGGAGGAACAGGAGTTTTTGGTCTGCACTATAGAGGGGACTCTCAATCTCAGTTTCATGCCTGTCCAGCATGGATGACATTAAGTGGAGGAAGAGGAGGCCATGCATCAAGAGGAGCAGATGATGGTTAGTGTTCTTCCTGGTGAAGACACTGAACGTTTGACGTTTTGTAGTCTGCCACACATGGCAGAGTCCATGTCCAGATGCCTTTCCCATGACCTTTGCATGAAACACATTTTGTCCAACATGAAATACTGGCTGTGCACCTTTCTTGACCCACGGTACAAGGATAAATTTGCTTCTCTCATGTCAGAGGCAGACGTGCCATTTTCAGTGCATGCAAGCCAGAGGGCTGTTGTGGAAGAGTTGCTAAAAAGATTACCCTCAGACAATGCTGCAGGCAGAGAAACCGGTTCTTTTCACACACAAGGATTACAGGTGAGGATGACGCACACCAGGTGCAACTCAGGGGAAGGGGAGAAATGTTCACCAACTGGGCAATTATCATGAAACCGTCATATCAGCAAAGGCTAAGGTACGTGTAACTATGATGAGGAGGGAGAAGTTGACCAATATGGTGAAGGGCTGTTTAAGTGATCATGCCAGGTTCCTTCCTGATTCTTCAGTGCCCTTTAACTATTGGCTGTCCAAGCTCCACACTTAGCCCGACGTCTCCTTGTACCCTTTGGAGGTGCTGCCATGCATTGCCACAAGTGTGTTGTCTAAGCATGTTTTTAGTTCAGCTGGTACAATCATAACGGATAGTGTTATGAAAGGCAATTCAGTACCAAAATGGACATAGCGGTCAGAGCACATACAGTGATCTGACAATAACTCAAAATCATAGAACGAGCTCTGAGACGTGGGAACTCTGCAGACCGCAATCCCTAATCCTCTCCAAAACAACACTAGAGGCAGCCGTGGATTGCGCCTAACTCTGCCTATGCAACTCGGCACAGCCTGAGAAACTAACTAGCCTGAAGATAGAAAATAAGCCTACCTTGCCTCAGAGAAATACCCCAAAGGAAAAGGCAGCCCCCCACATATAATGACTGTGAGTAAGATGAAAAGACAAACGTAGGGATGAAATAGATTCAGCAAAGTGAGGCCCGACTTTCTTAACAGAGCGAGGATAGGAAAGATAACTTTGCGGTCTACACAAAACCCTAAAGAATACCACGCAAAGGGGGCAAAAAGACCCTCCGTACCAAACTAACGGCACGGAGGTACACCCTTTGCGTCCCAGAGCTTCCAGCAAAACAATTAGACAAGCTGGACAGAAAAAATAGCAAACAAATAGCAAAGAAGAACTTAGCTATGCAGAGCAGCAGGCCACAGGAATGATCCAGGGAAAAACAAGTCCAACACTGGAACATTGACAGGAAGCCAGGATCAAAGCATTAGGTGGAGTTAAGTAGAGCAGTACCTAACGACCTCACCACATCACCTGAGGTAGGAAACTCAGAAGCCGCAATACCACTTTCCTCCACCAACAGAAGCTCACAGAGAGAATCAGCCGAAGTACCACTTGTGACCACAGGAGGGAGCTCTGCCACAGAATTCACAACAGTACCCCCCCCTTGAGGAGGGGTCACCGAACCCTCACCAGAGCCCCCAGGCCGACCAGGAGGAGCCACATGAAAGGCACGAACAAGATCGGGAGCATGAACATCAGAGGCAAAGACCCAGGAATTATCTTCCTGAGCATAACCCTTCCACTTAACCAGATACTGGAGTTTCCGTCTTGAAACACGAGAATCCAAAATCTTCTCCACAATATACTCCAACTCCCCCTCCACCAAAACCGGGGCAGGAGGGTCAACAGATGGAACCATAGGTGCCACGTATCTCCGCAACAATGACCTATGGAATACATTATGTATGGAAAAGGAATCTGGAAGGGTCAGACGAAAAGACACAGGATTAAGAACCTCAGAAATCCTATACGGACCAATGAAACGAGGTTTAAACTTAGGAGAGGAAACCTTCATAGGAATATGACGAGAAGATAACCAAACCAGATCCCCAACACGAAGTCGGGGACCCACACAGCGTCTGCGATTAGCAAAACGTTGAGCCCTCTCCTGGGACAAGGTCAAATTGTCCACTACATGAGTCCAAATCTGCTGCAACCTGTCCACCACAGTATCCACACCAGGACAGTCCGAAGACTCAACCTGTCCTGAAGAGAAACGAGGATGGAACCCAGAGTTGCAGAAAAATGGCGAAACCAAGGTAGCCGAGCTGGCCCGGTTATTAAGGGCGAACTCAGCCAAAGGCAAAAAGGACACCCAGTCATCCTGATCAGCAGAAACAAAACATCTCAGATATGTTTCCAAGGTCTGATTGGTTCGTTCGGTCTGGCCATTAGTCTGAGGATGGAAAGCCGAGGAAAAAGACAAGTCAATGCCCATCCTACCACAAAAGGCTCGCCAAAACCTCGAAACAAACTGGGAACCTCTGTCAGAAACGATATTCTCTGGAATACCATGTAAACGAACCACATGCTGGAAGAACAATGGCACCAAATCAGAGGAGGAAGGCAATTTAGACAAGGGTACCAGATGGACCATCTTAGAAAAGCGATCACAGACCACCCAAATGACTGACATCTTTTGAGAAACGGGAAGATCTGAAATAAAATCCATAGAGATATGTGTCCAAGGTCTCTTCGGGACCGGCAAGGGCAAAAGCAACCCACTGGCACGAGAACAGCAGGGCTTAGCCCGAGCACAAATCCCACAGGACTGCACAAAAGTACGCACATCCCGCGACAGAGATGGCCACCAAAAGGATCTAGCCACTAACTCTCTGGTACCAAAGATTCCAGGATGACCAGCCAACACCGAACAATGAACCTCAGAGATAACTTTATTCGTCCACCTATCAGGGACAAACAGTTTCTCCGCTGTAAACAACGATCAGGTTTATTAGCCTGAAATTTTTGCAGCACCCGCCGCAAATCAGGGGAGATGGCAGACACAATTACTCCCTCCTTGAGGATACCCGCCGGCTCAGACAAACCCGGAGAGTCGGGCACAAAACTCCTAGACAGAGCATCCGCCTTCACATTTTTAGAGCCCGGAAGGTACGAAATCACAAAGTCAAAACGGGCAAAAAACAGCGACCAACGAGCCTGTCTAGGATTCAACCGCTTGGCAGACTGGAGATAAGTCAAGTTCTTATGATCAGTCAATACCACCACGCGATGCTTAGCTCCTTCAAGCCAATGACGCCACTCCTCGAATGCCCACTTCATGGCCAGCAACTCTCGGTTGCCCACATCGTAATTTCGCTCAGCAGGCGAAAACTTCCTGGAAAAAAAGCGCATGGTTTCATCACTGAGCAATCAGAACCTCTCTGCGACAAAACAGCCCCTGCTCCAATCTCAGAAGCATCAACCTCGACCTGGAACGGAAGAGAAACATCTGGTTGACACAACACAGGGGCAGAAGAAAAACGACGCTTCAACTCTTGAAAGGCTTCCACAGCAGCAGAAGACCAATTGACCACATCAGCACCCTTCTTGGTCAAATCGGTCAATGGTTTAGCAATACTAGAAAAATTGCAGATGAAGCGACGATAAAAATTAGCAAAGCCCAGGAACTTTTGCAGACTTTTCAGAGACGTCGGCTGAGTCCAATCATGGATGGCTTGGACATTAACAGGATCCATCTCGATAGTAGAAGGGGAAAAGATGAACCCCAAAAATGAAACCTTCTGCACACCAAAGAGACACCTTGATCCCTTCACAAACAAAGAATTAGCACGCAGGACCTGAAAAACCATTCTGACCTGCTTCACATGAGACTCCCAATCATCCGAGAAGATCAAAATGTCATCCAAGTACACAATCAGGAATTTATCCAGGTACTCTCGGAAGATGTCATGCATAAAGGACTGAAACACTGATGGAGCATTGGCAAGTCCGAATGGCATCACTAGATACTCAAAATGACCCTCGGGCGTATTAAATGCAGTTTTCCATTCATCGCCTTGCTTAATTCGCACCAGATTATACGCACCACGAAGATCTATCTTGGTGAACCAACTAACCCCCTTAATCCGAGCAAACAGATCAGATAACAATGGCAAGGGGTACTGAAATTTAACTGTGATCTTATTAAGAAGGCGGTAATCTATACAAGGTCTCAGCGAACCATCCTTCTTGGCCACAAAAAAGAACACTACTCCCAATGGCGATGACGACGGGCGAATATGACCCTTCTCCAGGGATTCCTTCACATAACTGCGTATAGCGGTGTGCTCAGGCACGGATAAATTAAACAGTCGACCTTTTAGGAATTTACTACCAGGAATCAAATTGATAGCACAATCACAATCTCTATGCGGAGGTAGGGTATCGGACTTGGGCTCATCAAATACATCCCGGTAATCAGACAAGAACTCCGGGACCTCAGAAGGGGTGGATGACGAAATTGACAGAAATGGAACATCACCATGTACCCCCTGACAACCCCAGCTGGACACCGACATGGATTTCCAATCTAATACTTGATTATGGACTTGTAGCCATGGCAACCCCAACACGACCACATCATGCAGATTATGCAACACCAGAAAGCGAATATCCTCCTGATGTGCAGGAGCCATGCACATGGTCAGCTGGGTCCAGTACTGAGGCTTATTCTTGGCCAAAGGTGTAGCATCAATTCCTCTCAATGGAATAGGACACTGCAAGGGCTCCAAAAAAAACCCACAACGCTTAGCATACTCCAAGTCCATCAAATTCAGGGCAGCGCCTGAATCCACAAATGCCATGACAGAATACGATGACAAAGAGCAGATCAAGGTAACGGACAGAAGAAATTTTGACTGTACCGTACCAATGGTGGCAGACCTAGCGAACCGCTTAGAGCGCTTAGGACAATCAGAGATGGCATGAGTGGAATCACCACAGTAGAAACACAGACCATTCAGACGTCTGTGTTCTTGCCATTCAACTCTGGTCAAAGTCCTATCGCACTGCATAGGCTTAGGTAATACCGCCAAATGGTGCACAGATTTACGCTCACGCAAGCGTCGACCGATCTGAATGGCCAAAGACATAGATTCATTCAGACCAGCAGGCATAGGAAATCCCACCATGACATCCTTAAGGGCTTCAGAGAAACCCTTTCTGAAAATCGCTGCGAGCGCAGCTTCATTCCATTGAGTGAGTACGGACCACTTTCTAAATTTCTGACAATATACCTCTATCTCATCCTGACCCTGACACAAAGCCAGCAAATTTTTCTCTGCCTGATCCACTGAATTAGGCTCATCGTACAGCAATCCGAGCGCCAGGAAAAACGCATCAATATTACTTAATGCAGGATCTCCTGGTGCAAGGGAAAATGCCCAGTCTTGAGAGTCGCCACACAAAAAAGAAATAATAATTCTCACTTGTTGAGCTGGGTCACCAGAGGAGTGAGGTTTCAAGGCCAGAAACAGTTTGCAATTATTTTTGAAATTCACAAACTTGACTCTATCACCATAAAATAAATCAGGAATAGGAATTCTTGGTTCAAATATAGGCTTCTGAACCACCAAATCTTGAATCTTTTGTACATTTTTAACGAGATTATCCATTGAAGAGCACAGACCCTGAATGTCCATGTCCACACCTGTGTCCTGAACCACCCAAATGTCTAGGGGAAAAAAAGGCAAAACACAGTGCAAAGAAAAAAAAATGGTCTCAGAACTTCTTTTTTCCCTCTATTGAGAATCATTAGTACTTTTGGCTTCCTGTACTGTTATGAAAGGCAATTCAGTACCAAAATGGACATAGCGGTCAGAGCACATACAGTGATCTGACAATAACTCAAAATCATAGAACGAGCTCTGAGACGTGGGAACTAACGGCACGGAGGTACACCCTTTGTGTCCCAGAGCTTCCAGCAAAACAATTAGACAAGCTGGACAGAAAAAATAGCAAACAAATAGCAAAGAAGAACTTAGCTATGCAGAGCAGCAGGCCACAGGAATGATCCAGGGAAAAACAAGTCCAACACTGGAACATTGACAGGAAGCCAGGATCAAAGCATTAGGTGGAGTTAAGTAGAGCAGTACCTAACGACCTCACCACATCACCTGAGGTAGGAAACTCAGAAGCCGCAATACCACTTTCCTCCACCAACAGAAGCTCACAGAGAGAATCAGCCGAAGTACCACTTGTGACCACAGGAGGGAGCTCTGCCACAGAATTCACAACAGGATAGGCTGTTAACAGAAAATGTAGACAGGCTGACTCTTCTAAAATTGAACAGGGGCTGGATTTCCTTTGACTTTGTAAGCCCTACGGATGACAGCAACGTACTGTGAATGCAGCTCAAATGTTTTGTTTTTTGGAAGTTGTCTTAACATCCATCCCTTACCATTCAAACCCATTTTGTTCAGGAAATCTCCTCCTCCTGCTTCTGCAACAAGTACTTAGTGTTCATCTATGTATTCCCCACGTTGGTAATGTTTTGTACTTTTTGAAAACTTTGCACATTGTGCAATGTGTTATGACCTGGTGGTTAAGAGGCCACACTGATATGACCTGGTGGCTAAAACGCAACATGGGACGAGCTCTGAGAAGGTGGTATCTCTACTGACCGCAGTCCCTAATCCTAACAACAACACTAGAAATAGCCGTGGGATGTTCCTGACTCTCCCTAGACACCTCTTCACAGCCTAAGAAATAACTACCCCTAAGGAAGGAAATAGAAAGCTATCTTGCCTCAGAGAAACCCCCAAAAGGAAAGACAGCCCCCCACAAATATTGACTGTGAATGGAGAGGGAAAAGACGTACAATGAAATGAAATCAGAATTCAGCAAAGGAGGACAATACTAAACTTGATAGACAGAGAGAAAAGTATACTGTGCGGTCAGTATAAAAAAACTACAAAATCCACGCAGAGTTTACAAAAATGAACTCCACACCGACTCACGGTGTGGAGGGGCAAATCTGCTTTCCCAGAGCTTCCAGCTAGCCTGAATAAGACATAGTGACAAGCTGGACAAAAAGAGACATATTTGCAAAGCAATAGAGTCCAAACAAATGGACAAACAAAAACTAGCAAAAACTTATCTTTTGCAGACAAGGACTGGCCATATGAGAAATCCAAGGAGAGAACCAAATCCAACCAAGAACATTGACAGCAGGCATGAACTAAAGCCCAGAGCAGGTTTAAATAACAAACCCAGGCAAGGCGATTAGTGAAGGCAGCTGCTACAGCTACCTAAAGGAGCAGCAGTTCCACTCGAAACCACCAGCGGGAGCCCAAGGGCAGAACTCACAAAAATACCATTAGCAACCACAGGAGGGAGCTCCAGAACGGAATTCACAACAGCAATGGTGAAACTTGCACTCCCTATCTCTACCTCTTGTAATAACCACAAAATGTATTGTGATGTCCCCATCACGGCGTCATTCAGCTGGTTTGATAGAGACCCCTTGGGAAATTTTTTTAAAACTTTGCACATTGTGCAATGGTGAAACTTTTACTCCCTATCTCTACCTCTTGTAATAACTGCAAAATATATTGTGATTTCCCAATCACGGCTTTTTTCAGTGTGTATGATACAGACCCATGTATCCGGTAGCCTGATGCTGATTTTTGGGTTCGTACTTGGACATTTTGAAACATCAATGCACTAATATGCTCCACAGAATTCCTCAGGTTTCAGCCTTACACAGAATAATAATATGAGTACTGAAACATGCTTTATATATATGCTGGTAATTCAAAAACCCACACATCCCTTTATAAAATGAAACAAAATCTGTGTCTGACGGTGACACTACTGGCCCTTCCCCTGTGTTACGTCCTTCCCAATCTGCTGTCCATAAAGCAGGCACTGATGCCTCCTGTCCACAACCTGCAGTTGCACACACACAAGAGTCAGCAACCACGTCCAGTTAGTTGTTACAGTTCAGCGTTCAGTTGTCCCTTGTCAGCATATACAGGTCCTTCTCAAAAAATTAGCATATAGTGTTAAATTTCATTATTTACCATAATGTAATGATTACAATTAAACTTTCATATATTATAGATTCATTATCCACCAACTGAAATTTGTCAGGTCTTTTATTGTTTTAATACTGATGATTTTGGCATACAACTCCTGATAACCCAAAAAACCTGTCTCAATAAATTAGCATATCAAGAAAAGGTTCTCTAAACGACCTATTACCCTAATCTTCTGAATCAACTAATTAACTCTAAACACATGCAAAAGATACCTGAGGCTTTTATAAACTCCCTGCCTGGTTCATTACTCAAAACCCCCATCATGGGTAAGACTAGCGACCTGACAGATGTCAAGAAGGCCATCATTGACACCCTCAAGCAAGAGGGTAAAGGTACTGTCACACTAGACGATATCGCTAGCGATCCGTGACGTTGCAGCGTCCTCGCTAGCGATATCGTCCAGTGTGACAGGCAGCAGCGATCAGGCCCCTGCTGGGAGATCGCTGGTCGGGGAAGAAAGTCCAGAACTTTATTTCGTCGCTGGACTCCCCGCAGACATCGCTGAATCGGCGTGTGTGACACCGATTCAGCGATGTCTTTGCTGGTAACCAGGGTAAACATCGGGTAACTAAGCGCAGGGCCGCGCTTAGTAACCCGATGTTTACCCTGGTTACCATCCTAAAAGTAAAAAAACAAACACTACATACTTACCTACAGCCGTCTGTCCTCCAGCGCTGTGCTCTGCACTCCTCCTGCTCTGGCTGTGAGCGTCGGTCAGCCAGAAAGCAGAGCGGTGACGTCACCGCTCTGCTTTCTGGCTGCCCAGCGCTCACAGCCAGACCAGAGAAGCAGAGCGCCGAGGACAGACAGCGGAAGGTAAGTATGTAGCGTTTGTTTTTTTACTTTTTAGGATGGTAACCAGGGTAAACATCGGGTTACTAAGCGCGGCCCTGCGCTTAGTTACCCGATGTTTACCCTGGTTACCGGGGACCTCGGGATCGTTGGTCGCTGGAGAGCTGTCTGTGTGACAGCTCTCCAGCGACCAAACAGCGACGCTGCAGCGATCCGGATCGTTGTCGGTATCGCTGCAGCGTCGCTATGTGTGACGGTACCTTAAGACCCAGAAAGAAATTTCTCAACAAATAGGCTGTTCCCAGAGTGCTGTATCAAGGCACCTCAATGGTAAGTCTGTTGGAAGGAAACAATGTGGCAGAAAACGCTGTACAACGAGAAGAGGAGACCGGACCCTGAGGAAGATTGTGGAGAAGGACCGATTCCAGACCTTGGGGAACCTGAGGAAGCAGTGGACTGAGTCTGGTGTGGAAACATCCAGAGCCACCGTGCACAGGCGTGTGCAGGAAATGGGCTACAGGTGCCGCATTCCCCAGGTAAAGCCACTTTTGAGCTACAGAGAAGCAGCACTGGACTGTTGCTAAGTGGTCCCAAGTACTTTTTTCTGATGAAAGCAAATTTTGCATGTCATTCGGAAATCAAGGTGCCAGAGTCTGGAGGAAGACTGGGGAGAAGGAAATGCCAAAATGCCTGAAGTCCAGTGTCAAGTACCGACAGTCAGTGATGGTGTGGGGTGCCATGTCAGCTGCTGGTGTTGGTCCACTGTGTTTCATCAAGGGCAGGGTCAATGCAGCTAGCTATCAGGAGATTTTGGAGCACTTCATGCTTCCATCGGCTGAAATGCTTTATGGAGATGAAGATTTCATTTTTCAGCACGACCTGGCACCTGCTCACAGTGCCAAAACCACTGGTAAATGGTTTACTGACCATGGTATTACTGTGCTCAATTGGCCTGCCAACTCTCCTGACCTGAACCCCATAGAGAATCTGTGGGATATTGTGAAGAGAAAGTTGAGAGACGCAAGACCCAACACTCTGGATGAGCTTAAGGCCGCTATTGAAGCATCCTGGGCCTCCATAACATCTCAGCAGTGTCACAGGCTGATTGCCTCCATGCCACGCCGCATTGAAGCAGTCATTTCTGCCAAAGGATTCCCGACCAAGTATTGAGTGCATAACTGAACATTATTATTTGTTGGTTTTTTTGTTTGTTATTAAAAAACACTTTCATTTGATTGGATGGGTGAAATATGCTAATTTATTGAGACAGGTTTTTTGGGTTATCAGGAGTTGTATGCCAAAATCATCAGTATTAAAACAATAAAAGACCTGACAAATTTCAGTTGGTGGATAATGAATCTACAATATATGAAAGTTTAATTGTAATCATTACATTATGGTAAATAATGAAATTTAACACTATATGCTAATTTTTTGAGAAGGACCTGTATGTCTGTTCACAAATTGTTAGGCTCACTGAAAGAAAAACTCTTATAAAATATAACTTTTACTAAGTTTTGTTAAAAAATGAACTTATAAACCCACAACAAGGTGAAAGTGCAATGTGCAATACTAATAAAGATATAAAATAGTTGTAGGAAGCTAATATAACCAGAGGGTAGGCTAGTGTAATGTATAGATATCTAGCCCTATAACATTCTGTCAATTGCAGAATGGACAATTGTCTGTCACGAAGAGACAAGGCCAAATGGAGGTTCGGTCAGTGGATGGCGCAACACACTAAGAGCGGGATGGAAATGAGGATAGGAAGGCCGTATTGATAGGGAAATGGGGGATGGTCACCACCTGAACTCAAATCTCAGCCTGTCCCTGCACTCCCTTAGATAGTGCGCTAGCCTCACCACTGTAGATAATACCACACAGGGGACAGTGACAAACACGAAAGAGACGGGGGAAAAACACAACTTAGCTTCAACTTCCTCTGCTGCAGCCCACCGCACAGCAGAATAAAGGCACCAGGATCATGAGCTCACGAAACCAGCTGATACACCACAGCAGCCAGCGAGCTCCTTCCTTCATGCTTGGTCAATGTAGATTGCCCTATCACCAACAGTCAGCTGATGCATCAGGTGACCATTTAAAGGATGGTGGGAGTGGTCGCCACCCACATCAGCTTACCTAGCCACACTGCAGTTAGAGCACATTGCCAGTGGTGGAAAACTGATATTAAAGGGACTCTGTCACCTGAATTTGGCGGGACTGGTTTTGGGTCATATGGGCGGAGTTTTTGGGTGTTTGATTCACCCTTTCCTTACCCGCTGGCTGCATTGCTTTGCGCAGGCGTGTACTATGGAGGACAGAGAATGAACTTCAATCCAATATTGCAGCCAGCGGGTAAGGAAAGGGTGAATCAAACACCCGAAAACTCCGCCCATATGACCCAAAACCATTCCCGCCAAATTCAGGTGACAGGTTCCCTTTAACCCCCACTGGTCCCGAAAAGGAAAAAGCTATATTTAAAATAGCGTGAAACAAGAGCTTCCACGAATCCAAACATGGATCGTGACATTGTCACTGCTATGGATATTGATTGGCACTGTAATGTAAGCACCGAGATTTTATGTTAGATATGAAGTGAAAGGTGACCATTAGTCCTACAACTTAATGCCTTATCAATAGACGTGGTATAACTAGTTGCCCAGGGAATCCAGAAATGCAACTTAATGCTGCCTATATGGATAGATGATATGTCCTATTGTTCCAAGGTCTACAGTAACTGTGTTAACATAGGTAATCAATCATACTCAGCCGAAGTGAAAGGGTGAACTGACCCTATATGCCACCCCTGCTGTTCACCTATTTGCTGAGGTTAGCACCCTAAGATAGCGAGAAGTGGTGCTCCCGCTTGTGCATCGACTTCTTCTGAGCTCCTGTCAGCCCCTAACCAGACGTATAGAATGAAACAGAGGGCCAGTTGGCCTGTGTATGCTAATGATAATTTTCCCTGTCATAGGCAAGATATTCAATGTAGTGGGGAGAAAATTACAGAACATGTACAGAAGGCAGGAAACTAGATGTCAAAGAGATAGCACATAGGGGCAAACACACATTCATGCATACCAGCCACAGAATGGGTGCAGTGACCAGTGTTATATGCGAGGGTCACTATGTGTCCCCCAGGCTGTGCAAAGAAGTGTCACGGAGTTACCGCGACAGAGCAATACCAGAAGACCACGGTGTCTGACGGCTTCTGCTTCATCGCTTAGAAGACGCACTTCTCCTGTGTATTAAAGGTGTTTTGTTTTCTTTCAGCAGGACAGGGGTTAATAGGCCATGTGGAAATTCATGCTTTCAGCTGTGCTCAGTTAGCCACTCCTTTCTCCTATAAAAGCTAGGCTTTCTGATCAGATCCTTGTCTGAAATAGCACTTGCTTGATAGACCTGGAGTAGTGAGGAGCTGGTGTTTGGAGAGCTGGAGGAATTTATTGTGCGACAGTTGTATGGTTTGTACGCTTGGAATATTCCTCATCCTTACCTGCTTTATTTACCCTCCCCGTCCTTCACACCCTGGTGGATACCTTTGTTATTTGTGAGAGCATATTTTGTGTGAGTGGAGTTTTCTTTTTACCCTTGTCTTTGTTCCCCTGTTTGTTGGGTTGGTGTACTGTTGTACACTGTAGCGCCTCTCTTCCCCGGGAGGGGGAGGAGGACAGACGCAGGGCAGCAGTCAGGAGACAGGGCGAGGGCGGAGGCCCCGGCATCCTCGCCATCTGAGGTATCCCAGGGAACAGGGCGAGTTAGGGCGCCCCCTAGAGCTAGGGCCAGGAAAGGTGCCCCTGGTCCCAGTTTACTCACCAGTCCAATTGTGACAAGAAGCATTTGGAGGCTGTGGGAGTGCATTGCAGTCACAGGCACAGCTGTGATTGCAATGCAAAATAAAAGTGAGTATTGGTCTTGAGCATGCTATGTGTCCAGGGCAGAAATAAAAAAAAGCCTGTTCTGGGCTTTTATTTTTGAAATGGACTACAGGACAGCAGTGGGGCAGTCCATTTCCTTCCTGGCCCTGCGTTTTCCATGTGGCCGACGGTCACAGGTTCTATTGGAAAAACCCCTGCAGCAGAGGGTTGGGTGTGTCAGTTTTGTCTTGCAAACAGGCAGAGCAAACAGCTCTGCAGAGCACTACCTGTGTGAGGCAATGCAGGGCCAAGTGGAGCCAAAAGGCCTGGCACCCTCAGCGTACACAGCGGTGCCATAGCCCACAACAACCGGTTAAGGACGGTCTTTGTATTCCCAGCTGCGATACGGAGGATCCAATTTACTTTCTGTTTGTGAGTACGCTGTACATTAAAAGAGCCATGATCAGGGGACCAGGTGTTGGTCCTAGTGCCCCACCCCAGAGATTAAGCTCATGGTAAGTGGCAAGGGCAATATAAGATATGGTGAAGGTTGGATAAGTGAATTATAGAGTGTACCAACTCTGGAAAAGGAAACCTGAGCAACTATACCATGTCAACTTTCTACAAGCCTGAAAGGACCAGGAATGTTTAGTCATGGAGGCGACTACAGTTGTACCAACGGGGACCCCTCTGGCACCAGGGGACCAATAAAAGTGAGTATTGGTCTTGAGCATGCTATGTGTCCAGGTGTAAGGTTCTCAGTCTCTTTGTTATGTCTGCTGTGATTTTCTGTTATTGTAACCTGGTTTTTCTGTCGGCCATTTTGCTTTGTCCTGCTGCAGCTACTTTGCCCTGAGTCAGTATGGAGTTTCTAGCTTCTGTGTTTCCGCCCTGTTCTCAGCCTCTTGCCTTTTTAAGAAGCCTCAGCTGTTCTATCAGTGCTTCTGAATCATGTCTGCAGTCAGCCTGTTACCTGCTCCTGGAAGCCTTGGACTCTCCATCTACTACTGAGGATCTCGGGACAATTGTGGACACTGGAACTCTGCAGCATGCTAAACTACATTTGCAAGGGAAGTAACAGAGAGAGACTTGGAACCAGTTTGTGCTTTATGTTGAACTTAATGTTTACTCCGACCTGCCGTGTCTCCTGCCTGTCTACCTGCAATTGTGTGAAGCCTTTTTCCTTGTGACCTACTTGTATGCAGTAATACAAGCAAGTTATAACTAAACCTGTGTCTCCTGTGTCTTCCTCGCACCCAAGCACAAGACTCTTAACAGACTATGTACAATACATTACACCAGGGCAGACATAAAAAAAAGCTGTTCTGGGCTTTTATTTTTTAAATGGACTATAGGAAGGCAGTGGGGCAGTCCATTTCCTTCCCGACCCTGAGTTTTCCATGTGGCCGACGGCCACAGGTTCAATTGGAAAAACCCCTGCAGCAGAGGGTCGGGTGTGTCAGTTTGGTCTTACAAGCAGGCAGAGCAGATGGCTCTGCAGAGCACTACATGTGTGAGGCAACACAGGGCCAAATGGAGTCAAAAGGCCTGGCACCCTCATCGTACACGGCGGTGCCATAGCCCACGGCAACCGGTCACGTTCCAATAGAAACACAGGTTCTATTGGAAAAAACCTTGCAATAGAGGGTCGGGTGTGTCAGTTTTGTCTTGCAAACAGGCAGAGCAAACAGCTCTGCAGAGCACTACCTGTGTGAGGCAATGCAGGGCCAAGTGGAGCCAAAAGGCCTGGCACCCTCAGCGTACACAGTGGTGCCATAGCCCACAGCAACCGGTTAAGGACGGTCTTTGTTTTCCCGGCTGCGATACGGAGGATCCAATTTACTTTCTGTTTGTGAGTACGCTGTACATTAAAAGAGACTTTATTTTGAACCTTACAAACAATGCATAGGTTCACAATTGACTGCTTATCTGTTCGGATGTTGTGCTCCAGGTACACAGGTTAATGCCAAAGTCAATCTCGATGTGTTTCCCCCATGACTGGGTTCATCAGGAGATAACGATGCACTCGCTTATGGCAAAGGATCAATGTCCTTTGGATGAGGCTGCATTTTCTAAATTTGGGTCCTTACCAACAAAAATGGTGGTGGGGTATTCGCCAGTTTCAGTACATTTTAAGCACATCAAAGAGACAGGGTTAATGCGCTCCACAGACCTATTCAGGCCACAGACTTCCACTTATTGGAACATGGTCATTGTGACGCTAAGGCCTTTACCTGAGCTCTGCAGCACTGCCTGTCACTTGAGTAATACACTCCACAGAATTTGACACTCTCTGGGACATATCCTGTGGTTACTCCATTGTTGCTCAAAACCATGCAAAAGATACGTTTTGTCAGTTTGGGTAGTTTCCAGAAGAAGTACGTAAGCTTGTGCAGATTTGTCAATGGCACTCCTGTCTCTTTACCTTGAGGAGGCTATTTCTAAGTAAAATGAGGCTTGTACATGTTCCTGACAAGGGTTTCAGGCCTGACAGACTGACCACAATACAGGCTCTCGCTTGCATACACTGTATTCCGAATTTAATTCTAATGCGTTTGGTGTCTGGTAGAATCCAATTTACTGATATTGATCATACAGCTTCACCAACTTCTGTATTATATTCACCTTACAGCAGCTTCACCTACTTTGACAGTGGCTCCATTGGGATTTCATGGCACCTGCTGGCCCTCTGAAAATTTAACGTGAGGGCTGCATAATGACACGGTGGTGGACATGGTGGTGGTGGTGACAGCCTAACCCCAAAATTCAAACGGGCATGTTTTAAGTGGCATTGTAAAGGTATGGGAATACTGTATGTGTTCCGCTATCTTGAGGGCCCTTCCCAAACTCAGGTTTCACACACCTGCACCTGATGGCCCTCTGAAAATGTGAAGCGAGGGCCACATAATGACATGGCAGTGGACCAGAGCATCCTTGAGTGTCTCGGAAAAGCCTCTTTTGAACTGGCACCTGAGACCAGCATCATTCCATAGAACTTCGGAAGGAGGGTCTGTAATTCCCTCCAGTACCTCATCCACTGGAGGGGATATGGACTAGAGGAGAGATCCTGGGTCCCTGCTTGAGATGTGAAGGCCAATCTGTTAGTAAGGGCCTTTCATCTAAAATTTCCCTTGAAGCCTGGGGATCCGGCACCCCCCTAGAAGAGGGGGTACTGTCACGGTTCCACCCCGCAGGGTGTCTGGGATGCAGTTACTGACAGCTTGGCCATCCAATCTGGTATAGGGGTGTGCTGAGCTGTCAGTGTGTTGATTGACAGCTTGACTATCCAATCTGAGACTGTGAGGTGTTAGCTGTCTCATGTGTTCATTATTCCACTTAATGGCCAAGCTTCTTAACTGTGCCGAGTTTCCCAGACGTACATTCATCTTGTGAGGGTTGTGATCTACTCTTTATGCCTTGAGTTCTATATGTTTGATCTGTTGCCTGACCTTGGACTTTGTTCTGACTACCCGCCTGTTTAACCCCTTCGGCTCTGATCTGCTATCCTCCCGGTACTCTGACCTTGGAATGTTACCTGACTACGTCTCTTTCCTTCTGTTCATCAAACACAACAACCGTATGCACTACTGGTGAAATGGTGCTAAGGTTAGGTTCCCACACCTTCATACAATATAATGAAAAGAACCTAGCACTCAACTTGATGCTTTAGTGCAAATTTAATTGTAGTAGTACCCAATAAACGTTTCGGTCCCTCATACGGACCTTCGTCAGTAACTACATGTGAGAAAACTAATAACCAAACATAAACAAAAGTGAAAAATAATAATCATACAAAACAAAGTATATACATAGAATATTTGAAAAGAGAAACAGCATCGGTATAGGATTCAGGTCAGATATATAGGTGAAATATACGCTGAGGAGAAGTACACCGAGTATCGAGGCATAATTAGTTCCACTTAACGGAATAGTAGAGGACAACCAGAAAATGTGAAAGGGGAAGGTGAGGTACATACCGTACTAATAAGTGGTGAATGAGACCATAGGGTCACAGGGCACTAAAGAAGCAGCGTCTGGGGATATGAGAGAGTCCTGTTAAAAACTCCTATGAGCCGGTAAAATAGTGGTATGGGGGGATATTAGATAAGGCATACCTTATAAGTAAACCGGATAGGAGTAGTCCTATGGGTAAACAATGAAGACAAGTTACATACCGGTTAGCTGAAAGCAGGGCAAAGCCTGCGCTAGTGCTGTGATTACCTAGAGTAACAGAGAAGAATGATGCCGCTGTCAGACGCGGTGTCCACCGCTGGTCTGATCGGGAATCAGAGGGGCCGCCGCTACATAGGCGGAGGGCGGGACCGAAACCAGCCCAAAAGCCAATCAGCGGCTGGGCAGAGATCCGGAAATGACGTCGCGTGAGGAGTGACTCAGTGTACGGCTATGAGAAGAGCTCATGCGGTGTAGCACCCGGAAGTGACGTCGCGTTGTCATGGGAATAGAGCGATACTAAAAAGCGGCTAAAGGAGAGCACAAAGGATAGTGCCGGCGGAGTAGCCTTATTAAATGGTGCACTAGTTGGGGGGATGAGAGTCCTAGAAGGGAGGGTTCCAGATAGCTGAGTAAAGAGTCAGGTTAGGACAAGTAGCGTAGAGATGAAGTGCCTAACGGAGATTCCGTGATTGGTGAACGATCTCCGTGGTGATGGTGCTCCTATGGCGTATCATTCTGCCATGTGACAAAATAGGCAAGGTGCGGATAACAGACTTGATCCAGTGTGATATACGGGTGGTACAAAGAGACCTCAGTACAGACGGCTCTAGTGGTAAAAGAAAGAGAGGGTCAGTTATCGGTATAATGTACATACATAAGATACATTGTCCAAGTATCCCCCCCAGGGAGGCCCATAGTCGCCCCAACCGACTCCATCCTCTCCCCTCTGGCCATTTATCTAGAAAATATCCTCACCCCACTGATTAGGTCATCCAAGTCCTTCATCCTGGACACAGGATCCTTCCTCAATATCCTTAAGGATATAGGACCCATTCCTCCACACTCCACACTGGTAACTATGGATGTAAAAGACTTGTATACGTCTATTCCTCACATTGAAGGCATTAATTCTGTCCATAAACTTCTGACCCATTCCGGCTTTCTACCTGATCAGATTAACCTGTGTATTGAACTGCTGACTATCATTCTTACCCGTAATTATTTTTTGTTTCAGGATGACTTCTATTTACAAATCCGTGGCACCGCGATGGGCTCCAACGTAGCACCCCCGTATGCTAATTGCTACATGGCCGATTTTGAGGAGAGTCAGATATACTCCCATCCTCTGTTTCGCGACAACGTTATCGTATGGAGACGCTACATCGACGATGTTTTCTGCATATGGGGGAGCTCGTTGGAAGCCCTCGCGTCCTTCTTTGATTGGCTCAACACAGCTTGGCCGGGTATTTCTTTCACCATGTCGCATAACACCACACAGATCAACTTTCTGGACACTATGGTCATTCTCCAACCTGATGGCTCTATCACTACCGACCTTTACACTAAAAGTACCGACCGTAACAGCTTGTTATACTTCACGAGCTTCCACCCTCCTGCCACTAAAAATTCGGTACCCAAGTCTCAATTCCATCGGGTCTCAAAGATCGTATCTGACACGGAGCTTAGACCAGTCCGCCTTCAGGAAATGGCCACTAAATATGCCCAACTGGGTTACCCGCCATCTGTACTGGAAAAAGCTGCCGCCCCTTCACCCCCACGACCCAATAGAGCCTCTAATTGGATCCCGTTTGTTCATTCATATCACCTGTTTGCCTACATTTTACATAGGTCCATACGTCAAAACTGGCACCTTTTGTCTAAAGCATACCCTAACATAGTCGAATTCCAAAACCCTTTTCTCCCCTGTTTCAAACACCCACCCAACCTGAAGGACTCTTTAGTGCGGGCAGACTTGGGATCAGGTATTCCATCCCCCCGCCAACGATTTCTACAGAGTCCACGCACAGGGACTTTCCCGTGCCTTAATTGTTCGCAATGCCATAACGTCCTTAAAGGCTCCTCCTTTCACCACCCTCGCTCAGGAAAATCATACCGCATTCCAGAGTATTTTACCTGCGCCTCATCATGGATCATATACTTAATTAAATGTCCCTGTGGACTTTTATACGTAGGGGAAACCACGCAACCTATACGTGATCGTGTTTCTAAACACAAGTCTACGGTCCGCTGCAAGAACTTGTTGTTACCCATCCCCCTTCACTTTAACAACCATGGCCATAATGTCTCACAACTACAGTTCCAGGTCATAAAACACATCCCCCCTATCCGTCGTGGTGGCGACCGGGTAGCCCGTCTCAAACGGAGGGAGGCTTTTTGGATTCATACGTTGGAGACCCTCCATCCCTTGGGACTCAGTAGAGACTATGATTTGGCCTCCTTTCTCTGAGAACGCAATTAGACAGTAATATCCACACTTGTTTTCCACCTCAACCAGGGTAGCCAGTCCGTACCTAATCTACAGCTTTCTCATGTCATGTTACTATTATTTTGGTATTGGGTATTTCTCCTACAGGTGATTATGGACTTCAATAACCTAATTGTTATTTACTTGGACAATGTATCTTATGTATGTACATTATACCGATAACTGACCCTCTCTTTCTTTTACCACTAGAGCCGTCTGTACTGAGGTCTCTTTGTACCACCCGTATATCACACTGGATCAAGTCTGTTATCCGCACCTTGCCTATTTTGTCACATGGCAGAATGATACGCCATAGGAGCACCATCACCACGGAGATCGTTCACCAATCACGGAATCTCCGTTAGGCACTTCATCTCTACGCTACTTGTCCTAACCTGACTCTTTACTCAGCTATCTGGAACCCTCCCTTCTAGGACTCTCATCCCCCCAACTAGTGCACCATTTAATAAGGCTACTCCGCCGGCGCTATCCTTTGTGCTCTCCTTTAGCCGCTTTTTAGTATCGCTCCATTCCCATGACAACGCAACGTCACTTCCGGGTGCTACACCGCATGAGCTCTTCTCATAGCCGTACACTGAGTCACTCCTCACGCGACGTCATTTCCGGATCTCTGCCCAGCCGCTGATTGGCTTTTGGGCTGGTTTCGGTCCCGCCCTCCGCCTATGTAGCGGCGGCCCCTCTGATTCCCGATCAGACCAGCGGTGGACACCGCGTCTGACAGCGGCATCATTCTTCTCTGTTACTCTAGGTAATCACAGCACTAGCGCAGGCTTTGCCCTGCTTTCAGCTAACCGGTATGTAACTTGTCTTCATTGTTTACCCACAGTACTACTCCTATCCGGTTTACTTATAAGGTATGCCTTATCTAATATCCCCCCATACCACTATTTTACCGGCTCATAGGAGTCTTTAACAGGACTCTCTCATATCCCCAGACGCTGCTTCTTTAGTGCCCTGTGACCCTATGGTCTCTTTCACCACTTATTAGTACGGTATGTACCTCACCTTCCCCTTTCACATTTTCTGGTTGTCCTCTACTATTCCGTTAAGTGGAACTAATTATGCCTCGATACTCGGTGTACTTCTCCTCAGCGTATATTTCACCTATATATCTGACCTGAATCCTATACCGATGCTGTTTCTCTTTTCAAATATTCTATGTATATACTTTGTTTTGTATGATTATTATTTTTCACTTTTGTTTATGTTTGGTTATTTGTTTTCTCACATGTAGTTACTGACGAAGGTCCGTATGAGGGACCGAAACGTTTATTGGGTACTACTACAATTAAATTTGCACTAAAGCATCAAGTTGAGTGCTAGGTTCTTTTCATTATATTGTATGAAGGTGTGGGAACCTAACCTTAGCACCATTTCACCAGTAGTGCATACGGTTGTTGTGGTTGATATTACTCCCTTACGTGGTGCACACTGACGGGTCATGTCCACATTCTCCTATAATGCTGAGGAGACCTCGAATATCCTGGCACGTTCCACTTTTAATAGTGATTTTCTAAAAATCCCTCCAAGGGAAACGAGGGGGAGAGACTTAGAACGGGAGCTCCGTCACTTTACCAACATTGAACTCCACTGCGCTACACTTTCCGAATACCTTCGAGCACAACGGATCCCTAGGGGTCTACGTGTTCCACTACGTCCCACACTGTTTCGGGACTCTCCTGAATATTGCACTAGATATGAACAAATACTTAACAAGTGTTCTTTCGATATTATCACCCTGACTATTGAGCACCTGCAGAAGGCAATCTCCACAAGCTCCGAGGCCATCAAATCCATCGAGGCTCAATTATCTTCATCCGGATCTCCCGAAGAACTCACTACCCTTAAAGATCACATATCCAAGAACATCGAGAAGCATCGACGGGAGACGGAGGAAAGAAAACGTATTAAATTCAACAGGGACACGGAGGACTACGAGCGCCAGCAGGTATACAGATGGCAGGACAACTTCTCCGGTCGTCGAAATACATCTCGCCAAGCTCCGCGTACCTCCCTCGACTACTCGACATCAGGCTCAGAGCAGGATTTAGGTACCCCTGCTACACTCCCACCACGTTTTTTAGGCCAACGACAACGCTTCCCGTGAAGAAGACAACGAGGCGCGGCCATGGACAGAGGAGGAGACTCGGTCCAAGGGAGGATCACGAGATCTCAGGTACCAATCCGTTGGTAATTAACATTTCGGATAGACTGCTTGGTGTAGCGGAATACAAAGTAATACAGAAAGGGTTGTCATTTTGCCCGTCATATCAATGTCATACATTTGATCTTGAAATGGATCTTCAAAGATTCTTTCGCACTCTCAGACTGAAGGCCTTTTTTTCCACATCCCCAGAACCGCCCTCCATACAGCCCTCAACGGTACCATTTGACCATCCTCTTTCCTCACGGAGTTTAGGCCTCCATACTAAGAGCCATTTTAGACCTCCACATGGCTCACATGCCATGGAATCCTTTATAGGTTTCTTCAAAGAGTCGTTCAAATCACTTTGTGAGGACATCAGAAGGGGCAGATTATTTTTTCCCCCCAATCTCTCCTCCACAGAACGTCAGGCCTTACGGGGCCTACAAAATGATAGTAGCCTTATTTTCAAACCCGCTGATAAAGGGGGCGCCCTCGTCATAATGAATAGGTCAGATTACCTCAACAAAATTAAACGTCAATTAGACAACTCCACGGTCTATGTTAAATTACAACGAGATCCCATAGCCGCTACCCGGCAAATCATCTCTGATACACTCTTGAAATATACTGCACTGGGGGTCCTAGACCCTAAAACACGGGAATTTCTCACTAATTCACACCCAATCACTCCAGTATTCTATACTATTCCTAAAATCCATAAGAACTTGGAGAAACCCCCAGGGAGGCCCATAGTCGCCTCAACCGACTCCATCCTCTCCCCTCTGGCCATTTATCTAGAAAAGATCCTCACCCCACTGATTAGGTCATCCAAGTCCTTCATCCTGGACACAGGATCCTTCCTCAATATCCTTAAGGATATAGGACCCATTCCTCCACACTCCACACTGGTAACTATGGATGTAAAAGACTTGTATACGTCTATTCCTCACATTGAAGGCATTAATTCTGTCCATAAACTTCTGACCCATTCCGGCTTTCTACCTGATCAGATTAACCTGTGTATTGAACTGCTGACTATCATTCTTACCCGTAATTATTTTTTGTTTCAGGATGACATCTATTTACAAATCCGTGGCACCGCGATGGGCTCCAACGTAGCACCCCCGTATGCTAATTGCTACATGGCCGATTTTGAGGAGAGTCAGATATACTCCCATCCTCTGTTTCGCGACAACGTTATCGTATGGAGACACTACATCGACGATGTTTTCTGCATATGGGGGGGCTCGTTGGAAGCCCTCGCGTCCTTCTTTGATTGGCTCAACACAGCTTGGCCGGGTATTTCTTTCACCATGTCGCATAACACCACACAGATCAACTTTCTGGACACTATGGTCATTCTCCAACCTGATGGCTCTATCACTACCGACCTTTACACTAAAAGTACCGACCGTAACAGCTTGTTATACTTCACGAGCTTCCACCCTCCTGCCACTAAAAATTCGGTACCCAAGTCTCAATTCCATCGGGTCTCAAAGATCGTATCTGACATGGAGCTTAGACCAGTCCGCCTTCAGGAAATGGCCACCAAATTTGCCCAACGGGGTTACCCGCCATCTGTACTGGAAAAAGCTGCCGCCCCTTCACCCCCACGACCCAATAGAGCCTCTAATCGGATCCCGTTTGTTCATTCATATCACCCGTTTGCCTACATTTCACATAGGTCCATACGTCAAAACTGGCACCTTTTGTCTAAAGCATACCCTAACATAGTCGAATTCCAAAACCCTTTTCTCCCCTGTTTCAAACGCCCACCCAACCTGAAGGACTCTTTAGTGCGGGCAGACTTGGGATCAGGTATTCCATCCCCCCGCCAACGATTTCTACAGAGTCCACGCACAGGGACTTTCCCGTGCCTTAATTGTTCACAATGCCATAACGTCCTTAAAGGCTCCTCCTTTCACCACCCTCGCTCAGGAAAATCATACCGCATTCCAGAGTATTTTACCTGTGCCTCATCATGGGTCATATACTTAATTAAATGTCCCTGTGGACTTTTATATGTAGGGGAAACCACGCAACCTATACGTGATCGTGTTTCTAAACACAAGTCTACGGTGCGCTGCAAGAACTTGTTGTTACCCATCCCCCTTCACTTTAACAACCATGGCCATAATGTCTCACAACTACAGTTCCAGGTCATAGAACACATCCCCCCTATCCGTCGTGGTGGCGACCGGGTAGCCCGTCTCAAACGGAGGGAGGCTTTTTGGATTCATATGTTGGAGACCCTCCATCCCTTGGGACTCAATAGAGACTATGATTTGGCCTCCTTTCTCTGAGAACGCAATTAGACAGTAATATCCACACTTGTTTTCCACCTCAACCAGGGTAGCCAGTCCGTACCTAATCTACAGCTTTCTCATGTCATGTTACTATTATTTTGGTATTGGGTATTTCTCCTACAGGTGATTACGGACTTCAATAACCTAATTGTTATTTACTTGGACAATGTATCTTATGTATGTACATTATACCGATTACTGACCCTCTCTTTCTTTTACCACTAGAGCCGTCTGTACTGAGGTCTCTTTGTACCACCCGTATATCACACTGGATCAAGTCTGTTATCCGCACCTTGCCTATTTTGTCACATGGCAGAATGATACGCCATAGGAGCACCATCACCACGGAGATCGTTCACCAATCACGGAATCTCCGTTAGGCACTTCATCTCTACGCTACTTGTCCTAACCTGACTCTTTACTCAGCTGTCTGGAACCCTCCGTTCTAGGACTCTCATCCCCCCAACTAGTGCACCATTTAATAAGGCTACTCCGCCGGCGCTATCCTTTGTGCTCTCCTTTAGCCGCTTTTTAGTATCGCTCCATTCCCATGACAACGCGACGTCACTTCCGGGTGCTACACCGCATGAGCTCTTCTCATAGCCGTACACTGAGTCACTCCTCACGCGACGTCATTTCCGGATCTCTGCCCAGCCGCTGATTGGCTTTTGGGCTGGTTTCGGTCCCGCCCTCCGCCTATGTAGCGGCGGCCCCTCTGATTCCCGATCAGACCAGCGGTGGACACCGCGTCTGACAGCGGCATCATTCTTCTCTGTTACTCTAGGTAATCACAGCACTAGCGCAGGCTTTGCCCTGCTTTCAGCTAACCGGTATGTAACTTGTCTTCATTGTTTACCCACAGTACTACTCCTATCCGGTTTACTTATAAGGTATGCCTTATCTAATATCCCCCCCATACCACTATTTTACCGGCTCATAGGAGTCTTTAACAGGACTCTCTCATATCCCCAGACGCTGCTTCTTTAGTGCCCTGTGACCCTATGGTCTCATTCACCACTTATTAGTACGGTATGTACCTCACCTTCCCCTTTCACATTTTCTGGTTGTCCTCTACTATTCCGTTAAGTGGAACTAATTATGCCTCGATACTCGGTGTACTTCTCCTCAGCGTATATTTCACCTATATATCTGACCTGAATCCTATACCGATGCTGTTTCTCTTTTCAAATATTCTATGTATATACTTTGTTTTGTATGATTATTATTTTTCACTTTTGTTTATGTTTGGTTATTTGTTTTCTCACATGTAGTTACTGACGAAGGTCCGTATGAGGGACCGAAACGTTTATTGGGTACTACTACAATTAAATTTGCACTAAAGCATCAAGTTGAGTGCTAGGTTCTTTTCATTATATTTCCTTCTGTTCATGACGTACACTCCTTGACCACTTTGACTCACGGCTTGGCCGTGAGAAGTGACTAGCCTCACAATTATTCTCAGATATCATATGTGAGTCCGAAAAGCATGCAGGCATCTTCTCCATGCTGTTTCCATTTAGTTTTAACGCTTTCCCATCCATTTCAGCTTTTTTCTTATGCTCCAGATTTGTTTGTTGGGTCCAGCAGAAAAATATTCCGCTTTCCCATTGACTTGCATTGGATTCGTTGTTTGGTATGTGGATATTAGAAATTATTGGTGCTGATTTTCACGAATCTGAAAATTTCACTATTCGCTCATCACTACTCATAAGTAAAGTTTGTCTGTATATCTGACATGGGGAAAAAGTCCAAAAGCTATTTAAAAAAGGTCATATAGATCCATTGGCACCAAAATGAAACAGCTAATCAAAGTAGCACTCAAGCATGATTTTTTTATTGCAGGACTGGAGTGGTTCTACTGAAATAAGGTCCCTGCACCCAGTATTATACTCACCACCTGCAGTCTTCAGCTGTTCCTGGCCCTGCTCCGGACCAGCACTGCCATCTTGTGACTACAACTTCTTTCTAACCGGAAGTTAAAGCTAACAGTCCCAAACTCTCAATGTAAGTCTATGAGAGCCTTGCTCTACCTCTCATAGACTTACATTGAGAAGTGACTTCCAGTTCACGTGGCAATCTGGCAGGTCACAACCTACAGAAAACCAACTGGAGCAGTGCCATAAAAAATGAAGACGACAGCTGGTAAGTATAAGACTAAGAGCAGGGGCCGTTCATTAGTAGCACCACCAGTTTCCGGTGGCAATGATTGTAAGCGACAAGGACCTGCCATGACGTCACGGTCATGTGACCGCGACCTCATCACAGGTCCTGCGTGCCTGCACGAGAAGGACCTGCCATGATGTCACGGTCACGTGACCGTGATGTCATCTCGGGTCCTGCGCTACCAACCCTGGGACCGGAAGCTGCCGAGTGCACCGCACACAGGCGACATGACTACAAGGGCTCCCTCGGAAGGTGAGTATATGTTTATTTTTTATTTTTTAACCTGTGACATACGTGGCTGGGCAATATACTACGTGGCTGGGCAATATACTACGTGGCTGGGCAATATACTACGTGGCTGGGCAATATACTACATGACTGGCCAATATACTACGTGACTGGGCAGTATACTATGTGGCTGTGCTGTATACTACGTGGCTCTGTTGTATGGAGTGGTCACCAGAGCGTCGCGAGGAGCGGGAAAGGCGACGGAGGGTGAGTATATCATGATTTTTTATTTTTTTTTATTATTTTTAACATTAGATCTTTTTACTATTGAGGCTACATAGGCAGCATCAATAGTAAAAAAGTTGGTCACACAGGGTTAATAGCAGCGTTAATGGAGTGCGTTACACCGTGGTCCATTAGCTCTGCCATTAACCCTGTGTGAGCGCTGACTGGAGGGGAGTACGGAGCGGGCACTGACTGCGGGGAGAAAGGAGCGGCCATGTTGCCGCTGGACTGCGCCCATTGCTGATTGGTCGTGGCAATGGTCGTGGGCATTTTGCCACGACCAATCAGCGACTTGGATTCCATGACAGACAGAGGCCGCGACCAATGAATATCCGTGACAGACAGAAGGACAGACAAAGACAGACAGAAAGATTGAAGTGACCCTTTGACAATTATATAGTAGATCAGGTGCTTCACAGAAATGGAATGTGGAAAGAAAAAAATGAACATTTAACTTTTTTCTCACCAAAATTTTACTTTAGACCAAATTTTTTTTAATTTTCACAAGGGTAAAAAGAGAAAATGGACTTCAAAATTTATTGTGCAATTTTTCCTGACTATGCCGATATCCCATATGTGAGGGGAAAACTTCTGCTTGGCGGCATCGCGGGGCTTGTAAGGAAAAAGCAGAATAGGAAAAATAGATCTCAGTTTTTGGAAAAATGTCTCCTGAGTACACCAATACCCTACATGTAATCAGGAAATACTTTTCAAGCACAGTGCAAAGCTCAGAAGGGAAGAAACACAATATTATAGTGCAGATTTTACTGTTCTGGTTTGCGGGTGACATGACCCACTGGGAGAGCCCCTGAGTAGAGATGAGAGAATATTTCAATATTTGGTTCGGATTACATTCGCCGAATTTGCAATATACGCCGATTAATTTGTCTGCTATTCCCCGAACATCACCCAATGCCATTCACGTCAATGGGAGGCAAAAGCAAACGCATCCACAACACCTTATAAAGGTCCCAAATGCTGCCAAAACACATCAAATGAGGGACAGACACCAGGAAAGTGGCCTCAATTCACCCACAGTACAGATTTTGGAATGGAACTGCAGCAATCAACCAGGCATGAGGTATTGGGTTCTGGGACAGCATTTACAGACTTCAATTGATCATCACAGTAAGGCGAGGTGGGTGAGGAATTGGTGTAGGCCCCCTTTGCTGGAAGCCCTGATACCACATGCAACACCTCTACCTGCTTTCATGCTGAGCCACACTCAGGTGGCACAAATATCAGTTTTGTAGAATACCATTGTCAGAAAAATTTAAGGATAGTAACACGAGTAGTTGAGTCCAAGGAAGTGGAGGCCTGATAGGCTCGGAGGCCTACCGCTAAAGGCAACATGCATGAAGGAGACCCAGCCAGGAGTGTTCACATTTCCAAAAATTATTGGCAGACACCACAAAAGTGGCATCAATTTCACCACAGTAGAAATAGTATAACAGGGACTGACAGGTGTTTCACTACACCCAATAGAGCAGATGGACACTCAACTAGGGAGTGTTCACATTTAAAGAAAGGAGGGCCTTACACCACAGAAATGGCATCATTATCACCACAGTAGTAATAGTAGAATAGTGACCGACAGTTCTTCCACTACACCCAATACAACAGATGGACACCCCACCAGGAGTGTTCACATTTCCAAAAGCTACTGGCAGACACTACAAAAGTAGCATCAATATCACCACAGTAGAAATAGTATAATAGTGATCGACAATTTTTCCACTACACCCAGTACAGCAGATGAACACCTAACCAGGAGTTTTCACATTTCCAAAAATTACAGGCAGACACCACAAAAGAGGAATCTATTTCACCACAATAGAAATAGTATAATAGGGATCGACAGGTGTTTCACTGCACCCAATACAGCAGATGGGCACCTAACTAGCAGTGTTCACATTTAAAGAAATGAGGGCTTTACACCACAGAAGTAGCATGAATTTCACCACATTAGAAATAGTATAATAGAGATCAACAGATCTTCCAATGTGAAAGGGTCCATCCCCTCCCTGATGGTATTGATATTTATTTCTAGATACTCCTGCACCATCCTCTCCATTCGTTCACCACGTGTAAGACTTGGACTCTGTTGTGCTGGTGCACAAGCTGGTCTAAAAAAAAGTGTCAAAGCATTCACAGAAATTGCTTCTTACACTTCCACCGCTGCTGCTGCAACTAATGTTTTGGCATTGACGAATTGATGTGCCGGAGGTTGGAAGTCTACAGCTGTGATGCGTACTGTGTGCTTCACTGCTGTCTTGGGGAAAAGCTCTCTTAAGGTTGTGTAAAAGCGTGTTTCAGTACTACAGCATTCGCGGGTCCCTTTCTTGGGTGGGAATCATCTGACAAAATTTGGTTTAATAACGAGGATCTAATAAAGTGGCAACCCAGTAGTCAGCATTTTTCCTAATCATAACTATACGGGGATCATGTTGCAGATAGTGCAGCAAGAAGGCACTCATATTTTGGGCTCTACCATGAGGTCCATGCCCATGCTGTGTGGGTGGCTGGGTAACAACAAGGCTCGTTTCCTCCATCCACAAACAACGGAGAGAGGAGGATTATACTCTTCATCTGACAGTTGCTCGCCCTTCACCTCTTTTTCCTCTATTTGTTCCTCGGATCTTGCACCTTCAGTAACAGTTTGTCTGTTATCACCAGCCACCCTCGATCGCAGTAATCCACCTTCCCTTGGCACCCACCTGTGACAACAGTCTTGAACTTCGAGACAATGTTATCCCTTCCGCATCCTCCTCTACTTCTTCCTCCTCTTCTTCTGGGACCATCATCTCCTCCCGCATTCTATTCAAAGTCTGCTCCAGCATATAGATGACCGGAATAGTGATGCTGATGATGGCGTCGTCAGCGTGAGCCATCTTAGTAGCCATTTCAATACTGTGCAGAAGGATGCAAGGTCCTTAATCGGTGCCCACTCTGTAAATGTGATAAGCGCCAAGTTCATACTGCGCTGGCCCAGGCTAAACAACATAACATACTGCATCAGGGCTTTTGCTGTTGCCACAGTCGCTGCAACATGTGCAGAGGGGAATTCCACGGTGTCAGCACATTGCATATCAACTTGTTAACTGGCATGACAAAGACCTCTGTATCGATGCAAGTCAATGACCAGAGGGGTGTGAATGGTGGAAATGAACATGCAGCGCCCCAGGGTCCTGGTCATTGCAGTAATATCGTTCTCCTCTAGGAGGGAGTGATGTTACGTTTGGAGGCAAAGAAAGACAACTGAATCCAGGTATCACAAACATGCAACACATTTCACACTCCAGGCCATCAGGGGAAGATATGCTCCTATTTATTAGGGCACTCCTCACACTTAGGTAAAACTGGTTGCCTGGGGAGGAAGTGAGACAGTTGCTGGCTGAGCTTCGCTCAGGTAGTTGGTCCCTGGCAGGGGTGGGAGCCTGTCAGAGATCGAGACAGAAGGACACGGAGCTGTGCCTGCCCTAAGTGCAGCAGCTTCTAGAAAGAGACACGGAAGGAGAACTGTATTGTAGAGAGGGTGAAGAAGTCATAGCAAAGGAGTGGATACAAGGAGGAGTTCTGTTATGATCTGGTGGTTTAGGAGCAACATGGGACAAGCTCTGTAGGAGGTGGTATCTGTACTGACCGCAAACCCTGAACCTAGCAGTGCAACTAGAAATAGCCGTGGGGGGTACCTGACACTCCCTAGACCCCTTGGCACAGCCAAAGATCTAACTCCCCCTAAAGATGGAAACAGGAAACCTATCTTGCCTCAGAGAAAATCCCCAAAGGAAAGATAGCCCCCCACAAATATTGACGGTGAGAGGAGGGGAAAATAACATACGCAGAAATGAAATCAGATTTTAGCAAAGGAGGCCATACTAGCTAGATAGATAGGACAGGAAAGGATACTGTGCGGTCAGTATAAAAACTACAAAAAATCCACACAGAGTTTACAAAAAATCTCCACACCTGACTAAAGGCGTGGAGTGTAAATCTGCTTACCAGAGCTTCCAGCTAACAGAAATAATCCATACTGACAAGCTGGACAAAACATAGAATGCACAGAACAATAAGTCCACAACATGTGGACAGAAATGAGCAAAGCCAGGACTTATCTTTGCTGAACTGGTCAGGAAATCAGGGAAATCCAAGCAGACAACTAAATCCAAGGAGCAGCCATTCCACTTAAAACCACCGGAGGGAGCCCAAGAGCAGAACTCACAAAAGTGCCACTTACAACCACCGGAGGGAGCCCAAGAGCGGAATTCACAACAGTACCCCCCCCCTTGAGGAGGGGTCACCGAACCCTCACCAGAGCCCCCAGGCTGATCAGGACGAGCCAAATGAAAAGCACAAACCAAATCGGCGGCATGGACATCAGAGGCAACAACCCAAGAATTATCCTCCTGGCCATAACCCTTCCACTTGACAAGATACTGAAGCCTCCGCCTCGAAAAACGAGAATGCAAAATTTTCTCAACCTCATATTCCAACTCTCCCTCAAACAACACCAGGGCAGGAGGATCAACCGAGGGAACAACGGGCACCACATATCTCCTCAACAAAGATCTATGGAAAACATTATGAATGGCAAAAGAGGCTGGAAGAGCCAAACGAAAAGACACCGGATTGATAATTTCAGAAATCTTATAAGGACCAATAAACCGAGGCTTAAACTTAGGGGAAGAAACCTTCATAGGAACATGACAAGAAGACAACCAAACCAAATCCCCCACACGAAGCCGGGGACCAACACACCAACGGCGGTTAGCAAAACGTTGAGCCTTTTCCTGAGACAAAGTCAAATTGTCCACCACATGAGTCCAAATCTGCTGCAGCCTGTCCACCACAGAATCCACACCAGGACAATCAGAAGGCTCAACCTGCCCCGAAGAAAAACGAGGATGAAAACCAAAATTACAAAAGAAAGGTGAAACCAAAGTAGCCGAACTAGCCCTATTATTAAGGGCAAACTCGGCCAACGGCAAGAAAGCCACCCAATCATCCTGATCAACAGACACAAAGCATCTCAAATAGGTTTCCAAGGTCTGATTAGTTCGCTCAGTTTGGCCATTAGTCTGAGGATGAAACGCCGAAGAAAAAGACAAATCAATGCCCATCCTAGCACAAAAGGCCCGCCAAAACCTAGAGACAAACTGAGAACCTCTGTCAGACACAATATTCTCCGGAATGCCATGCAAACGAACCACATGCTGAAAAAACAATGGAACCAAATCTGAGGAGGGAGGCAACATAGGCAAAGGTACCAGATGGACCATTTTAGAGAACCGGTCACAAACCACCCAGATAACAGACATCTTCTGGGAAACAGGAAGATCCGAAATAAAATCCATGGAAATGTGCGTCCAGGGCCTCTCAGGGACCGGCAAAGGCAAAAGCAACCCACTAGCGCGGGAACAGCAAGGCTTGGCCCGGGCGCAAGTCCCACAGGACTGCACAAAAGCACGCACATCCTGCGACAAGGAAGGCCACCAAAAGGACCTAGCAACCAAATCTCTGGTACCCAAAAATCCCAGGATGACCAGCCAACACTGAACAATGAACCTCAGAAATTACCCTACTTGTCCATCTATCAGGAACAAACAACTTCCCCACAGGACAGCGATCAGGTTTATCAGCCTGAAATTCCTGAAGCACCCGCCGCAAATCAGGGGAGATGGCAGAAAGAATCACCCCTTCCTTAAGAATGCCAACCGGCTCAAGGACTCCAGGAAAATCAGGCAAAAAACTCCTAGAGAGGGCATCAGCCTTAACATTCTTAGAACTTAGAACAAAATCAAAACGGGAGAAAAACAGGGAACATCGAGCCTGTCTAGGGTTCAGCCGCTTGGCCGACTCGAGGTAAGTCAGATTCTTATGATCAGTCAAGACCACAATGCGGTGCTTGGCTCCCTCAAGCCAATGTCGCCACTCCTCAAATGCCCACTTCATAGCCAACAACTCACGATTGCCGACGTCATAATTGCGCTCCGCAGGCGAAAACTTTCTGGAAAAAAAAGCACACGGTTTCATCAAAGAACCATCAGAATTCCTCTGAGACAAAACGGCCCCTCCCCAATCTCAGAAGCGTCAACCTCAACCTGAAAAGGAAGAGAAACATCCGGCTGACGCAACACAGGGGCAGAAGTAAATCGGCGTTTAAGCTCCCGAAAGGCCTCAACAGCCACAGAGGACCAATTCTTCACATCAGCGCCTTTTTTCGTCAAATCAGTAAGGGGCTTAACCACACTGGAAAAGTTGGCAATGAAACGGCGATAGAAATTAGTAAAGCCCAAAAATTTCTGAAGGCTCTTCACAGATGTGGGTTGAATCCAGTCATGAATGGCTTGGATCTTCACAGGATCCATTTCCATAGACGAGGGAGAAAAAATAAAACCCAAAAAAGAGACCTTCTGAACTCCGAATAGGCACTTAGACCCCTTCACAAATAAAGCATTATCACGAAGGATCTGGAATACCATCCTGACCTGCTTCACATGAGACTCCCAATCATCGGAAAAAATCAAAATATCATCCAAATATACAATCATGAATTTATCAAGATAATTGCGGAAAATATTATGCATGAAAGATTGGAACACAGATGGAGCATTAGAGAGCCCGAATGGCATCACAAGGTATTCAAAATGGCCTTCGGGCGTATTAAATGCAGTTTTCCATTCGTCACCCTGTTTAATACGAACAAGATTATATACCCCTCGAAGGTCAATCTTAGTAAACCAACTAGCCCCCTTAATCCGAGCAAACAAATCAGAAAGCAAAGGCAAGGGGTATTGGAATTTGACCGTGATCTTATTAAGAAGACGATAATCTATACAGGGTCTCAAGGAGCCATCCATCTTAGCAACAAAAAAGAAACCCGCTCCCAATGGTGACGAAGACGGCCAAATATGCCCCTTCTCCAAAGACTCCTTAACATAACTCCGCATGGCGGCATGCTCTGGCACAGACAGATTGAAAAGTCGGCCCTTAGGGAACTTGCAGCCAGGAATCAAGTTAATAGCACAATCACAGTCCCTGTGCGGTGGAAGGGAACTGGACTTGGGCTCATCAAATACATCCTGGAAATCTGACAAAAACTCAGGGACCCCAGAAGAGGGGGAAGAGGAAATTGACATCAAAGGAACGTCACTATGTACCCCTTGACAACCCCAACTAGTCACAGACATAGTTTTCCAATCCAGCACCGGATTATGTTCCTGTAACCATGGAAAACCCAGTACAACAACATTATTCAGGTTATGCAACACCAGAAAACGGCAATCTTCCTGATGTGCTGGAGCCATGTACATAGTCTTCTGCGTCCAGTACTGAGGTTTATCCTTGGCCAATGGTGTAGCATCAATACCCCTCAAAGGAATAGGGCTCTGCAAAGGCTGCAAGGAAAAACCACAGCGCCTGGCGAATTCTAACTCCATTAAGTTCAGGGCAGCGCCTGAATCCACAAATGCCATGACAGAAAAGGACGACAATGAGCAAATCAGGGTCACAGATCAGAGAAATTTAGGCTGTATAGTACTAATGGTAACAGACCTAGCGACTCTCTTAGTACGCTTAGGGCAATCAGAAATAACATGAGCAGAATCACCACAGTAAAAACACAGCCTATTCTGATGTCTGAATTCCTGCCGTTCTGTTCTAGTCAAAATCCTATCACATTACATAGGCTCAGGACTCTGCTCAGAGGACGCTGCCATATGGTGCACAGCTTTGCGCTCGCGCAGACGCCGATCAATCTGAATGGCTAGAGACATAGATTCGCTTAAACCAGCAGGCGTAGGGAAGCCCACCATAACATCTTTAAGGGCTTCAGAAAGACCTTTTCTGAAAATTGCAGCCAGAGCCTCCTCATTCCATTTAGTGAGCACAGACCATTTTCTAAATTTCTGGCAGTATAATTCTGCCGCTTCCTGACCTTGACACAGGGCCAACAGGGTTTTTTCTGCATGATCCACAGAATTAGGTTTGTCATACAATAATCCGAGCGCTTGAAAAAATGCGTCTACATTCAATAATGCCGGATTCCCTGATTCAAGAGAAAATGCCTAGTCTTGAGGGTCACCACGCAGCAAGGATATGATGATTTTTACTTGCTGAATGGGATCACCAGAAGAACGGGGTTTCAAAGCAAAAAACAATTTGCAGTTATTTTTAAAGTTCAAAAACTTGGATCTGTCCCCAAAAAACAAATCAGGAGTAGGGATTCTAGGCTCTAAAGCCGGAGTCTGGACAACATAATCTTGGATACTCTGTACTCTTGCAGCAAGTTGATCCACACAAGAAAACAAACCCTGAACATCCATGCCAGAGCATAAATCCCGAAACACCCAGAGATCAAGAGGAAAAAAGAGATAAAACAGAGCACAGAAAAAAAAATGGTTCAGAACTTTCTTTTCCTTCTTTTGAGATGCATTTAATTCATTTCTGGCCACTTGTACTGTTATGATCTGGTGGTTTAGGAGCAACATGGGACAAGCTCTGTAGGAGGTGGTATCTGTACTGACCGCAAACCCTGAACCTAGCAGCGCAACTAGAAATAGCCGTGGGGGGTACCTGACACTCCCTAGACCCCTCAGCACAGCCAAAGATCTAACTCCCCCTAAAGATGGAAACAGGAAACCTATCTTGCCTCAGAGAAAATCCCCAAAGGAAAGATAGCCCCCCACAAATATTGACGGTGAGAGGAGGGGAAAATAACATACGCAGAAATGAAATCAGATTTTAGCATAGGAGGCCATACTAGCTAGATAGATACGACAGGAAAGGATACTGTGCGGTCAGTATAAAAACTACAAAAAATCCACACAGAGTTTACAAAAAATCTCCACACCTGACTAAAGGCGTGGAGGGTAAATCTGCTTCCCAGAGCTTCCAGCTAACAGAAATAATCCATACTGACAAGCTGGACAAAACATAGAATGTACAGAACAATAAGTCCACAACATGTGGACAGAAATGAGCAAAGCCAGGACTTATCTTTGCTGAACTGGTCAGGAAATCAGGGAAATCCAAGCAGAGATGTGAATCCAGCCAGGAAACATTGACAAGTGGCACTGGCTGAAGGGAAGAGCCAGGAATAAAAGCCGAGCAGAAAGACAATTAGTGGAAGCAGCTGCAGACAACTAAATCCAAGGAGCAGCCATTCCACTTAAAACCACCGGAGGGAGCCCAAGAGCAGAACTCACAAAAGTGCCACTTACAACCACCGGAGGGAGCCCAAGAGCGGAATTCACAAAAGAGTTCTGCCCTACACAGGCTGCCTCCTGCTGAGGCACAGGATCCCTGTAGCCGGAACACTGAGGGAGCAACAGTCCTTTATGCCTTGTTTCAGAGACTGTCAGGACAGCTAATTTCACGTTACCTGTTCGCCCCTACACCCAGGAGGCAAGGTGGCACCCATTAGAGGCTGGGGCATGATAGAGTCCCTGTAAAACGTTTCAATCCACTGGTCATACGGGTTTGTCCTATCCATCTGGGGGACAGAGAGAGACATAACATCTACAACATCTGTGAGGACCTTATGAGAAGCTTAGCAGTAAGGGACTACAACACCGCAGTGCTAGAGGAAGGCTACTGATTTCTACCTGGACAAGGGGACTCTGGATTTGCCTCTAAACCAGCTGGACTCTGTCTGCCCTGTGGTCTGGTGCTCTTGACTGTGGATGCTGAAGCCTTCAGTAAATGTAAAGAGACTGCAACCTTGTGTCCTCGTTCTTTACTGCATCTCTCACATCCACCATCTACACACTGGGAAGCCTTGGGGACATACTTCACCTGTGGGAAGGTATACCATCTAGCTGCCAAAACATCACCCCAGCGGACCCCTTAAAGCAGCATCGGTCACCCTGACCGAATACCACAGGTGGCGTCACAAACATTTCCCCTTTAAAGACCTTTCCCTTTTACACGGATGTCCCAAGGGCCACAGACCGGGTCAGCTACTGTGACATCCCCCTGTGAACCGCAGGACCCGGTACCGAGTACCCCGCTGCCCTTGGGTTTTGTGAATTCTGTGGTCAAGCTCCCTCTTGTGGTCATGAGTGGTACTTCGGCTGGTTCTGTCTATGAGCTCCTCTGGTGGATGTGAGTGGGGCTGCGGCTTCTGAGTTTCCTTCCTCAGGTGACGAGGTTAAGTCGTTAGGTGCTGCTCTATTTAACTCCACCTAGTTCTTTGTTCCTGGCCTCCAGTCAATGTTCCAGTATTGGTCTTGCTTTCTCCTGGATCGTTCTTATGGCCTTTCTGCCCTGCATAAGCTAAGTTTTGCTTGTGTTACTTTTGTTTGCTATATTTTCTGTCCAGCTTGCTATTTTGGTTTTTCTTGCTTGCTGGAAGCTCTGAGACGCAGAGGGAGCACCTCCGTACCGTTAGTCGGTGCGGAGGGTCTTTCTGCCCCTCTGCGTGGTTGTTTGTGGGCTTTTGTGTTGGCCGCAGGGCTGTCTTTCCTATCCTTGGTCTGTTCAGTAGGTCGGGCCTCGCTTTGCTAGGGTCTGTTTCATCTCTGTGTTTGTGTTTTCATCTTAACTCACGGTCATTATATGTGGGGGGCTGCCTTTTCCTTTGGGGAATTTCTCTGAGGCAAGGTGGGCTTATTTTTCTATCTTCAGGGCTAGTTAGTTTCTCAGGCTGTGCCGAGTTGCATGGGGAGCGTTAGGCGCAATCCACGGCTACCTCTAGTGTGGTATGATAGGATTAGGGATTGCGGTCAGCAGAGTTCCCACGTCTCAGAGCTCGTCCTATGTTAGTAACTATCAGGTCACTTTGTGTGCTCTTAACCACTAAGTCCATTGTGGTTCTGAATCACCTGTTCACAACAGTACTGGAGGCCCAAAGTACTAATGCTTCTCAATAGAGGGAAAAGAGAAGTTCTGAGACCATTTTTTTTCTCTGCACTGTGTTTTGTCTCTCTTTTCCCCTAGACATTTGGGTGGTTCAGGACACAGGTGTAGTGATGGACATTAAAGATCTGTCTTCTTGTGTGGATCATCTCACTGCAAGAGTACAAAATATTCAAGACTTTGTGGTTCAGAATTCTATGTTAGAGCCAAGAATTCCTATTCCTGATTTGTTTTCTGGAGATAGAGCTAAGTTTCTGAGTTTTAAGAATAATTGTAAACTGTTTCTGGCTTTGAAACCCCGCTCCTCTGGTGACCCAGTTCAACAAGTTAAGATCATTATTTCTTTATTACGTGGCGACCCTCAAGACTGGGCATTTTCCCTTGCGCCAGGAGATCCTGCATTATGTAATATTGATGCGTTTTTTCTGGCGCTCGGATTGCTGTATGATGAACCTAATTCAGTGGATCAGGCAAAGAAAAATTTGCTGGCTCTGTCTCAGGGTCAGGATGAGGTAGAGATATATTGTCAGAAGTTTAGGAAGTGGTCTGTGCTCACTCAATGGAATGAATGTGCGCTGGCAGCAATTTTCAGAAAAGGTCTCTCTGAAGCCCTTAAGGATGTCATGGTGGGATTTCCTATGCCTGCTGGTCTGAGTGAGTCTATGTCTTTGGCCATTCAGATCGGTCGACGCTTGCGTGAGCGTAAAACTGTGCACCATTTGGCGGTATTATCTGAGCATGGACCTGAGCCTATGCAGTGCGATAGGACTTTGACCAGAGCTGAACGGCAAGAACACAGACGTCAGAATGGGCTGTGTTTTTACTGTGGTGATTCCACTCATGCTATCTCCGATTGTCCTAAACGCACTAAGCGGTTCACTAGGTCTGCCACCATTGGTACGGTACAGTCGAAATTTCTTTTGTCTGTTACTTTGATCTGCTCTTTGTCATCCTATTCTGTCATGGCATTTGTGGATTCAGGCGCTGCCCTGAATTTTATGGACTTGGAGTATGTGGGTTTTTCTTGGAGCCCTTGCAGTATCCTATTCCATTGAGAGGAATTGATGCTACGCCTTTGGCCAAGAATAAGCCTCAGTACTGGACCCAGCTGACCATGTGCATGGCTCCTGCGCATCAGGAGGATATTCGCTTTTTGGTGTTGCATAATCTGCATGATGTGGTCGTGTTGGGGTTGCCATGGCTACAAGTCCATAACCCAGTATTGGATTGGAAATCAATGTCTGTGTCCAGCTGGGGTTGTCAGGGGGTACATGGTGATGTTCCTTTTCCGTCTATTTCAACATCCACCCCTTCTGAGGTCCCAGAGTTCTTGTCGGATTACCGGGATGTATTTGATGAGCCCAAGTCCAGTGCCCTACCTCCGCATAGGGATTGTGATTGTGCTATCGATTTGATTCCTGGTAGTAAGTTTCCTAAAGGTCGACTGTTTAATTTGTCTGTGCCTGAGCACGCCGCTATGCAGAGTTACGTAAAGGAATCCTTGGAGAAGGGTCATATTCGCCCGTCATCGTCGCCATTGGGAGCAGGGTTCTTTTTTGTGGCCAAGAAGGATGGTTCGCTGAGACCTTGTATTGATTACCGCATTCTAAATAAAATCACGGTCAAATTTCAGTGCCCCTTGCCGCTGCTGTCTGATTTGTTTGCTTGGATTAAGGGGGCTAGTTGGTTCACAAAGATAGATCTTCGTGGTGCGTATAATCTTGTGAGTATTAAACAGGGTGATGAATGGAAAACAGCATTTAATACGCCCGAGGGCCATTTTGAGTACCTGGTTATGCCATTCTGGCTTTCTAATGCTCCATCAGTGTTTCAGTCCTTTATGCATGACATCTTCCGAGAGTACCTGGATAAATTCCTGATTGTATACTTGGATGATATTTTGGTCTTCTCGGATGATTGGGAGTCTCACGTGAAGCAGGTCAGAATGGTGTTCCAGGTTCTGCGTGCGAATTCTTTGTTTGTGAAGGGGTCAAAGTGTCTCTTTGGTGTTCAGAAGGTTTCATTTTTGGGGTTCATTTTTTCCCCTTCTACTATCGAGAAGGACCCTGTTAAAGTTCAGGCCATTTATGATTGGACTCAGCCGACATCTCTGAAGAGTCTGCAAAAGTTCCTGGGCTTTGCTAATTTTTATCGTCACTTCATCAATAATTTTTCTAGTATTGCTAAACCGTTGACTGAGTTAACCAAGAAGGGTGCTGATGTGGTCAATTGGTCTTCTGCTGCTGTGGAAGCTTTTCAAGAGTTGAAGCGTCGTTTTTCTTCTGCCCCTGTGTTGTGCCAACCAGATGTTTCGCTCCCGTTCCAGGTCGAGGTTGATGCTTCTGAGATTGGAGCAGGGGCTGTTTTGTCGCAAAGAAGTTCTGATGGCTCGGTGATGAAACCATGCGCCTTCTTTTCCAGGAAGTTTTCGCCTGCTGAGCGTAATTATAATGTTGGCAATCGGGAGTTGCTGGCCATTAAGTGGGCATTCGAGGAGTAGCGTCATTGGCTTGAAGGAGATAAGCATCGCGTGGTGGTCTTGACTGATCACAAGAACTTGACTTATCTCGAGTCTGCCAAACGGTTGAATCCTAGACAGGCTCGTTGGTCGCTGTTTTTCTCCCGTTTTGACTTTGTGGTTTCGTACCTTCCGGGCTCTAAAAATGTGAAGGTGGATACCCTGTCTAGGAGTTTTGTGCCCGACTCTCCGGGTTTGTCTGAGCCGGCGGGTATTCTCAAAGAGGGGGTAATTTTGTCTGCATCTCCCCTGATTTGCGGCGGGTGCTGCAAAAATTTCAGGCTAATAGACCTGACCGTTGCCCAGCGGAGAAACTGTTTGTCCCTGATAAATGGACGAGTAGAGTTATCTCTGAGGTTCATTGTTCGGTGTTGGCTGGTCATCCTGGAATCTTTAGTACCAGAGATTTGGTGGCTAGATCCTTTTGGTGGCCGTCTCTGTCGCGGGATGTGCGTTCGTTTGTGCAGTCCTGTGGGATTTGTGCTCGGGCTAAGCCCTGCTGTTCTCGTGCCAGTGGGTTGCTTTTGCCCTTGCCGGTCCCGAAGAGGCCCTGGACACATATCTCTATGGATTTTATTTCGGATCTCCCCGTCTCTCAAAAAATGTCGGTCATTTGGGTTGTTTGTGATCGCTTCTCTAAGATGGTCCATTTTGTACCCTTGTCTAAATTGCCTTCCTCCTCTGATTTGGTGCCATTGTTCTTCCAGCATGTGGTTCGTTTACATGGCATTCCGGAGAACATCATTTCTGACAGAGGTTCCCAGTTTGTTTCGAGGTTTTGGCGAGCCTTTTGTGCTAGGATGGGCATTGATTTGTCTTTTTCCTCGGCTTTCCATCCTCAGACAAATGGCCAGACTGAACGAACCAATCAGACTTTGGAAACATATCTGAGATGTTTTGTTTCTGCCGATCAGGATGATTGGGTGTCCTTTTTGCCTTTGGCTGAGTTCGCCCTTAATAATCGGGCAAGCTCGGCTACTTTGGTTTTGCCGTTTTTCTGCAATTCTGGTTTCCATCCTCGTTTCTCTTCAGGGCAGGTTGAGTCTTCTGACTGTCCTGGTGTGGATACTGTGGTGGATAGGTTGCAGCAGATTTGGACTCATGTGGTGGACAATTTGACATTGTCTCAGGAGAAGGCTCAACATTTCACTAACCGCAGGCGCTGCGTGGGTCCCCGACTTCGTGTTGGGGATTTGGTTTGGTTGTCATCTCGTTATATTCCTATGAAAGTTTCCTCTCCTAAGTTTAAGCCTCGTTTTATTGGTCCGTATAGGATTTCTGAGGTTCTTAATCCTGTGTCTTTTCGTTTGACTCTTCCAGCTTCTTTTTCCGTCCATAACGTATTCCATAGGTCATTGTTGCGGAGATACGTGGCACCTGTGGTTCCATCCGTTGATTCTCCTGCCCCGGTTTTGGTTGAGGGGGAGTTGGAGTATATAGTGGAGAAGATTTTGGATTCTCGTATTTCGAGACGGAAACTCCAGTACCTGGTTAAGTGGAAGGGTTATGGTCAGGAAGATAATTCCTGGGTCTTTGCCTCTGATGTTCATGCTGCCGATCTGGTTCGTGCCTTTCATTTGGCTCATCCTGGTCGTCTTGGAGGCTCTGGTGAGGGTTCGGTGACCCCTTCTCAAGGGGGGGGTACTGTTGTGAATTCTGTGGTCAAGCTCCCTCTTGTGGTCATGAGTGGTACTTCGGCTGGTTCTGTCTATGAGCTCCTCTGGTGGATGTGAGTGGGGCTGCGGCTTCTGAGTTTCCTTCCTCAGGTGACGAGGTTAAGTCGTTAGGTGCTGCTCTATTTAACTCCACCTAGTTCTTTGTTCCTGGCCTCCAGTCAATGTTCCAGTATTGGTCTTGCTTTCTCCTGGATCGTTCTTATGGCCTTTCTGCCCTGCATAAGCTAAGTTTTGCTTGTGTTACTTTTGTTTGCTATATTTTCTGTCCAGCTTGCTATTTTGGTTTTTCTTGCTTGCTGGAAGCTCTGAGACGCAGAGGGAGCACCTCCGTACCGTTAGTCGGTGCGGAGGGTCTTTCTGCCCCTCTGCGTGGTTGTTTGTGGGCTTTTGTGTTGGCCGCAGGGCTGTCTTTCCTATCCTTGGTCTGTTCAGTAGGTCGGGCCTCGCTTTGCTAGGGTCTGTTTCATCTCTGTGTTTGTGTTTTCATCTTAACTCACGGTCATTATATGTGGGGGGCTGCCTTTTCCTTTGGGGAATTTCTCTGAGGCAAGGTGGGCTTATTTTTCTATCTTCAGGGCTAGTTAGTTTCTCAGGCTGTGCCGAGTTGCATGGGGAGCGTTAGGCGCAATCCACGGCTACCTCTAGTGTGGTATGATAGGATTAGGGATTGCGGTCAGCAGAGTTCCCACGTCTCAGAGCTCGTCCTATGTTAGTAACGATCAGGTCACTTTGTGTGCTCTTAACCACTAAGTCCATTGTGGTTCTGAATCACCTGTTCACAACACTTGGGGGCGCTCCAAACCCACACAGCTTACGTGCTTTCTGGAGCAGCTCACCCATATACAGTACTCATCCATATAAAGAGCCTAGAAGAGCAGAATGCCCCCTCAAGTGATCCAATTTTGGAAACTGTACCCCTTTGGGAAGTTGATTACAGATGTAATGATGATTTTGATTCCATGGGTGTTTTCCAAAAACAAGCAGCAATGGATGTTGTTGAGTGAAAATTGCAAATTGCTATCATAGTGCCCAGTACATTATGCCTAGCATGTGCTTCTGGAGACATACACCCTTAAATTAGGAAGGCTTTAATTGCTACAGTAATGCCAAACATGTTGCCACTTTAAAAGTGGTTTACACAGATAAGGAGAATAAGGAGAATTTGCAGATGATCTGCACTGCTGGTATCCCATATAATAGATCCAAGTCCAGACAGAAAGTATTTGTGATTTTTCTTTATTAGGTCAAAGGGTTTTGAAGTACTACAGACATCTTCATCACAACAGAAAACAAGAGTATTTTGGTTCTGATGAAGAAGTCTGAAGTACATGAAAACACATTGACTGAATAAAGAAAAACTGCAAATACTTTCTGTCTGGACTTGGATCTGTTATATGGGATATCAGCAGCGCATATTATCCGCAAATTCTCCTTATCTGTGTTTACCTCGTCTGATGACCCATTGGCCCTTGAGCAGCTGAATTTATAAGTGATGGAAATGTTGAGTATACACAACTAAATTAGGGTAGCGTACAGTAACTTTATTTAACACCCTTATCGCCCTTGGATAAAATGCTTTTGAGCTGTCTTTTTCCTTCTAGTTTTTTAAAATGTGGTTTAAGCACACTGGGGCTCAGAAGGGAGATGGCCTTTGGCTTTTAGAGTGCAGAATTCCCTGGATTTCTTTGGGGGGTGAGGAGCCATTTTGCCTTTGTGCTACCAGTAACATGGAAGCCCCTATATTTCCTTTAACCCCTTCCTGACCTGTGACGCCACGTAGGCATCATGAAAGTCGGTGCCATTCCGACCTGTGACACCTATGTGGCATCATGGAGGGATCGTGTCCCTGTAGATTGGGTGAAAGGGTTAACTTCAATGTCACCCGATCTGCAGGGACAGGGTGAGTGGTAGTTCAGCCAAGGGGGGTAGCTTTGCCACCACGTGGCTACAATCGCTCTGATTGGCTGTTTCACTTTCAACAGCCTATCAGAGCAATTTGTAATATTTCACCAATGAAACTTGGAGAAATATTACAATCCAGCCATGGCCGATGCTGCAATATCATTGGCCATGGCTGGAGACCGCGATCTTCCCCTCCACCGACTGACAGAGGCGATCTGCCGCCGCTGTCTGTCTTTCCTCCCCTCCGTTCTGTGCTCCACAGCCCTCTTCCCTCTGCCTGCCCTCTGCCTCTCCTCCGCCCCCCCGCTGTCCAATCCTACCCCCCATACTTACCAAGTTCCGGTGTCCCTCTTGAAGTCCGTCTGTCTTAAGTGCAGTGCGTTTTACCTGCAGATTTTTCAAAAACGGTGCGGAAAAATCCGCACACGAATCCGCAACGTGGGCACATAGCCTTAGGGTTGGAACTAGAGTTAGGGTTGGAATTAGGGTTAGAGTTGGAATTAGGGTTAGGGTTGGAATTCGGGTTAAGATTAGGGTTAGGGGTGTGTTGAGGTTAGGGTTAGGCTTGTGATTAGGGTTATGGTTAGTTTTGGGATTAGGGTTGGTTGTGTGTTGTGGTTAGGGTTGGGATTAGGGTTAGGGGTGTGTTGGGGTTAGTATTGGAGTTAAAATTGAGGTGTTTCCACTGTTTAGGCACATCAGGGGGTCTCAAATCACGACACGGCGCCACCATTGATTCCAGCCAATCTTGCATTCAAAAGTAAAATGGTGCTCACTCCCTTCCGAGCCCCGACGTGCACCCAAACAGTGGTTTACCTAAACATATGGGGTATCAGCGTACTCAGGAAAAATTGTACAACAATTTTGGGGGTCTAATTTCTCCTGTTATCCTTGGAAAAATAAAAAAATGGGGCTAAAAAATAATTTTTGTGGGAAAAAAATGATTTTTTATTTTCACGGCTCTGCGTTATAAAATTATGTGAAGCACTTGGGAGTTCAAAGTGCTCACCACATATCTAGATAAGTTCCTTGGGGGGTCTAGTTTCCAAAATGGGGTCACTTGTGGTGGGTTTCTACTGTTTAGGTACATCAAGGCTGTGCAAACGCAACGTGATGCCCGCAGACCATTCCATCAAAGTCTGCATTTCAAAACATCACTACTTCCTTTCCGAGCCCCGACGTGTGCCCAAACAGTGGTTTACCCCCACATATGAGGTATCAGAGTACTCAGGACAAACTGTACAACAACTATTGGGGTTCAGTTTCTCCTGTTACCCTTGTGAAAATAAAAAATTGCGGGCTAAAAAATCATTTTTGAGGAAAAAAAGATATTTTATTTTCACGGCTCTGCATTATAAACTTCTGTGATGCACGTGGGGGTTCAAAGTGCTCACCACACATCTAGATGAGTTCCTTGGGGGGTTTAGTTTCCAAAATGGGGTCACTTGTGGGGGAGTTCAAATGTTTAGGCACACAGGGGCTCTCCAAACACGACATGAAGTCCACTAATGATTGGAGCTAATTTTTCATTCAAAAAGTCAAATGGCGAGCCTTCCGAGCCTTGTCGTGTGCCCAAACAGTGGTTTACCCCACATGTGAGGTATCGTTGTACTCAGGAGAAATTGCCCAACAAATTTTAGGACCCATTTTATCCTGTTAACTATGTGCAAATGAAAAAAATGAGGCTAAAAAATTTTTTGTGAAAAAAAAGTACTTTTTCATTTTTACAGATCAATTTGTGAAACACCTGGGGGTTGAAAGTGCTCACTATGCATCTAGATAAGTTTCTTGGGGGGGTCTAGTTTCCAAAATGGGGTCACTTGTGGGGGAGCTCCAATCTTTAGGCACACAGGGGCTCTCCAAACGCAACATGGTGTCCGCTAAAGATTGGAGCCAATTTTTCATTCAAAAAGTCAAATGGCGCTCCTTCCCTTCCGAGCCCCGCCGTGCACCTAAACAGTGATTCTCCCCTACATATGGGGTATCGACGTACTCAGGACAATTTGTACAACAACTTTTGGGGTCCAGTTTCTCCTTTTATCCTTGCAAAAATACAAAAATTGTTGCTAAATATTCATTTTTGTGACTAAAAAGTTAAATGTTCATTTTTCCTTCCATGTTGCTACTGCTGTTGTGAAACACCTGAAGGGTTAATAAACTTCTTGAATGTGGTTTTGAGTACCTTGAGGAATGCAGTTTTTAGAATGGTGTCACTATTGGGTATTTTCAGCCATATAGACCCCTCAAACTGACTTCAAATGTGAGGTGGTCCCTAAAAAAAATGGTTTTGTAAATTTTGTTGTAAAAATGAGAAATCGCTGGTCAACTTTTAACCCTTATAACTTCCTAGCAAAAAAAAATTTTGTTTCTAATATTATGCTAATGTAAAGTAGACATGTGGGAAATGTTATTAACTATTTTGTGTCACATAACTCTCTGGTTTAACAGAATAAAAATTAAAAATGTGAAAATTGCAAAATTTTCACCAAATTTCTGTTTTTTCACAAACAAACGCAAAAATCATCGACCTAAATTTACCACTATCATGAAGCTCGATATGTCACGAAAAAACATTCTCAGAATCGCTTGGATCCGTTGAAGCGTTCTTGAGTTATTACCTCATAAAGGGACACTGGTCAGAATCGCAAAAAATGGTCAGGTCATTAAGGTCAAAATAGGCTGGGTCATGAAGGGGTTAACAGATGACGGACCTGAGCATGGACTTGCTTTTTTCTGGATTGAATTGAAGCTTTTGTTGGGAATATTTTACATAACATTTTGGATCACATTTATTTGCCACTCTTTGCTGAACACTTTGGGGTTTCCAACTAAATCTCCAAGTGATGTGATTCAGATGAAACCCATGTAGATGTCATGAACCACTGAGATCATTGATTAGTAGCAGCTTTCTTCCTAACAAGAACCGGAGGCAATGGTGAAGAGTTAGTGTTGGATCAGAGAAGGGTGAGTAAATTCCTGTGTATTATTTTTAAATGGTAAGAACCCATAGGGTGAAATATTTCATTGGAGAAAAAAATCTTTTAATGTATTATTTAAAAAAAGTAAGATTAGAAGCATGGTTAGATTCTGAATTTCAAAGCAAGATTTACACTCTGATGGGTAAAACAGTGGTGACTAGATGCAAATTGAAATTTCACTATTTATGAAAAAGGGTCTATAACCATATATCTATTCACCTGGTTAAACATAGCAGAGCTATGTTGAAATGGAACGAAATGTGATACAGCCATTACAATAATTGATATGATTGTTTGCCAATGATCTTGCTATACTGTATAATGTTTTTGCTTTTATTACAATTTTTGGACAAAAGTAGAATTTTTAGACTCATCTTAAAAAAGTTTGAAAAAAAGATTAATATTTAAGAATACATGAGAATAGAAATATTTAGAAAGCAAGCATAACCACTTCATCCTCATGTGTAAACCTTTCTATAACCATGTGTACTATGCACTACCTCTTATGTACATGTACCATACTAATGTTCCATGTACCTCAAAAGAACCTAGTAGATATATAAACCAGGCTACAGAATGTTTATGTTCAAAACTAGAAAATTTTATTGACATAAATAGAATAAAATATACACACACAGTAATAAAAACAGGATGCCTCCAATCCAAACACCGGCGCTGTGGGTGTTGACAGGTATGTAGCCAGTAATAATTTCACTTAGAAACAAAATATACAAGGAGCATATCCATTATAGTCATATGACTGATATTTTGTGGCTACAAGAAATATATCTATGATCGAGTAGGGTGCTGGGGAGAGATTGCTATACTCTGGTTCTACTAGGGCTGTATAAAATTACTAAAAAAAAGCCTATTGCATATGTATATGTTGTTTGCTTATAATTCTAACTACTATGCCTTGTATGTATATATTCTCAGAGCATATACACCTCACTACCAGCGTATAAATGCATACAGGTAAAAAAAAGTGCAACATCATAGAGATAGATAGTCAGGAAACCCTATAACCGATGTTGTCCAGATACTGTTACCCCAATAAGTTAAGGCTAAATGCACTCCAAACCCCAGCAGCAACCTAATCGGATTACATAGTTACCTCCAAACACTCACTGGGCCGGGAAATACCCCGTGTTTGGAGGTAACAGTATCTGGACAACATCGGTTATAGGGTTTCCTGACTATCTATCTCTATGATGTTGCACTTTTTTTACCTGTATGCATTTATACCCTGGTAGTGAGGTGTATATGCTCTGGGAATATATACATACAAGGCATAGTAGTTAGAATTATAAGCAAACAACATATACATATGCAATAGGCTTTTTTTTAGTAATTTTATACAGCCCTAGTAGTACCAGAGTATAGCAATCTCTCCCCAGCACCCTACTCGATCATAGATATATTTCTTGTAGCCACAAAATATCAGTCATATGACTATAATGGATATGCTCCTTGTATATTTTGTTTCTAAGTGAAATTATTACTGGGTACTAGTGTTGAGCGATACCGTCCGATACTTGAAAGTATCGGTATCGGATAGTATCGGCCGATACCCGAAAAATATCGGATATCGCCGATACCGATATCCGATACCAATACAAGTCAATGGGACATCAAGTATCGGAAGGTATTCTCATGGTTCCCAGGGTCTGAAGGAGAGGAAACTCTCCTTCAGGCCCTGGGATCCATAGGGATGTGTAAAATAAAGAATTAAAATAAAAAATATTGATATATTTACCTCTCCGGTGGCCCCTGAACTCAGTGCGGGTAACCGGCAGGCTTCTTTGTTCAAAATCAGCGCTTTTAGGACCTGAGAATCACGTCCCGGCTTCTGATTGGTCGCGGGCCGCCCATGTGACCGCCACGCGACCAATCACAAGCCGCGACGTCACCGCAAGCTATTAACGCGCTCATTTTTAAAAATGAGCGCGTTAATGACTTTCAAAGACGTAGCGGCTTGTGATTGGTCGCGTGGCCGCGACCAATCACAAGCCGCTACGTCTTTGAAAGTCATTAACGCGCTCATTTTTAAAAATGAGCGCGTTAATAGCTTGCGGTGACGTCGCGGCTTGTGATTGGTCGCGGCCACGCGACCAATCACAAGCTGCTACGTCTTTGAAAGCCATTAACGTGCTCATTTTTAAAAATGAGCGCGTTAATAGCTTGCGGTGACGTCGCGGCTTGTGATTGGTCGCGGCCACGCGACCAATCACAAGCCGCTACGTCTTTGAAAGCCATTAACGCGCTCATTTTTAAAAATGAGCGCGTTAATAGCTTGCGGTGACGTCGCGGCTTGTGATTGGTCGCGTGGCCGCGACCAATCACAAGCCGCTAAGTCTTTGAAACTCATTAACGCGCTCATTTTTCAAAAATGAGCGCGTTAATAGCTTGCGGTGACGTCGCGGCTTGTGATTGGTCGCGTGGCGGTCACATGGGCGGCCCGCGACCAATCAGAAGCTGGGACGTGATTCTCAGGTCCTAAAAGCGGTGATTTTGAACAACGAAGCCTGCCGGTTACCCGCGCTGAGTCCAGGGGCCGCCGGAGAGGTAAATATATCAATATTTTTTATTTTAATTCTTTATTTTACACATCTCTATGTATCCGATACCGATACCCGATACCACAAAAGTATCGGATCTCGGTATCGGAATTCCGATACCGCAAGTATCGGCCGATACCCGATACTTGCGGTATCGGAATGCTCAACACTACTGGCTACATACCTGTCAACACCCACAGCGCCGGTGTTTGGATTGGAGGCATCCTGTTTTTATTACTGTGTGTGTATATTTTATTCTATTTATGTCAATAAAATTTTCTAGTTTTGAACATAAACATTCTGTAGCCTGGTTTATATATCTACTAGGTTCTTTTGAGGTATTGATATTGTGAATGTGTTCCGTATTCACTCTTTTGGACTAATATGTATAAATAATGTTACATGTGTGCCAATTTCTTTGGTCTTTCTTTACTTTTTTGTACTTTGTACGTACAGGGATGCCCCCCCCCCCCTTTATGAACTGTGCATTCTGTCTATATACACTCCCTGACAGAAGTTATGTCGCTTATCCATGTTATTTAAATAAAAGCTTATAACCTGATGTTAAATTTATCCATTGGTTGTATAAATTATTCTTTTGAAAGCTGAAACCCTCTGAAATGTGGTTTAGGTTAAGAAAATAAATTGGCATCAATGCAGAAATATTGATCCGTTAATGGACACAGAATGGTCAGATTTTGGCAAGACAAAAGTTTTGTCGCCTGGTCATATAATGCACCCAATCCTAGTTTACATCCTCACCTGTACTCAGTAAATGATTAGTTAATTAGTGTGTGTGTGTATAAAAAGAAACCCAGCACCCCAGACCTTCACTTGAACTGCAATTTGAGCTCTGACAACATTCCAAAAATCCACCCTGCGAGCAAAGCCTGGATTATCAAGAGGCTGAAGACCAGATCCACTGCAGAGGTGGCTGGCACCTTTAATGTGTCTCAACGTCAAGTAAAAAGAATTAAAAAAAGATTTGAAGAGACTAGAGATGTGATTGACAAGCCCAGGTCCAGCAGACCCCGCAAGACAACTGCTCAGGAGGAACGTTTGTTGGTTAGAAAATCCAAAGCAAGCCCCTCTTCCACTGCAGCAGAGCTCCAACAGGCCTGGTCACCTCAAGTCCCCGTGTCATCTAGAACAGTTTGTAGGATTCTGTCTCGAAATGGCCTCCATGGTCGAATCAGTGCCCAGAAGCTAGCACTAAACAAAAGGCAAATAAAAACCGTGTGGCATTTGCAAAGTCCCATAGCCTGCTAGACAGATGGACGCTGGAAAAGTGGCAGAAGGTTGATTTCTCTCATGAATCTTCAGTAGAATTACACAACAGCAGCCACAAATACTGCAGGAGACCTACTGGAGCCCGTATGGATCTAAAATACACTCAGAAAACAGTTAAATTTAGATGTGGAAAGATCATGGTCTGGGGTTACATTTAGTATGGGGGTGTGGGAAACATTTGCAAGGTGGAAGGCAATATCAATAGCCTAAAATATCAAGAAGTAATAGCTACCTCTTATATTCCAAATCATAAAAGGTGTCAAATTCTGCAGCAGGATGGTGCTGCATCTCATATATCCATCTCTACAACAAAGTTCCTCCAGGCAAAAAAGATCAAGGTGCTCAAGGACTGGCCAGCCCAGTCACCAGTCATGAACATCTTTGAGCATGTTTGGGGTAAGATGAAAGAGGAAGCTTGGAAGACAAAACCAAAGAATCTAGATGAACTCTGGGAGGCATGTAAGACTGCATTCTTTGCTATTCCTGATGACTTCATTAATAAATTGTATGAATCATTGTTGAACCGCATGGATGCAGTCCTTCAAGCTCATGGAAGTCACTCAAAATATTAAATATGACGCTAATAGCACCAGAACTTCATTCACCAATGTTATGCAACATATATTTGTATTTTAAGTTAATTATTTGTTTGATTATCAGATTACTTTCTGTGGGTGACAAAACTTTTGTCTTGCCAAAATCTGATCATTCTGTGTCCATTAACGGATCAATATTTCTGCATTGATGCCAATTTATTTTCTTAACCTAAACCACATTTCGGAGTGTTTCAGCTTTCAAAAGAATAATTTATACAACCAATGGATGAATTTAACGTCAGGCTATAAGCTTTTACTTACATAACATGGATAAGCGACATAACTTCTGTCAGGGAGTGTAACTTTCCATGGGAAGGTGTTCAAACAGTCACGTCTGGATGCTGCTCTGTCCCCTCATATTTTGAAGGCTGTAGGCAAGAAGTGAGGTGAACTTCCAGAGTTAAGGACCATCCTGATTGGGTACACTTTGTCATGGTAGGATGTCTTTTACACTCTTTTGATCAAAACAGTGTCAACTAAGTACCCTATGTTATTTATGTATACAGTTTGCTTATGTACTTACTGTAGGGTATTTGCACACTTGTTTTTATCCTAGGTTTTACATGAGACTACAAGTCTTCAGAATGTAAGCCTAACCACTTTGTCTTTCTATGTATACCTTTATATACCCAGACGTTAAAACCATGATGAGAAAAAAATGGACATGTGAGTCTAGACATTTCAAAGCTTCTGTTAATGTCAAGGAATGCATTTATATATAGTACTCTTGACAAAATGTCTATCACTGAAGGATAACATGTGTCTGAAGTCATCAATGGAATGTCTGCTAACTGGGCCATGGATAATCTGGATAAGAAGGAAGTTGTCCTCTGAGGGCAAAAAAGTGGTTTGACACTGTGTTGACATAGTGGTTGGAGACCTATAGATTAATAGGATTATGCCTAGGCTTGTAGATAAAGCATGTAGCTTAGGGATCATCTTTGATCAATCTGATCAAAAGTGACTTTCACCTTTTCTGAATTCTTCAGTAATTGCAGCCTATTTGAGAGTGAAAAAAAACAATTAATGATAGAGAACTGGTAATCTAAAAAATGTAAAGGACACTGAATGCTGTAGATTCACCTAGAAACTCTACTGCAGATGTGACAAGTATGTTCTAGCAATAAATTTTCAAAATCAGCTTAAAGGTGAAGATGTACAATATATACATATGTATATACAGTATATATATACAGTGGGGCAAAAAAGTATTTAGTCAGTCAGCAATAGTGCAAGTTCCACCACTTAAAAAGATGAGAGGCGTCTGTAATTTACATCATAGGTAGACCTCAACTATGGGAGACAAACTGAGAAAAAAAAATCCAGAAAATCACATTGTCTGTTTTTTTAACATTTTATTTGCATATTATGGTGGAAAATAAGTATTTGGTCAGAAACAAACAATCAAGATTTCTGGCTCTCACAGACCTGTAACTTCTTCTTCAAGAGTCTCCTCTTTCCTCCACTCATTACCTGTAGTAATGGCACCTGTTTAAACTTGTTATCAGTATAAAAAGACACCTGTGCACACCCTCAAACAGTCTGACTCCAAACTCCACTATGGTGAAGACCAAAGAGCTGTCAAAGGACACCAGAAACAAAATTGTAGCCCTGCACCAGGCTGGGAAGACTGAATCTGCAATAGCCAACCAGCTTGGAGTGAAGAAATCAACAGTGGGAGCAATAATTAGAAAATGGAAGACATACAAGACCACTGATAATCTCCCTCGATCTGGGGCTCCACGCAAAATCCCACCCCGTGGGGTCAGAATGATCACAAGAATGGTGAGCAAAAATCCCAGAACCACGCGGGGGGACCTAGTGAAAGAACTGCAGAGAGCTGGGACCAATGTAACAAGGCCTACCATAAGTAACACACTACGCCACCATGGACTCAGATCCTGCAGTGCCAGACGTGTCCCACTGCTTAAGCCAGTACATGTCCGGGCCCGTCTGAAGTTTGCTAGAGAGCATTTGGATGATCCAGAGGAGTTTTGGGAGAATGTCCTATGGTCTGATGAAACCAAACTGGAACTGTTTGGTAGAAACACAACTTGTCGTGTTTGGAGGAAAAAGAATACTGAGTTGCATCCATCAAACACCATACCTACTGTAAAGCATGGTGGTGGAAACATCATGCTTTGGGGCGGTTTCTCTGCAAAGGGGCCAGGACGACTGATCCGGGTACATGAAAGAATGAATGGGGCCATGTATCGTAAGATTTTGAGTGCAAACCTCCTTCCATCAGAAGGGCATTGAAGATGAAACGTGGCTGGGTCTTTCAACATGACAATGATCCAAAGCACACCGCCAGGGCAACGAAGGAGTGGCTTCGTAAGAAGCATTTCAAGGTCCTGGAGTGGCCTAGCCAGTCTCCAGATCTCAACCCTATAGAAAACCTTTGGAGAGTGTTGAAAGTCCGTGTTGCCAAGTGAAAAGCCAAAAACATCACTGCTCTAGAGGAGATCTGCATGGAGGAATGGGCCAACATACCAACAACAGTGTGTGGCAACCTTGTGAAGACTTACAGAAAACGTTTGACCTCTGTCATTGCCAACAAAGGATATATTACAAAGTATTGAGATGAAATTTTGTTTCTGACCAAATACTTATTTTCCACCATAATATGCAAATAAAATGTTAAAAAAACAGACAATGTGATTTTCTGGATTTTTTTTTCTCAGTTTGTCTCCCATAGTTGAGGTCTACCTATGATGTAAATTACAGACGCCTCTCATCTTTTTAAGTAGTGGAACTTGCACTATTGCTGACTGACTAAATACTTTTTTGCCCCACTGTATATATATATATATATGGGGCGCCCCCAGACACAGGGCCACAAATCACTCGGTACCGGTCCTTTCTGCTCAGTTCTGCGGTTGTCACGGTGGCTGGACCCGGTCGTGACCCTGCTAAGGGGCGCCCAATAAAGGTGGTGGTGCGTAGTGCGAGGAATAACGAGGACACAGGGTTCAGTTTCTTTACCTTTTACTGAAGGTTTTCAGGATCCTTAATCCGGGGCACTTTCACCAGGGCTGTCTGAGACCGGCCGGTCCGAAGGCACATCCAGAGTTCCCTTTGCAGGTGGATATCAGTGTCTACCCACTAGCGCCTGTGTGTTGTAGTGCTTCCCTGCTGAGCATTCAGGATAGTCCTCACAACTGCTGTTCTCGTTCGTTCGTTCTCTATAGCTCTCTTTCTCTCTCTCGTTCTTTGGTTCCAGATGTTGCTAGTTTCTAACGTCCCCCAGGCATATTTTGGCTAGGATGCACCTTTAGGACAGGTAGGCCTGGAGGTATTCTGCAACCCTAGTGTCGCCCCTCTCCCACGTTACCTCCTATGTCCTTCTTAGGGTACCGTCACACAGTGCAATTTTGATCGCTACGACGGCACGATTCGTGACGTTCGAGCGATATAGTTACGATATCGCAGTGTCTGACACGCTCCTGCGATCAGGGACCCCGCTGAGAATCGTACGTCGTAGCAGATCGTTTGAAACTTTCTTTCGTCGTCTAGTGTCCCGCTGTGGCGGTATGATCGCATGGTGTAACATATATCGTATACGATGTGCGCATAGTAACCAACGGCTTCTACATCGCACATACGTCATGAAATTATCGCTCCAGCGTCGTAGATTGCAAAGTGTGACAGCAGTCTACGACGCTGGAGCGATATTGTTACGATGCTGGAGCGTCACGGATCGTACCGTTGTAGCGATGAAAATTGCACTGTGTGACGGTACCCTTAGGTGTTGTATGGTAGACAGCCAACCTGTAATTAACTGTCCTGCCGCTGTTTGAAGTAATGCGTGGAGAGTCAGACTGTTACTTCTTCGGTGTTCCGGCCACCGACTATGCGCCTTAGTAAGATGTTGCCGTTCTCGGGGCACGACTCCTACTGGATCTCCTTTGTGCTGATCTCTTTTCTCACTGTTCCACAATACCCTTCCTTTCTTGTCTCTTTCTTTGGATACCGCCGCAAGGTAGTGCAGGCGCGGTCCCGTAACAATCTGTCCTTTCGCTAGGTACCTGCCAGATTTCCCAGGTCTGACAGGTCCTCCCTGGAACTCTCCCAGGCTTCGTTCTGCCTAACTTCCTGTCCGACCCCTAGTTTTACCAATGTGAGTAGTGGCCCAATAAATAAGCCTTTTGCTCCCCCTAGTGGCCGGAGTGTGAAGTGTAATGTGTACTTGGTGATACCTGGTCAGGAGAATTCCTTTAGTGCCATCAGACGTACCATCACTCCCCTTAGTGGCAGAGCGACGTTACTGCAACGACCAGATCTCTGGGGCGCTGCATATATATATATATATATATATATATATATATATATATATATATATACAGTATATCACCAAGCAATGCCATTGCATTACATAGTAATTAAAAAAATACTCAGAAACATTTTTGGTTATATTTTTCTGGTGTTTTCTGCATTGAAGGGATGTTTATTACTAAATATCTGACTAAATTCGACTAGCAATATGAAATTTAACCTTTATTATATACACATTATTATTTATTATTATAGCTCCATTTATTCCTTGACGCTTTACATGTGAGGAGGGGTTATACATAATAAAAACAAGTACAGTAATCTTAAACAATGCAAGTCATGACTGGTACAGGAGGAGAGAGGACTCTGCCCGCAAGGGCTTACAATCTATAAGGGATGAGTGAGGATACAGTAGGCAAGGGTAAAACTGGTCATGCAGTGGTTTGGTCAATCGGTGGTTACTGCTAGTTGTCGTAAGAATGGGTCTTCAGGTTCTTTTTGAAGGTTTCCATCGTAGGCGAGAGTCTGATATGTTTTCATAGAGAGTTCCAGAGTAGGGGTGATGCATTGCGTGGCAAAAATCTTTTATGCGATTGTGGGAAGAGGAGATAAGAAGGGGAGTAGAGAAGGAGATCTTGGGAGGATTGGAGATTGCGTGCAGGTATCGGGAGATGAGGTTACAGATGTATGGAGGACACAGGTTGTGGATGTCTTTGTATGTCGTGGATAGGGTTTTGAATTGGAGTAATTGGGTAATGGGGAGCCAGTGCAGGTACTGACAGAGGGGAGAAGCGGGGGAATAGATCTGTGTGTCATCAGCGCAGAGGTGATACTGAAAGTCGTGAGATTCTATGAGCTGTCCAAGGCCGAAGTTGTAAATGGAGAAGGGCAGGGGCCCTAGGACTGAACCTTGTGGGACTCGGACAGATAGGAAGCGAGGTGAGGAGGTGGTGTGCAAGTGGGAGACACTGAATGTCCATTCTGTTAGTTATGACAAGATCCTAGATAGGGCCAAGTCAGTGATGCCAAGAGATGAGAGGGTCTATAATAATAGGGAATGGTCAACTGTGTCAAAGGCAGAGGACAGGTCTAGGAGGAGGAGGACAGAGTAATGTTGCTTGGCTTTAGCAGTTAATAGGTGACTTAAGTTAGGGCAGTTTCGGTGGAGTGATGCCTCCGGAAGCCATATTATAAGCGGTAGAAGAGGGAGCAATAAGAGAAGTGGGAGAACAGTTCAAGATCGACGTGTTGTTCCAGTAGTTTTGAGACATCGAGGACAAGTGATATGGGGTGGTATCTAGATGCAGAGGATGGGTCAAGAGAGGGCTTTTTGGGGATAGGTGTGATTTTGGCATGTTTAAAGCTTGAGGGGAAAACACCAGTTGTTAGTGGTAGGTTGAAGAGATGGGTTAGGCTTCTTTTACACATACCATTGTTTTGTGGCCCGTTTTTGCGGCCCCAATAGATTTCTATGGGGCCTCAAAAACAGGCCACAATAATTACACGGTGCGCTGTGCTCTGTATGGTCGTGAGGGCCGTATTTACGGCCATGAAAAAAGATCGAGCCTGCTCGATCTTTTTCATGGCTTACGGACACGGCCCCCATTGTAAATCAATGAGGCTGCAAAAACAATGGAAGGTTGTTTTTGCAGTGCACCGTGACTTCCGGTTTTGTGGATCGCCGTTTTTTTTCCCAGTACTTTTGCCATAGTATTGGGAACCCGAAAACGGCGATCCGCAAGTTTGTTGTGGTCTGTTATTGCGGCAGACCGTGAAAATTGCAGCAATACGGCCTGCAAAAATGGGCCTCAAATGACCCGGTAACTGTAAAAGTAGCCTTAGGGTTGGGATGAAGACTTTGGTGAGTTTTGGGATGAAGGTTTTCCCAATTTTACCATGCTTAATGCAAATCAATCCAGCAAACCCTAGCAGCAATACTTACCATCAGTGATGGGTGCACCCGTGGATGTTTGGGTCCAGTGGCTTCTGACAAACATCTAAAAAACTTTGGTCATGTCTCAGAACGGTACCAAAACACGGACTCGATTCAGATTCATGGGGGGCCGAATATCCTTTGTTTTCCACTGTGACAAAGTTACTGGTAATGTAATAGAGGGGAGATATGTGTCACTGTGCTTAATGGTGTCAGTGATGTGAAACCAGAGTATTTTCTTCCAGCACACTACATGTTGTGAGGGTTACGTTAAAGTTGCAAAATGGGTTGGTTTTAGTGGACCTTGAAAGAACGAAGGGAGTAGGTCCACCATATCTCCCCACATGCACAGTCGATAGGACCTGTATGATGTCATAATCATGTGGTCAGTCACATGATGGAAAGAAAGACCCAAGACCAGTCACATGGTCTTGGGTGTAAATAACTGGGTTCTAATGGCAGTCTTTGGTCAGCAAGAGTGGAGAGAGGATTCTCCAGTGTTTTTTTGTGACTTGTGAAGCTGCGCCTGAACCCGTGTTGCTCCAGAGCGGGATGTTACCCGCAATGCATAGACTCTGTTACAGCATTTTGTTTTCTTTGCTATTTTCCTGTTTTTGCCCGAAGGGCTGTGTTTACTTTCCAGTTCTAATTGGCTTATGCTGCCTTATAATAAACCAACTGAAGAGACAGTGCTCCAGTTTTTCCTACCTCCGTATACCACCAAGTGAGTCGACTTACCACACCACTCTGTCATCTGCATGACACAGGCTCTGCTCAGCGTAAAGATCATTACCACCAGTCAGCGAGATGCGGTTCCCACGCTGTCAATTGTGGGCTGCAACCTTAAGTTGTCAGCTTTATCATGGCTGGTTATTAAGAATAGAGCTTTTTTAATTATTTAAATAAGTAATTAAAAAAAAACAGATTGGGATCCCGCACAGTTTTGACCCCAGCCAAGCTGAAGCAAACATCTGGGGGCGGCTATTCTCAAAATGGTAAGGGACAATGGATATTGCCCTCCACAGCCTAAAAATAGCAGACCGCAGCTGTCCCAGAAAAGGCATGTCTATTAGATGCACAAATTGTTGAGCTTTGTCAACATTTTCCTACTTGCCCTGGTGCAGTAGCAAGTGAGGTAATATTTGCGGTGTTGAGGTCAGCGGACATCAATTCCATAGGTTAGTAATGGAGAGGCATCTGTAAGACACCCCATTACTAACCTTATAGTTTGATTGAAAAAATTCTAAATACACCACCAAAACAAAATACTTTAAATTGGATAATGACACAGACTCCTTTATTTGCAATAAAAATGAAAAAGCACAGTTATACTTACTTTTACACCTAATCCATTGAAGTCCATGTCACCTATAAAAAAAGCAGAAAATAATAAACAACCATATACTCACCTTTAAAGGGACTCTGTCAACTGAATTTGGCGGGCTATGTAAATGCCCTGTGTCCGGTCTGATGGGCGGTGTTTCCTCTTCTTTCATTCCTGGAAGTATTTCGCTGTGTTCCGGGACATAGTGCGGCGGCGAATGGGCACTAATGCTTTTTGGCTTTGCCCGCAGTTGGGCAAAGCTTACTGCACGTGCGCAAGGCAAGATTGCATTGTGCACACGTGAACTATGGAGGAAACCTAATGAAATGCAAGAAAATATTGCCGCCAGCGGGAAAGGAAGGGGTGAATGAAAGAAGAGGAAACACCGCCCATCGGACCGGACACAGGGCATTTACATAGCCCGCCAAATTCAGGTGACAGAGTCCCTTTAACATCTACTCACTGAGGCCCATGTTCCTTGGAAAAAAAAAATAATAAACAACCATAACCCTCCCCTGTCTGGTGTGAAGATAATCCATTCTGTCCCAGTGTCTTTCTTTCAATTGAAGGACTTTATTCTGGCTGGGTCTTTTTTACAATCTAACTATGTGTGAGTAATGGGGACGTCATAATATACACTTCTACATTAATAACTCCTGGGTTTGATGTCAGCTGCCAATACAAAGCTGACATCAACTTCACAACTATTAACCCACTTGCCACCGCACCAGGGTAAATGGGAAGAATGAGGCTAAGCACCAGAATTGGCGCATCTTATTGGGGTGGCTGAGGTCAGATGTTCTTAGCGTGGGAGGAGGGCCAATTTCCCTGGCCCCTTGCCTGGCTATTAATATCACTGCACAGCTGTCTGTTTAGCCTTTGAGGTTGGTAGTGGGGGTGTCTTATAGATGCCTCTCCATTACCAACCTGTGGACTTGATGTCAGCGGCCATAAAACAGCTGACATTAACCCCATAAATATTATCCGACTTGTCAACGCCCCAGGACAAGTGAGCCTTTTCTGAAGGCTGCTATTTTTAGGCTGGGGGGGGGGGGGCAATATCCATGAATCCTTACCAATCTGAGAATACCAGCCCCAGCTGATTGCTTTAGCTTGGCTAGTTGTAAAACAAAGGAGAGGACCCCAGGATGTTTTTTTTCATTATTTATTTAAATAATTAAAAAAAAATTGGCGTGGGACCCTCTATTCTTGACATCCAGCCACGATAAAGCTGACAGCTGAGGGTTGCAGCTGGCAACTGATTATCAAAAATATTCTCTACAGGTGTTGTGACGATTTTAACTCCATGGGTGTTTTCCAGAAAGAAGCAGCAGTGGTGTTGCTGAGCAAATTGCAAACTGCCATTATAGTGACCAGTACACTGTAGTAACCAGTATACTGTGGTGCCCAGCTCATGCTTCTTCAGACATGCACCCATAAATTAGGAGGGCTATTATCGCTGTTGAAATGCTAAACGTGGGCGCTAAATGTGGTTTAGGCCAACTGGCATTGAGAAAGGAGGGGGCATTTAGATTTGGTAGCGTAGAATTTCGCTTGATTTCTTTTGGGGTGCAGGGACTCTTAACGCTTTTCCAGAGCCCACCAGTAATTTGGAAGCCTCCTATATTTTAATTGACAGATGAAATACCTGAGTAGGGACTTGCTATATTTGTGGATTGAGTTTAAGCTTTTATAGGGGACATTTTACAGTGGGCACGGATAGTATTCAGACCCTGTTAAGGACTGGTGGAACACACCAAGTACAAGAAGAAATGGAACTAGGTGCGTTCGCAGTCCGAGGTCCACCGTGCAGGTAAAAACCCTGCTGCTAGTAAGACGGACTATATGGCGGTACTATAAGTATACACGCACGGGTTAACTTCACCCTGCGTGAAGGAAGCGATCCTGTTGCGTCACAGGACCGCGGTACCGCACATAGAGCGCGAGCAAGAAGTCAGCGAACTCAACCCCAACTAGGATTGAAGTCCGATTAGACACTTGCTGGCACAACACCGCAACTGGGTGTGTAAGGAAACTAAATAATAATATAAAGGCACAAGAGTGCGTGTGGTGCCGCACTGACGGACGCCACTAACCACCCAGGCTTGGGTCAGGAAAGCGCAGAGCAAGCACACGGCGCCGTACAGGCGGACACAGCAACTGGTAGCTGTAATGTGTGTTACGTGCTGTTGGATAAGTCGGGCGCTAGATAGCAAACATACACCTTCCGCGAACAATCATTCAATAGGGAGGGTTATTTAAAGAGCGACTTTCACTCACAACACACACACATATTTACAAGACAATACTAGCGCATGGCCGTGCGGTCATGCACAGTTTATATAGCTGCAGCACAGGAAACAGCTACAGAAGTCTTGCCCTTTCAGGACCTGCCAAAAGGACCAATGGGATGTGCTGCAGTACCTGAGCATGTGACCCTCGATCTCCAACGGGAGATCCTGCCCTGGGCATGCTCAGACAGAGAAAAGCAGGACTTAGATCCAGAAACGTCCACTCGCTGCTGCCCAGCACTGGCTTCAATGGCAGAAGCAGGAAAAGCAGCAGTAACTCTTCGCACAGAGTCAGACTGAGCGAGACGCTGGGATCGACGTCCCTGCTGAGCAGACTCCACTGCTGCTGGAGAAGAATGGGAGACCGCAGCGGAGACGGATCGAGATTCCCCCTGTGCAGCAGAGGAAACTCGACTCCTAACATTACCCCTCCTCCTAGGCCCCCCCCCTCCTTGGGCCTCGCTACGTTCGAAGGCAGCAATGAGTTGCGGAGCCCGAATGTGCTCAACAGGCTCCCAGGACCTGTCCTCGGGGCCATAACCCTTCCAGTCTACCAAATAAAATTTTTTGCCACGTACCACCTTGAACCCCAAAATAGCGTTCACCTCATAATCGTCCGTAGACGAACCCGATGTCCCAGCAGATGACTCGGAAAACCGGGACATATACACGGGTTTCAAGAGGGACACATGAAAGGTGTCGGTGATACCCAGGCGTGGCGGAAGGGCCAAACGATAGACCACCGGATTAACCTGCTCGAGGACCTTGAATGGGCCCAAGTAGCGAGGAGCAAATTTAGTGGACTCAACTCGCAGCCTGATGTTACGGGCGGAGAGCCACACCAAGTCGCCAGGAGCAAAGGTCGGAGCGGGGCGCCGATGAGCATCGGCGGAGGACCTCATTCTCTCCTTAGAGGCCCGAATGGCATCCTGAGTGCGGTCCCAAATATCCCGTGCCTCCACAGCCCAGTCTGCCACCCTGGAGTCGGCGGAAGACACGGGCATAGGCACAGGTACCCATGGATGCTGATCATAGTTGAGGAGGAATGGGGTTTGTCCAGTGGAGTCAGCTACGGCGTTGTTCAGTGCAAACTCTGCCCATGATAGCAAGGATGCCCAGTCATCCTGCCGGGCTGAAACAAAATGTCGCAGGTATGTGACCAAGGTCTGGTTGGCCCTCTCTACCAACCCATTCGTATCGGGATGATAAGCGGAAGAGAGATTCAACTCATTACTGAGAAGACGATAAAGCTCTCTCCAGAACCGAGACGCAAACTGGGGACCCCGGTCACTGACAATTTTATCAGGCATACCATGTAGGCAGAAGATGTGTTTAATGAACAACGCTGCCAAGGCCCGTGCAGAAGGTAACCGTGGTAGCGGCACCAAATGCACCATTTTTGAGAAATGATTGGTGATGACCCAAATGATGGTACAGCCGCGAGACTTGGGTAAACCCACAACAAAGTCCATCCCGACCATCTCCCAGGGCCTATCTCCACCGGCAAGGGATAGAGCAACCCAGCTGGCCTTTGACGCGGAGATTTATTTTTGGCGCAGGAGACACACGCCAGAATATAATCCCTGACATCCCGGACCATATGCGGCCACCAGTACGTCCTCGCCAGTAGCTCAGATGTCCTCTTTGTCCCAAAGTGTCCACCCAACCTGGACGAATGAGCCCAAGAGAGAACCTCCGGTTGCAAATTAATGAGCACAAAAGTCTTGCCCGGAGGCACAGACTCTAGCGAAACCGGCGCTATGGTTCTCAGGCTCTCGGAAGGGACAATAAGCCGAGGCTCCTCTTCCTCCTCCTCAGTTGACATAAGGGAGCGAGAGAGAGCGTCAGCACGGATATTCTTCTCCCCGGCGAGATAATGAAGGGAAAAGTGGAACCGGGAGAAGAACAGGGACCATCTGGCCTGGCGAGAATTTAGTAGCTGGGCTGTTTGCAAATAGACCAAATTTTTGTGGTCCGTGTAAACTTGGAAGGGAAACTGCGCACCTTCCAGAAGGTGTCTCCACTCCGAAAAGGCAAACTTCATTGCTAGCAACTCCCTGTCCCCGATGGAGTAGTTTCTCTCCGCTGGCGTGAAGGTCTTAGAGAAGAAGAAGCATGGATGCTTCCGACCTTGAGCATCCTTTTGATAGAGGACTGCTCCAGCACCAACGGACGAGGCATCCACCTCCATTAGGAATGGCTTATCCACATTGGGACGATGTAAGATGGGAGCGCTAGCAAAGTGGGACTTAATAGAAGTGAAGGCCTTGGAGACCTCTTCCGACCACAATTTGGGATTCGCTCCCTTCTTGGTGAGGGCTATCAAGGGAGCTACCAGAGTTGAGAAGTGGGGAATGAACTGGCGGTAATAGTTTATGAACCCCATTAAGCGCTGCACCGCTTTAAGAGAATGGGGCTCTTGCCAGTCCATCACAGCCTGTAGTTTGGCAGGATCCATAGCTAATCCCTGGGTGGAGATGATATAGCCCAGGAAAGGTAAGGACTCCTGCTCAAACACACACTTCTCCAACTTCGCATAAAGAGAGTTTGCCCGTAGGAGGTCGAAGACTCTGCCAACATCTCTCCGGTGGGAGTCAATATCTGGAGAAAAGATGAGAATATCATCCAGATAGACTACAACCGAGGTGGAAAGCATATCCCGGAAGATGTCGTTGACAAAGTCTTGGAAAACGGCAGGTGCATTACAGAGCCCAAAGGGCATCACTAGATACTCATAGTGCCCATCTCTGGTGTTAAATGCCGTTTTCCATTCGTCCCCCTCACGGATGCGAATCAGGTTATAAGCACCCCGCAGATCTAGTTTAGTAAACACTCTAGCTCCCCGAAGCCTATCGAAAAGCTCAGATATCAAAGGCAAAGGGTACTTGTTCTTAACTGTGATAGCATTAAGACCCCTGTAGTCTATGCATGGACGTAGTTCTCCATTCTTCTTCTGCACGAAAAAGAACCCTGCCCCAGCAGGTGACACTGACTTCCTGATGAACCCTCTTGCCAGATTCTCTTGAATGTACTGAGACATTGCCTCCGTTTCCGGGAGAGATAATGGATAGACTCGACCCCGGGGAGGCTCAGCACCAGGCAAGAGATCAATAGGACAGTCATAGGGGCGATGGGGTGGAAGGGTCTCCGCTGCCTTTTTGGAGAACACGTCTGCATAAGACCAATATTGCTTGGGGAGAGAGGAAAGATCTGTGGGTACCTCTGTAGTAGCAACCTGAACGCACTCTCGATGACACCTGTTCCCACAAGATTCACCCCATCCCAGAATTCTGCCTGAGGACCACTCGATGTGAGGAGAGTGGTACCGTAACCAAGGTATCCCCAAGAGAACCTCATCAATTCCCTCAGGAATGACGAGTAGAGATATAATCTCCTGATGAGATGGTGACATGGACAGAGTAAAAGGGATAGTTTGAAGTGTAATCTGTGCGGGCAGTGTCGACCCATTCACCACTCGTACCGTTACTGGTTGAGATAGCATGACCAGAGGAATTGCGTGACGTTGGGCGAAGGCTGAAGACATAAAATTGCCCTCCGCCCCAGAATCCACGCAGAGTTCTACCGAGTGAGAGGATGAGCCCAATGTTATTGTCCCCTTAAAGGACAATTTGGAGGCAAACGTCGCCGTGTCTAGTGCACCTCCACCAACTACCACTAGACGCTGACGTTTCCTCGACCGCTGGAGACATCTGGAGGCAAGATGTCCTGTCTGTTGGCAAAGATGACAAATCTGGAGTGCACGAGCGGTCCGGGACTTAGATCCTGCTCGTGACTCTACCACAGGCTCATGGGGCTCAGGAACCTGGTCTGGAGATTCCAAAGGTTTGGCGAAGGTGGGAGCCAGCCGAAACCTCTGCCTACACTGGGCTCGCTCTAACCTCCGCTCGTGAAAACGGAGATCAATACGAGTGGATAGAGTTATTAATTCCTCCAGTGTGGCGGGAATCTCCCTAGTGGCTAGGGCGTCCTTAACGTGGTCAGCCAGCCCCCTCCAAAATATTGGAATGAGGGCTTTATCCGACCACTCCAGCTCAGATGCTAAGGTGCGGAAGTGGACGGCAAAATGACTGACCAAGGACGAGCCCTGAGTCAATGCCAACAATTGGAGCGCTGTATCATGGGTGACACGAGGTCCTAAAAAGACCTGTTTCAGAGTGCTCAGAAACAACGGAGCACTCTGCACCACATGATCGCTACGCTCCCATAGCGGCGTAGCCCATTGCAACGCCCTGTCCGATAGAAGAGACACTATAAATCCCACCTTAGCCCGCTCTGTAGGGAAACGAGAGGCCAGAAGCTCGAGATGGATAGAGCACTGACTCACGAAACCCCTACAAGACTTACTGTCACCAGAGAATTTCTCTGGAAGCGGGAGGCGAGTTAGAGTCAGGACAGGAGCGGCAGTGGACAAGGTGGCTGCAGCAACACTAGCAGCCTGAACAGCGACAGCAGTGACATCCACAGCTGAGGTTGAACGCTCAAGAGCCGCCAACCTTCCCTCAAGCTGCTGGATGTACCGCTGTGAACGCTGATCGTCCATCATTCACTAGCCAGACCTTGGCGCTAGTATTATGTTAAGGACTTGCGGAACACACCAAGTACAAGAAGAAATGGAACTAGGTGCGTTCGCAGTCCGAGGTCCACCGTGCAGGTAAAAACCCTGCTGCTAGTAAGACGGACTATATGGCGGTACTATAAGTATACACGCACGGGTTAACTTCACCCTGCGTGAAGGAAGCGATCCTGTTGCGTCACAGGACCACGGTACCGCACATAGAGCGCGAGCAAGAAGTCAGCGAACTCAACCCCAACTGGGATTGAAGTCCGATTAGACACTTGCTGGCACAACACCGCAACTGGGTGTGTAAGGAAACTAAATAATAATATAAAGGCACAAGAGTGCGTGCGGTGCCGCACTGACGGACGCCACTAACCACCCAGGCTTGGGTCAGGAAAGCGCAGAGCAAGCGCACGGCGCCGTACAGGCGGACACAGCAACTGGTAGCTGTAATGTGTGTTACGTGCTGTTGGATAAGTCGGGCGCTAGATAGCAAACATACACCTTCCGCGAACAATCATTCAATAGGGAGGGTTATTTAAAGAGCGACTTTCACTCACAACACACACACATATTTACAAGACAATACTAGCGCATGGCCGTGCGGTCATGCGCAGTTTATATAGCTGCAGCACAGGAAACAGCTACAGAAGTTTTGCCCTTTCAGGACCTGCCAAAAGGACCAATGGGATGTGCTGCAGTACCTGAGCATGTGACCCTCGATCTCCAACGGGAGATCCTGCCCTGGGCATGCTCAGACAGAGAAAAGCAGGACTTAGATCCAGAAACGTCCACTCGCCGCTGCCCAGCACTGGCTTCAATGGCAGAAGCAGGAAAAGCTGCAGTAACTCTTCGCACAGAGTCAGACTCAGCGAGACGCTGGGATCGACGTCCCTGCTGAGCAGACTCCACTGCGGCTGGAGAAGAATGGGAGACCGCAGCGGAGACGGATCGAGATTCCCCCTGTGCAGCAGAGGAAACTCGACTCCTAACAGACCCCTTTAAAATTTTCACTCTTTGTTTCATTGCAGCCGTTTGGTAAATTCAAAAAAGTTAATTTTTTTTCTCAATAATATACACTCTGCACCCCATTTTGACAAAAAACAAATGTAGACATTTTTGCAAATTTATTAGAAAAGAAAAACTGAAATATCACATGGTCATTAGTGATGAGTGAGCACTAAAATGCTCGGGTGCTCGTTGCTCAGGTCGAACAATTTCTAATAATTGGGTACTTGGACAGAACAACGAGCCCAATGTAAATCTATAGGAGACCCGAGCATTTTTACAGCGATCCACCCTGGGGGTCCATTTAAAGGGACTCTGTCACCTGAATTTGGAGGGAACAATCTTCAGCCATGGAGGCGGGGTTTTGGGGTTTTTGATTCACCCTTTCCTTACCCGCTGGCTGCATGCTGGCTGCAATATTGGATTGAAGTTCATTCTCTGTCCTCCATAGTACACACCTGCGCAAGGCAAGATTGCCTTGTGCAGGCATGTACTACGGAGGACACAGAATGAACTTAAATCCAATATTGCAGCCAGCATGCAGCCAGCGGGTAAGGAAAGGGTGAATCAAAAATCCCAAAACCCCGCCTCCATGGCTGAAGATTGTTCCCTCCAAATTCAGGTGACAGTGTCCCTTTAAGGTCTACAAACATCTGAAAATGATGGAAACACTGCTCAAATGACATGGGAACATCATAGCAAATATCCCTGGGAGCATTTCTGACTCCTAGGTCACAGTTGTAAACAATGTTGTCAGAGTTTCACGCCATTTTTACAGGCGCACCAAAAAACATACAAAACCGAAACCCAAATTCATTTTGCTGGGAAATATGTTAAGAAACATCCTTTCCAGGATAATTACTTGTATATAAGGCAAAATAACCCCAAACAAAAATGTTCCTCCACCACTAGGGCTATGTTCACACACAGCATTTTTGATGCGTTTTTCAACTTTAGCATTGTTTTCAACCAATACAAATGCATTCATTGGGTAATGTCATTGTAACATTTAACAACCCTAGCTGGCCATGTGTTGTGTGACACATAAGCAGTCACATCTTGTTTTATTTATGAAGGAGGGACTCAAAGTCACAGAACCCATTTTTAGAGGGGCATCAGGCGGCATTAATCTTCTTAAAGGGCCATTAAGCAGTGGGTCTCCTAAACTGCTATTGCCTATGCAGTGAGTGGCTGTGCTGCTAAAACTAGGATATACCCCAATACCCCTTTCACGAGACGTACAGGACGGCCTCGTGAAAAAATGTTGCATTGCATTACATGCAAGGCCTGGCTTGCCCCAAAGTTACATGCACCCCAATAACCATTTCAGCAGACGTTTTTGAGGGCCTCATAACAAAATTTGTCCCATTAGAAGAAAGTGTGTCTCTCATACTGTTTGCTTAAGCACTGAATGCAAGGCCTGCCCTGCACCAATGTTACATGCACCCCAATAACTGTTTTATGAAAACTGTTGAAGGAAAGAGCGCAAATAGTGTCTTATCTGAGAAGGTTAAAAGGTTAATCCATAAGATTGCACCAGATGCAGCTGAGTTGAAGCATTGAAAGGATTCGCTGCAGCAGAACCACAAGTCCAGGAAGGACCAGCCGTTAGATACAGATTGGTAACATTGTGGTAAATTTCTGCGCTGCTGAATCTCTAGAATTCCAGAATTTTTAGTACATGTGGCTTTATTATTCTATGCGTTTCAGAGTTCAAGACTCCATCGGGAAACAGCACAGGAACAACTGATGTTCCTGTGGTGTTTCCTGATGAAGGAGTCTTGAACTCTGAAACGCGTAGAATAATAAACCCACATCTATATATATAATTGTCTAAGGGGTACTTCCATCTGTTTGTCTGTCTGTTTCTTTGTAACGGAAATCCCTGGTCACTGATTGGTTGCGGCCGGCTGGCCGCGACCAATCAGCAACAGGAACAGTAAGGCCGCAAATTGGCCCCTCCCTACTTCCATCCAATCAGTGCCCCCTCCATACTCCCCTCCAGTCAGCACCCACATAGCATTTTAGGACTGCGTTACACCGCAGCATAACGTGGTGTAACGCAGTCCGTTAACGCTGCCATTATCCGTGTAAGTGTGCCCAACTTTTTACTATTGATGCTGCCTTTGAAGCATCAATAGTAAAAACATATAATGTTAAAAATAATAATAATAATAATTAAAAAAAAAACATTATATTCTCACCTTCCGCCGTCCACACCAGCCTTTTCCGTTCCTCGCGACGCTCCGGTCCCAAGAATGCATTGCCGCAATGACCGGAGATAACGTAGCGGTCTTGCGAGACCGCTACATCATCACGTGTTATTGTCGCAAGGTATTACTGGGAACGGAGTGTCGCAAGGAGCATCGCTAAACACCTGGGCTGGATCCGGCAGCTGCCGGAAGGTGAGTGTATAACTATTTTTTATTTTAATTTTTTTTTTTTAACTGCGATATGGCGCCCACAGTGCTATATACTGTGTTCTATACTGCATGGGCTGTGTTATATACTGCGTGGGCTGTGTTATATACTGTGTGGGCTGTGTTATATACTGCGTGGGCTGTGTTATATACTGCATGGGCTGTGTTATATAGTGCGTTGCTGTGCTATATAGTATGTGGGCTGTGCTACAGTGGGGCAAAAAAGTATTTAGTCAGTCAGCAATAGTGCAAGTTCCACCACTTAAAAAGATGAGAGGCGTCTGTAATTTACATCATAGGTAGACCTCAACTATGGGAGACAAACTGAGAAAAAAAATCCAGAAAATCACATTGTCTGTTTTTTTAACATTTTATTTGCATATTATGGTGGAAAATAAGTATTTGGTCAGAAACAAACAATCAAGATTTCTGGCTCTCACAGACCTGTAACTTCTTCTTTAAGAGTCTCCTCTTTCCTCCACCCATTACCTGTAGTAATGGCACCTGTTTAAACTTGTTATCAGTATAAAAAGACAGCTGTGCACACCCTCAAACAGTCTGACTCCAAACTCCACTATGGTGAAGACCAAAGAGCTGTCAAAGGACACCAGAAACAAAATTGTAGCCCTGCACCAGGCTGGGAAGACTGAATCTGCAATAGCCAACCAGCTTGGAGTGAAGAAATCAACAGTGGGAGCAATAATTAGAAAATGGAAGACATACAAGACCACTGATAATCTCCCTCGATATGGGGCTCCACGCAAAATCCCACCCCGTGGGGTCAGAATGATCACAAGAACGGTGAGCAAAAATCCCAGAACCACGCGGGGGGACCTAGTGAATGAACTGCAGAGAGCTGGGACCAATGTAACAAGGCCTACCATAAGTAACACACTACGCCACCATGGACTCAGATCCTGCTTAAGCCAGTACATGTCCGGGCCCATCTGAAGTTTGCTAGAGAGCATTTGGATGATCCAGAGGAGTTTTGGGAGAATGTCCTATGGTCTGATGAAACCAAACTGGAACTGTTTGGTAGAAACACAACTTGTCGTGTTTGGAGGAAAAAGAATACGGAGTTGCATCCATCAAACACCATACCTACTGTAAAGCATGGTGCTGGAAACATCATGCTTTGGGGATGTTTCTCTGCAAAGGGGCCAGGACGACTGATCCGGGTACATGAAAAAATGAATGGGGCCATGTATCGTGAGATTTTGAGTGCAAACCTCCTTCCATCAGCAAGGGCATTGAAGATGAAACGTGGCTGGGTCTTTCAACATGACAATGATCCAAAGCACAGCGCCAGGGCAACGAAGGAGTGGCTTCGTAAGAAGCATTTCAAGGTCCTGGAGTGGCCTAGCCAGTCTCCAGATCTCAACCCTATAGAAAACCTTTGGAGGGAGTTGAAAGTCCGTGTTGCCAAGCGAAAAGCCAAAAACATCACTGTTCTAGAGGAGATCTGCATGGAGGAATGGGCCAACATACCAACAACAGTGTGTGGCAACCTTGTGAAGACTTACAGAAAACGTTTGACCTCTGTCATTGCCAACAAAGGATATATTACAAAGTATTGAGATGAAATTTTGTTTCTGACCAAATACTTATTTTCCACCATAATATGCAAATAAAATGTTAAAAAAACAGACAATGTGATTTTCTGGATTTTTTTTTCTCAGTTTGTCTCCCATAGTTGAGGTCTACCTATGATGTAAATTACAGACGCCTCTCATCTTTTTAAGTGGTGGAACTTGCACTATTGCTAACTGACTAAATACTTTTTTGCCCCACTGTATATACTACATGGCTGTGCAATATACTACGTGGCTGTGTTATATACTGCGTGGGCTGTGCTATATACAACATGACTGTGTAATATACTACGTGGGCTGTGCTATATACTACGTGAGCTGTGCTATATACTACGTGGCCTGTGCTGTATACTACGTGGCTGTGCTATATACTATGTGGCTGTGCTATATACTACGTGGCTGTGCAATATACTACGTGGCTGTGCTATATACTACATGGCTATGTTATATACTATGTGCCTGTGCTATACACTACGTGGCTGTGCTATATACTACGTGGCTGCAGTATATACTACGTGGGCTGTGTTATATGCTACATGTGCTGTGAGTCTTTTTCACCCGGGGCCCTCAAAAACCTGCAGCTGGCCCTGGCTTCACTAATTGTTCACGGCCGGCCGGGCGCGACCAATCAGCGACAGACACAGTCTTGCCACGAATTGGCATAGGATTTGAACCACGCTTCGCTAATTGGTCGCGCCCAGCCGGCCGAATCCTGTGTATTCATTGCATTATTCAGAAATCTTCACAAATAAACTACATACATATTCTAGAATGCCCGATGCCTTAGAATCGGGCCACCATCTAGTGTACTAATAACTATGGAATTCTAGTGATTCAGCAGCGCAGAAATTTACCTCAATTTTTCCAATCTGTATCCAATAACTGTTTTAGCCAGGGGCGGATTATCAGAGGGTTAATATGGGTGGTAGCCCAGGGCCCAGTGGTCTGGGGGGGCCCTGGGCTACCGCACAGATTGACCCTCCGCTAATCGTCTGGGAATGCCCGCCGGCTTTTATGTGACCCCGGACCCGGTGGGCAGAGAGAGGGGGCCCGCATTGGGCCCCTTCTCATCTGCTCACCGGGCCCTTTCCGGCGCTGCGGCGGTTTCCTATTGACATGCGGGCGCGCGCCCGCACGTCAATAGTTAACAACAACAGCCGCCAGCCAATTGGAGGCTGGCAGCTGAAGTCGGCCGCAGCGCACGTGTCGCCGGCTTCTGACGTCATCGTCAGTCGCCGGCGAGTGTGCGCTGCTGAAGGGAGCTCGCCGCCTGGAGCGCGGACAGGTGAGGAGACTGTTTTTTTTTTTGATCAGTTAACGGTGGACACACTGGGGGGCAATGCTGGAGGACACACTGGGGCAATGCTGGAGGACACACTGGGGCAGATTGCTGGAGGACACACTGGGGGCAATGCTGGAGACAGTGGGGCAGATTGCTGGAGACAGTGGGGCAGATTGCTGGAGGACACACTGGGGGCAATGCTGGAGACAGTGGGGCAGATTGATGGAGACAGTGGGCAGATTGCTGGAGACAGTGGGGCAATGCTGGAGACAGTGGGGCAGATTGCTGGAGACACTGGGGCAGATTGCTGGAGGACACACTGGGGGCAATGCTGGAGACAGTGGGGCAGATTGCTGGAGACACTGGGGCAGATTGCTGGAGGACACACTGGGGGCAATGCTGGAGACAGTGGGGCAGATTTCTGGAGACAGTGGGGCAGATTGCTGGAGACAGTGGGGCAGATTGCTGGAGACAGTGGGGCAGATTGATGGAGACAGTGGGGCAATGCTGGAGACAGTGGGGCAATGCTGGAGACAGTGGGGCAATGCTGGAGGCAGTGGGGCAGATTGCTGGACACACTCGGGGCAATGCTGGAGACACTGGGGCAGATTGCTGGAGGACACACTGGGGGCAATGCTGGAGACAGTGGGGCAGATTGCTGGAGACAGTGGGGCAGATTGCTGGAGACAGTGGGCCAATGCTGGAGACAGTAGGGCAATGCTGGAGACAGTGGGGCAATGCTGGAGACAATGGGGCAATGCTGGAGACACTGGGGCAGATTGCTGGAGGACACACTGGGGGCAATGCTGGAGACACTGGGGCAGATTGCTGGAGGACACACTGGGGGCAGATTGCTGGAGACAGTGGGGCAATGCTGGAGACAGTGGGGCAATGCTGGACACACTTGGGCAGATTGCTGGACACACTGGGGGCAGGACTGGAGGCATGGGCAGAATGTAGACACGGGGCATGATTGGAGACACGGGATGGAAATGAAAGACATGGGGCAGGATTGGATCATGGGGCAGGATGGATACGATGGAGACAGATGGGGCAGGATGGGGAGATCATATGGTGTAGAATGGATACTCATGAGGGCAGGATGGGAGAACATATGGCTGGAGCCAGGAATGAGACACATGGGGCCAGGATGGGGAATATTATTACCATAAGGGCTAATTAAGGGATATTATTACTGCAGTGATATATTTATTTTATTTTTTGAGTATACTGTTTTAAATGGGGGGCGGTCCTGTTACTGTGTAGAGTGATACTATGTTGCCTTTTTTTCTTCATGTGGTGTAATGTAGAAGTTGGAAAAAATTAAGTAATGTGTTCTGCAAGCGGAGCTCGAGATAACTGTTATTTCCTGCAGAAACGAGTCCTGGCTGGAAGAAATGATGGCGGTCTGTGCTGGATGAAAGATGAAGGGCTTCACCTAGAGACGTCACTGGTGAGTCAGTGTTACCTATACACTGAAACTATACACTGTATATTATATACAGAGGTCCTGTGTACAATGTCACTGTATTACCTCTACACAGACACTGCACACTAAGTACAGATCTCCTGTGAATACTGGCACTTATGGTGATAGTATTGTGTTTTTTGTTTTTTTTTTATTACTGATCAGTATTGTAGTATTCAGTCACTATGTGGTGGTAATATGTAGTCTGGAAATGGTGTTGTGGTATTTGTCCCTTGTATGTGCTATTTGGTCACCAAGTGGTAATATGTGGTCTGGTCATGGTGCGGTTGTATTTGTTCCTTGTATGTGATATTATTCGATCACTGTGGTTGTAATTTGTGGTCTGGTCATGGTGCGGTGGTATTTGTTTCTTGTATGTGATATTATTGGTCAAGATATACCTAAATTGTATTGCAGATTTTAACAAATATTTAACAGGTAACAGTAGAGTAGGGCCCGGCCATTTTTCTGGAATAATCTGGTACGGGTATATCATGACCCCCGTTACATGACCCCCATCACATGACCCCCGTCACATGACCCCCGTCACATGACCCCCGTCACATGACCGGGGGGGCCCACAGTGTGTGAACAGCCCGGGGCCCTGGCTACCCTTAATCCACCCCTGGTTTTAGCAGACGTACTTGAGGGAATCAGGACAAAATTGCTCCTTTTAGAAGAAAGTATCTCTCCCATACTGTTTGCTTATGCATTGAATGCAAGGTCTGGTCTGCCCCAAAGTTACATGCACCCCAATAAGCCTTTCAGCAGACGTTACTTACAGCCTCATGACAAAATTGTTCCAATTAGAAGAAAGTGTGTCTCCTATACTGTTTTCTTATGCATTGAATGCAAGGTCTGGCCTACCCCAAAGACACATGCACCCCAACAAGCCTTTCAGCAGACGTACTTTACGGCCTCATGACAAAATTGTTCCCATTAGAAGAAAGTGTGTCTCCCATACTGTTTGCTTATGTACTGAAGGCAAGGCCTTCCCTGCACCAATGTTACATGCACCCCAATAACCCTTTTGGCAGACGTACATTACGGCATCAGGACAAAATTGTTCCCATTCAAAGAAAATGTGTCTCCCATACTATTTTCTTATGCACTGAATGCAAGGCCTGCCCTGCACCAATGTTACATGCACCCCAATAACCCTTTCAGAAGACGTACTTTACCACCTCATGACAAAATTGTTCCCATTAGAAGAAAGTGTGTCTCCCACACTGTTTGCTTATGCATTGAATGCAAAGCCTGCCCTGCACCAGTGTTAAATGCACCCCAATAACTGTTTCAGCAGACGTACGTGAGGGTCTCAGGATAAAATTGTTCCCATTAGAAGAAAGTGTCTCCCATATTGTGTGGAGTTTGAACTGAATAACAACGGCCTTGTTGATGCTGGTTGTCAACAACTGCCATCTTCTGCTCACAAATCCTTTCCAACGTTTGCAATGTAGAGCTCCAAGGCGTGGGGAGTGGACATCACACACCAGTCGGTGAGCCGGAGGCTGCAAACGCTGCTGGAGCATGGCATAGGCAGCGGAAGCTGTAGCTGACTTTCTAAAATGGGCACACAGCCAGCGTACTTTCATAAGCAGATCTGGGAGCTCCACATAGGTTTTGAGAAAATGCTGAACCATGATGTTAAGCACATGGGCCAGGCAAGGCACATGTGTGAGCTTGCCTTGTCTCAGAGCCGCTAACAGGTTCTGGCCATTGTCACACACAACCATGCCTGGCTGTAGGTTCAGCGGTGTTAGCCACAGATCTGACTGCTCTTTCAGAGCTGTCCACAACTCTTCAGCATTGTGTGGTTTGTCATCTAAGTAGATTAGCTTCAACACAGCCTGTTGGCGCTTGGATGAGGCAGTGCTGCAGTCCTTCCAGCTTGTGACTGATGTGCTACTTTCAAAGATGGAGGCTGAAGAGGAGGTGCAGGAGCTGTAGACTGTGGGAGCAAGCCAGATTGATGTAGGGCCCACAATCCACTGGATTGGGAGGACGTGAACCATCCCAAGGTCCAACTGTGTCCTGGCTTCCACTATGTTAACCAAGTGTGCTGTCAGCAAGATGTACCGTTCCTGCCTAGAAGCACTTGTCCTCGTATCCATGGTTAGGTGGACTTTCCCAGTAACAGCATTGTTGAGGGCACAGCTAATGTTGTGCGACACGTGCTTGTGTAATGTCGGGATGGCACACCAGGAGAAATAGTTGTGGCTGGGGATTGAATACCTTGGGACAGCCACCGCCATCAGGTTGCAGAAGGCTTCCGTCGCCACGAGCCTAAAAGGCAACATTTCGAGTGCAACCAGATGAGAAATTTGTGAATTTAGTACTGTGGCTTGTGGGGCGTTGGAGGCATACTTCCACTTGCATTCCAATGACTGTGGTATGGACAGCTGAAGGCTGCACTGGGACAAGGACATGAACATGCTCCATGATGTGGCTAGTTGAGTCTGGGTAACAGCAGGTGCAGGGCAGGGGGCATCTTCACATGCACCGGCGACAGGGGATTGGCTTCCACACACAACAGTGGAAGAAGGAGTGGTGTTACCCGCAGCCACTATTGTTGGTGCCTGTGGTTTGGCCCACAAAGTCGGGTGCTTTGCTGCCATGTGCCTGATTATGCTGGTGGTGGTCAGGCTGGTAGTTTTGCTACCCCTACTGATGCGGGCATGGCAGTTAATGCAAATGTCTTGTTTGGGGTTATCGGTAGAGTCTTTAAGAAGCAACCAGACTCGTGAAGACTTTACAGTTGGACTGGCAACTTCCGTCATGTTGGTACTGCGTTGAACGGTTGCCTGCCTTCTGTCTGCTGACACCACACTGCATCTTCCTGCCTGTTGGGGTGCTACGCCTTCATCCCCCTGTGTGCTGCTGTCCTCGCTCTGCATTTCCTCCTGCCAGGTTGGGTCAGTTACAATATCATCCACCACCTCTTCTTCCATTTCTGCACCCTGGTCCTCCTCCTGATTTTCTGGCAATTGTGTCTCATCATCGTCCACCTCTTGTGACACGTTAACACCGTCGTCTTCGTGTGACCGTGGCTGCTCAAATATTTGGGCATCGCTACAAGGAATCCCATCTTGCCTCGCCGCAAGTGGACCGTGAGAGAGGCCTGAATCGATAAATGGAAAAGTGAACAACTCTTCAGAGTGTCCAAGTTTTGGATCAGTTGTCTCAGGGCACTCAGGACGGTGGGAGGAAGGAGGATCAGGGTTGGGGCTAGAGTTGGTTTTAGGGTTTGGATTACGTTTACTGTTGGGTTAGGGGTGTGTTAAGGTTCGGGGTATGGTTAGGGTTGGGATTAGGGTTAGGGGTGTGTTGGGATTAGGGGTGTGCTGGGGTTAGGGGTGTGGTTAGGGTTGGGATTAGTCTTAGGGGTGTGTTGGGGTTAGGGGTGTGTTGGGGTTGGGATTAAGGTTAGGGGTGTGTTTGGGTTAGGGGTATGGTTATGGTTGGGATTACGGTTAGGGGTGTGTTGGGATTAGGGGTGTGTTGGGGTTAGAGGTGTGGTTATGGTTGGGATTAGGCTTAGGGGTGTGTTGGGGTTAGAGTTGGAGTTAGAATTGGGAGGTTTCCACTGTTTAGGCACACCAGGGGTGCTGCAAATGCAACATGATGTCTGATCTCAATCCATACAATTCTGCGATGAAAAAGTAAGACGGTGCTCCTTCCCTTTCGAGCTCTGCCGTGCGCCCAAATAGTGGTTTACCCCCACATATGGGGTATCAGCATACTCAAGGTAAATTGGACAACAACTTTTGGGGTCCAATTTCTCCTGTTACCCATGGAAAAATACAAAACTGGGGGCTAAAAAATATTTTTTGTGGGAAAAAAAAGGATTTTTTTTCACGGCTCTGCGTTATAAACTTTAGTGAAACACTTGGGGGTTCAAAGTGATCATCACAATCTAGATAAGTTCCTTGTGGGGTGTAGTTTCCAATATGGGGTCACTTGTGGGGAGTTTCTACTGTTTAGGTACATCAGGGGCTCTGCAAACTCAACGTGATGCCCACAGACCATTCCATCAAAGTCTGCATTCCAAAACACCACTTCTTCCCTTCCGAGCTCTGCCATGCGCCCAAACAGTAGTTTTCTCCCACATATGGGGTATCAGCGTACTCAGGATAAATTGGACAACAACTTTTGGGGTCCAGTTTCTCCTGTTACCCTTGGGAAGCAGGTAACCATATTAGAGTGGTGCTTTTGAAGCATCTTTTCTCAGCACTTCTTCTACATGTCACAGTGTGCCTGTGTCTACCTCGAGGAGCAGCTAAGTGAAACAACTTTCCATCTAGCATTTCAGCTAGAGATCGCACATGAGTAATTTAATCATTTTTGTAAACAGTTGTATAGATCATTTTCTATCCATAACCCCAAGAAACCTTTGAGCTTTTGGGCTATCCAGACGCATTAACTTGTATGGGCAGAGCTGGGAGCTTTAAATCTTCTCCTGTAGTCTTCAGTCCATATCTCTGCCAAAACACGTTGGTTGTGGCCAGTGTCTAACTGGGACTAAAATCCAGCCCTGGCATTTGAAGGTACACATGCCCACTAGTCACATGGTGAATGTGCAATTTCTTTGTGCACCTGTATGTTACAAAAAGTAAAAGAAGTATAACACGGCTATATAACTCATAGTCACAGCTTTGTCCAGTATTACAGCTAAAGGCCCCTTCACATTAAGCGACGCTGCAGCAATACCGACAACGATCCGGATCGCTGCAGCGTCATTGTTTGGTCGCTGGAGAGCTGTCACACAGACAGCTCTCCAGCGACCAACGATTCCGAAGTCCCCGGGTAACCAGGGTAAACATCGGGTTACTAAGCGCAGGGCCGCGCTTAGTAACCCGATGTTTACCCTGGTTACCAGCGTAAAAGTAAAAAAAAAAAAACACTACATACTTACCTACCGCTGTCTGTCCCCGGCGCTCAGCTTCTCTGCACTCCTCCTGTACTGGCTGTGAGCACAGCGGCCGGAAAGCAGAGCGGTGACGTCACCGCTCTGCTTTCCGGCTGACCGACGCTCACAGCCAGTACAGGAGGAGTGCAGAGCAGAGCGCCGGGGACAGACAGCGGTAGGTAAGTATGTAGTGTTTGTTTTTTTTACTTTTACGCTGGTAACCAGGGTAAACATCGGGTTACTAAGCGCGGCCCTGCGCTTAGTAACCCGATGTTTACCCTGGTTACCAGTGAAGACATCGCTGGATCGGTGTCACACACGCCGATCCAGCGATGTCCACGGGAGATCCAGCGACGAAATAAAGTTCTGGACTTTGTTCAGCGACCAACGATCTCCCAGCAGGGGCCTGATCGTTGGTCGCTGTCACACATAACGATTTCCTTAACGATATCGTTGCTATGTCACAAAAAGCAACGATATCGTTAACGATATCGTTATGTGTGAAGTTACCTTTAGTCCTATTCATTCGGTATAGTTCTCGCTGTTCCCAGGCACCGGGTCCTGAAGACGTCTCTGATCATTGTCACCTGGTCTCCCTGAGCTCAGCACGACCAGGCGACAATGATGGGAATTTTATTCAGAACCTGGTGTGTACATTATGTGTAAAATTAAAAAAAAAATTGGCGTGGGCTCCCATTTAATTATGATTACTAGCAGAGGGAAAGCTAATCACTGGGGGCTGATGTTACTATCTGGGAAAGAGGACACTATCCAACAAGGTTCCCAGGCTATTAATAACAGCTCACAGGTCTTTGCTTAGCCTTTACTAAAGTTAGTTTAATTTCTAACAATCAAAGGCTAAACAGACAGCTGTGGGTTGAAATTAATAACCTGGGAAGGGGCCATGGATATTGCCTCTCACCTCCCAGACTAGCAACATCAGACCTCAGCCACCCTAGAAATGGCACAATAAGATGCACAAAATATGGCGCTTAGCCTTGCTGTTTCCACTTGCCATGGTGCAAGTGGGGTAAAAGGGTTGAGGTTGATGTCAGCTTTGTATTGTCAGCTGACATCAAGCCCAGGGGTGATTAATGGAGATGCCCCCATTACTAGACACAGGAAGAATAAAGTCCTTTAATTTAAATAAACACATCCTAACCTCATTTTCCCATTTATTACTGTAAAAATTATAATAAAAAATATTCCTCACCTGTCCAAAGACTCCACTTGTCACCAGAAGAAGTCCAGCTTTGCTACATGTGGATTAAACGGCTGAGAAGTGGCATGATGCGATTGCTCAGCCATGAATCCAGTACACACTGGGCTGAGCTTGGGGCGCAGCTTCAGTGGCGAGTGGTAACATCATAGAGTTACTTCTGGTCACTGCCAGCTGGTCCCACGTTCCGTTTAGTGCGAGCTGATTGATGAACTGTTGAAACTGACGTCACAGCTAGCAGCTTGAGAAATTTCTTACAGTGTTGGTGGAGATCTCATTGAGTTCACCGCAGTTCATTGGGCCACTCACAATGAGCTGCATGTGGGATCCGCAGCTTCAGTGACCTGCAGTAACCTCAATGACATCACTGAAGGTCAGTGAAGCTGTGCTCTCACATTCAGATCAGTGTCTCCTGGATTCCAGGCTGAACAGTCGCATCATGCCATCAGTCAGCAAGGCATCCAGATGAAGCAGAGATGGATTATGGCATGGGACAAATGGATTATCGTCGAACAAGTGAGGGATACATTTTTTTTTCATTTTACACTAATAAATAGGTAAAATAGGGTGGGAAGTTATTAATATTGTTTTGAGACTCAGAAGGGAAGGAGTGCTATTTGACTCTTTGAAAACAAAATTTTGTAGAAAACTTTGTGGACTCCATATACAGAGCCCCTAAGTGCCAGAAAAGCAGAATCCCCCTTCAAAAGACCCCATTTTAGAAACTGCACCAATATGGAAATTTAGCTACAGTTTTAGTGACTTTTTTGACGACATGGGCGTTTTCCAGAAACAAGCAGCAGTGGATGTTGCTGAGTGAAAATGGCAAATATGCCTTTGTAGTTCCCATACATTGCAGTACACTATATATTGTAGTGCTCAGTATATTGTAGTGTTCATACATTGTGCCCAGCTTGTGCTTCTGGAGACATGGACCCAGTAAATTAGGTGGGCTCTCATTTAGCGTCCAAACGTGGACGCTAAATGTTGTTTAGGCACACTGGGGCTCAGAAGGGAGGGGGCATTTGGATTTGAGAATGCAGAATTTGCTGGATTTCATTTAGAGGGTGAGGAGCCATAGTGCTTTTTCAGATGGTTTGTGCTTCCAATAGCGTGGAAGCAAGCCCTCTATATTTCTGTCAAAAGATGATGGACCTCAGTTTGGACTTGCATTTTTTGTGGATTGCGTTTAACGCTTTTGTTGAGAACATTTTACATAAAGGGACCGTTACACTAAACGATTTACCAACGATCATGACCAACGATACGATCTGGCCGTGATCGTTGGTAAGTCGTTGTGTGGTCGCTGGGGAGCTGTCACACAGACAGCTCTCTCCAGCGACCAACGATCAGGGGAACGACTTCGGCATCGTTGAAACTGTCTTCAAGGATGCCGAAGACCCCCTGCAGCACCCGGGTAACCAGGGTAAACATCGGGTTACTAAGTGCAGGGCCGCGCTTAGTAACCCAATATTTACCCTGGTACCATTGTATAAGTAAAAAAAAAAAAAACACTACATACTCACATTCTTATGTCTGTCACGTCCCCCGGTGTCCACAGGGTTAAAACTGCTTTCAGCAAGAGTGCTGCTAATGCACGCGCTCCGGCCGACAGCTTCCCTGCACTGACTGTGTCAGTGCCGGCCGTAAAGCAGAGCACAGCAGTGACGTCACCGCTGTGCTCTGCTTTACGGCCGGCGATGACAGTCAGTGCAGGGAAGCTCTCGGCCGGAGCGAGTGCATTAGCAGCGCTCTTGCTGAAAGCAGTTTTAACCCTGTAGACGCCGGGGCACGTGACAGACATCAGAATGTGAGTATGTAGTGTTTTTTTTTTTTACTTTTACAGTGGTTACCAGGGTAAATATCGGGTTACTAAGCGCGGCCCTGTGCTTAGTAACCCAATATTTACCCTGGTTACAAGTAAACACATCGCTGGATTGGCGTCACACATGCCGATCCAGCGATGACGGCGGGTAATCAGCGACCAAAAAAAGGTCCTGATCATTCCCCACGACCAACGATCTCCCAGCAGGGGCCTGATCGTTGGTCGCTGTCACACACAACGAGATCGTTAGCGGGACCGTTGCTACGTCACAAAAAGCGTGACGTTGCAATGATATCCTTAACGATATCATTATGTGTGAAGGTACCTTAACATTTTGGATCTTATTTATCCTGTGCTCTATGCTTATCACTTACATCGGGGTTTCCATCTAAATCTCCAAATAGAGTGATTCAGGTGAATCTCCGAATGATCAATTCACTATAGTGAGGCAGCAGAGTTACTCTGGACTCTGTCTGGCCTCTGTTCAGAAGCTTTGTTTCAGAGGTTCACAAAACTGTGGTCGACCAAGCTTTTATTCACGATTAAAAAGATGGACACTGAAGGCATCCACAGTTTCTTCACCTGTCTCATTATAGGGAATCTTCTGCCAGTGGTTCCATCTAAATCATGTACTTCTGAGATTTATACTGAAACCCCGATGTAAGCATTCATCGCGGAGTGCAGGATAAATGTTGTCTTTAGGAGGCAGAATGAACAACTGAACAGCAGGTCAAGAATTTGTGTTATTTATTTTTTACACAGTTCTCCGTGTGATATAAGTGATTACACAACTTTATTTTTTGGGGCGGTGTGTGTTGTGAGTTCTGTGATCGGGCTCCCTCCTGTGGTCATGAGTGGTACTGCGGCTTCTGAGTTTCCTTCCTCAGGTGATGAGGTTAAGTCGTTAGGTGCTGCTCTATTTAACTCCACCTAGTGCTTTGATCCTGGCCTCCAGTCAATGTTCTAGTATTGGTCTTGCTTCCTCCTGGATCGTTCCTGTGGCCTGTCTGTTCAGCATAAGCTAAGTTCTGCTTGTGTTACTTTTTGTTGCTTTATTTTCTGTCCAGCTTGCGGTTTTGGTTTTGCTTGCTTGCTGGAAGCTCTGAGACGCAGAGGGAGCACCTCCGTACCGTTAGTCGGTGCGGAGGGTCTTTTTGCCCCTCTGCGTGGTTGTTTGTAGGTTTTTGTGTTGACCACAAAGCTATCTTTCCTATCCTCGGTCTATTCAGTAAGTCGGGCCTCACTTTGCTAAATCTCTGTGTTTGTGTTTTCATCTTACTCACAGTCATTATATGTGGGGGGCTGCCTTTTCCTTTGGGGAATTTCTCTGAGGCAAGGTAGGCTTATTTTTCTATCTTCAGGTCTAGCTAGTTTCTCAGGCTGTGCCGAGTTGCATAGGGAGCGTTAGGCGCAATCCACGGCTACCTCTAGTGTTGTTTGATAGGTTTAGGGATTGCGGTCAGCAGAGTTCCCACGTCTCAGAGCTCGTCCTATGTTTTGTGGTTTTTGTCAGGTCACTTGTTGTGCTCTGAACTTCAAGGTCCATTGTGGTTCTGAATTACCTATTCATAACAGGTGTGATTACAGCTATACCAGATTTATATAGTTTTTCTCTAGTCACCTTCCATGACAGCAGTATTGGAGATTGTCTCCCCACTCTAATGGGGAACAGGAAACACAAAGAGGTTAAATACCCCTCCCATTCCTTACACCACCAGTGTTTTTCCTGTCCCTTATGGGGCATGAAGATGTCTCCTGATGGTGCTGCTGTGGCCGGCGATCTGGAGCACCCAGAGTGACTAACTTACTGCCGGGCAGCTAAGTTCAGGGGCTCTACTCTCCTCCTCCATGTGCTGCTCCCGTCTCCATCCTTCTCCATGTGACTCGGGACCCCTTTCCCGCCCCTCCTGTGCCTCCTCGGGGGGGAAAGCGGGGCGGTGATGTGCGGCCGGGGTCCTCTTGGAGCTCCCAGGCGTCCTCCTTTCCTCATGCCGTCAGAATCCGAATGCCGCGCACACCAGAAGTGACGAAAAGTGAACTTCCAGATCACTCCCTGTGAGTTCCACGGTGAACACACACACTCCCGGCATGTGCTGGGATGGCTCTGGATCTGCTGCCATGTTGGGCATTCCCTTCGCAGTTCCCTTCTGTCGACTTGGGGGAAGAGGAGCACAAGTCTGTAACGCTGGGACCTCGGTTATTTAATCCAGGTCGGGGGATGCCTCCAGGTAAGGCCCATTGTCTGTGTTTCTGTGTGACCACTGACAGACTGACCATAGACGGAGACAAAACTTCCCTTTCTGCTTCTGTAGAGCCCAGCTTTCACCCTCCTACTGTAATTAGCAAAGATTGAGACAGAGAGACTCATTGCCAGAGAGAGTAAAAATAATCCCAAAATATTCTTTAACTACATAAATAGTAAGAAACTAAAAAATGATAGTGTTGGCCCCCTTAAAAATAGTCTGGGTGAAATGGTGGATGAGGATGAGGAAAAAGCCAATATGCTAAATGACTTTTTTTCATCAGTATTTACACAAGAAAATCCCATGGCAGACAAAATGGCTAGTGATAAAAATTCCCCATTAAATGTCACCTGCTTAACCCAGCAGGAAGTGCGGCGGCGTCTAAAAATCACTAAAATTGACAAATCTCCAGGCCCGGATGGGATACACCCTCGAGTACTGCAGGAATTAAGTACAGTCATTGATAGACCATTATTTTTAATCTTTAAAGACTCCATAATAACAGGGTCTGTACCACAGGACTGGCGTATAGCAAATGTGGTGCCAATATTCAAAAAGAGGACAAAAACTGAACTCGGAAATTATAGGCCAGTAAGCTTAACCTCTACTGTGGGTAAAATCCTGGAGGGCATTCTAAGGGATGCTATACTGGAGTATCTGAAGAGGAATAACCTCATGACCCAGTATCAGCACGGGTTTACTAGGGACTAAGGTTGAGCGAAACGGGTCGGCCACTTTCAGAAGTCGCCGACTTTTGGCAAAGTCGGGTTTCATGAAACCCGACCCGACCCCTGTGTGGGGTCGGCCATGAAGCCGGCGATCTTCTGAATGTGGTATCGGAATTCCGATCCCGATTTCTGATATGTTTGCAATATCGGAAATCGGTATCGGAATCCATATTTAATGTAAAATAAAGAATTAAAATAAAAAATATCTCTATACTTACCCTCTGACGCTCCCTGGTACTAACCGGGAACCTTCCTTCCTTTGAATCAGCGCTTCCAGGACCTTGTGGTGACGTCGCGGTGACGTCGCGGCTTGTGATTGGTCGCGCGGCCGCCCATGTGACCGCTCGCGCAACCAATCACAAGCCACGACGTCACGCAAGGTCCTGCAAGCGCTGATTCGAAGGAAGGAAGGCTGCCGGAAAGAAGCAGGGCGCGTCCGAGGGTGAGTATATACCTAATAGGAATATACTCACCCTCGGACGCGCCCTGCTTCTTTCCGGCAGCCTTCCTTCCTAAGAAACAGCGCTTACAGGACCTTGCGTGATGTCGCGGTGACGTCGTGGCCTGTGATTGGTCGCGCGAGCGGTCACATGGGCGGCCGCGCGACCAATCACAAGCTGCGACGTCACCGCGACGTCACCGCAAGGTCCTGGAAGCGCTGATTCGAAGGAAGGAAGGTTCCTGGTTAGTACCAGGGCGCGTCAGAGGGTAAGTATAGCGATATTTTTTATTTTAATTCTTTATTTTACACTTAAATATGGATCCCAGGGCGTGAAGGAGAGTTTCCGCTCCTTCAGACCCTGGGAACCATTGGAAACCCAATGCATTGCATTGGGTTTCGAGTTTCGGCCGACCCCGACCCTGACTTTTTTATAGGATCGACCGATTTCACTCGACCCGACTTTTGAAAAAGTCGGGTTTCGTGAAACCCGACCCGATCCTATAAAAGTAAAGGTCGCTCAACCCTACTAGGGACCGTTCATGTCAGACTAATCTGATCAGTTTTTATGAAGAGGTAAGTTCCGGATTGGACCAAGGGAACCCAGTGGATGTAGTGTATATGGACTTTTCAAAAGCTTTTGATATGGTGCCACACAAAAGGTTGATACATAAAATGAGAATAATGGGGATAGGAGAAAATATGTGTAAGTGGGTTGAGAGCTGGCTCAGGGATAGGAAACAAAGGGTGGTTATTAATGGAACACACTCGGACTGGGTAGCGGTTAGCAGTGGGGTACTACAGGGGTCAGTATTGGGCCCTCTTCTTTTTAACATATTTTTTAATGACCTTGTAGGGGGCATACAGAGTAGAATTTCAATATTTGCAGATGACACTAAACTCTGCAGGGTAATCAATACAGAGGAGGACAATTTTATATTACAGGATGATTTATGTAAACTAGAAGCTTGGGCTGATAAATGGCAAATGAGCTTTAATGGGGATAAATGTAAGGTCATGCACTTGGGTAGAAGTAATAAGATATATAATTATGTGCTTAATTCTAAAACTCTGGGCAAAACCGTCAATGAAAAAGACCTGGGTGTATGGGTGGATGACAAACTCATATTCAGTGGCCAGTGTTGTGAATTCCATTCTGGAGCTCCCTCCTGTGGTTGCTAATGGTATTTTTGTGAGTTCTGCCCTTGGGCTCCCTCTGGTGGTTTCGAGTGGAATTGCTGCTCCTTTAGGTAGCTGTTGCAGCTGCCTTCACTAATCGCCTTGCCTGGGTTTGTTATTTAAACCTGCTCTGGGCTTTAGTCCATGCCTGCTGTCAATGTTCTTGGTTGGCTTTGGTTCTCTCCTTGGAATTTTCATATGGCCAGTCCTTGTCTGCAAAAGATAAGTTTTTGCTAGTTTTTGTTTGTCCATTTGTTTGGACTCTATTGCTTTGCAAATATGTCTCTTTTTGTCCAGCTTGTCACTATGTCTTATTCAGGCTAGCTGGAAGCTCTGGGAAAGCAGATTTGCCCCTCCACACCGTGAGTCGGTGTGGAGTTCATTTTTGTAAACTCTGCGTGGATTTTGTAGTTTTTTATACTGACCGCACAGTATCCTTTTCTCTCTGTCTATCTAGTTTAGTATTGGCCTCCTTTGCTGAATTCTGATTTCATTTCTATGTACGTCATTTCCCTCTCCATTCACAGTCAATATTTGTGGGGGGCTATCTTTCCTTTTGAGGGTTTTCTCTGAGGCAAGATAGCTTTCTATTTCCTTCTTTAGGGGTAGTTATCTCTTAGGCTGTGAAGAGGCGTCTAGGGAGAGTCAGGAACATCCCACGGCTATTTCTAGTGTTGTTGTTAGGATTAGGGACTGCGGTCAGTAGAGATACCACCTTCTCAGAGCTCGCTCCATGTTGCGTTTTAGCCACCAGGTCATATCAGTGTGGCCTCTTAACCACCAGGTCATAACAGGCCAGTGTCAGGCAGCTGCTACAAAGGCAAATAAAATAATGGGATGCATTAAAAGAGGCATAGATGCTCATGAGGAGAACATAATTTTACCTCTATACAAGTCACTTGTTCGACCACACTTAGAATACTGTGCACAGTTCTGGTCTCCGGTGTATAAGAAAGACATAGCTGAACTGGAGCGGGTGCAGAGAAGAGTGACCAAGGTTATTAGAGGACTGGGGGGTCTGCAATACCAAGATAGGTTATTACACTTGGGGCTATTTAGTTTGGAAAAACGAAGACTAAGGGGTGATCTTATGTTAATGTATAAATATATGAGGGGACCGTACAAAGACCTTTCTGATGATCTTTTTAATCATAGACCTGAAACAGGGACAAGGGGGCATCCTCTACGTTTGGAGGAAAAAAGGTTTAAGCATAATAACAGACGCGGATTCTTTACTGAAAGAGCAGTGAGACTATGGAACTCTCTGCCGTATGATGTTGTAATGAGTGATTCATTACTTAAATTTAAGAGGGGACTGGATACATTTCTGGAAAAGTATAATGTTACAGGTGTAGCATGGCTAAAGGGTGTGTAGTCGATGGGAGGTATGTGCCATATAAGTGCCTTGTTGCTATAATGTAGCCCGGAGTATTTCTTTCTTGCACATAATCTTGTATATATATGTATTTCAGGACCTGTGGTGATGTCAGACCACATGGCTAATCATGTGATGGGTTACTGGGTGTGGTTAGCTCTATATAAGACTGGCTAATGCTTTACACAGCAGATATGTGTGGAGGTGGAACCCTCCTGAGTGTGTTACGGCTTCAGGACTGAGCCGGATGAACTGGACACTTGTTTTTTCTTTGCCTGAACCAAAGGCTATTTTCTTTCTGTTGTTTTGCCATATGGTTTATGAAGCAATAAACCCAGTGAACTTTAAAGGAACATGCCTCCTGAGTGTCAGCCGTCGCAGCTGAGTGAGTGGAACCCCTACAATTGGTGGTAGAAGTGCTGGCAGCGGTCCCAGCAGAGACGTAAGTCCATTGCTTAATGTCATGGGTCAAGTCTGTTGCAAGTCAGCAAGCATCGCCAGGGAAAATGGAGGACCTGCTGAAACACTTGGTTCAGTTACAGTCACAGCAGGAGCAACGGCAGAGCCAGCAGGAGCAAAGGCAGCAAGAGACCAACAGGCTGTGGATGCAGCAGATGCAACAAAGCCAGCAGGAGCAATGGCAGCAGATGCAGCTTCTGGCAACCGCCATCCAGGGCAAGATGAGCGCCCCAACCCCAGGTCTGGCTGATGACACCCACGTCCGGAAGACGGTAAGACGCGCATTGCAGAAAATGACCCCCGGGGATGATGTTGAGGCATTCCTGACGGTGTTTGAGAGGGTCGCTGAGAGGGAAAAACTTCCGCCAGAGCAGTGGGCAGAGGTATTGGCGCCATACCTGACGGGAGAACCCCAGAAGGCGTACTATGACTTGACCTTGCAGGATGCCAAAGAGTATCACAAATTGAAAGCCGAGATTCTCGCACGTTTGGGGGTGACACTGACTGTCAGGGCACAGCGAGTTCACGGCTGGGCCTATCACCGGGACAAACCACCTCGCTCCCAAATGTTTGATCTGTTGCACCTGGTCCAGAAATGGCTGCAGCCAGAGTCATCTACTCCTGCACAGATGGTAGAACGGGTGATGATGGATCGGTTTGTACATTCCCTCCCAAGGCCTATACAGTCTTGGGTTGCCCAGGGTGATCCCCAGAATGCCGACGAGCTGATCGGACTGGTTGAGAGATACCAAGGGTTGGAAGGCTCCTTCGGGAGGCAGCCCATGCCATACTGGGGGTCCCAGAAGGCAGCTGAGTCCCAAAAAGGGGTGGTGCGTCCAAGGTCACAAAGGGCGGGGGAGGTGGTGCCCAAGGTCCCCACGGGTGATGTTATTTGTTGGAAGTGCCACAGGCCAGAACATATAGCTGCCCGTTGTTCCCAAACCACTGAGCAGATGGACTGCAGCGTGGGACGCCGTTGTTCATACTTTGCGTATCCAGCCTGCAGTGTGAACTCTCCGCCCAACGAGGGACCTCAAGCGTGTCCCGTAAAGGTGAACGGTCGAGCAGTAATGGCACTGTTAGACTCGGGGAGCCTAGTGACCCTGGTGAGGGCCACTTTTCCTCTTCACCTGCTCCCGGGAAAGAAGGTTGGAGTGCGGTGCATACATGGTGATGCAAAGGACTACCCTATGGCCAGGGTGGACATTGAAACGGCATGTGGCACTGAATCCCACATAGTCGGCGTCGTTCAGGACTTGTTGCACCCTATAATTATTGGCCGGGATTTCTGTTTGTTTTGGGATTTGTGGGGGAAAGGTTCTGAGCTCCCTAACAAGAGTAGGGAACCAATGAACCCTGGAGGGGTGTCGCCACACCCAGAGACAGACAGGTTTCCTTTTTGTGTTCTGGTTGGGGATGAGGAGGAAGTGTCCCCTGCATCTGACATTCTGGAGTTAGAGGTATCCGGTGAAAATTTTGGGACTGCCCAACATAGGGACCCCACTCTGAGGGAAGCCTTTAATAATGTCACAGTTATTGACGGGGTGGTACAGGAGCCGGGGGCAGACACAAGATTTCCCCATTTTCTGATGAGTGGGGAGTTGTTGTACCGGGTCACAAAAATAAGGGAGGAGTTGGTAGAGCAGTTGCTAGTGCCGGGTCCATATAGGCGGAAGGTGTTGGACATGGCCCATTCACATATCTTGGGTGGACACCTAGGGGTGGAAAACGCAGGAACGGGTTATGCAGAGGTTCTGTTGGCCTGGGTGTCACCGGGAAATAGTGAACTATTGCAGGTCCTGCCCTACATGTCAGCTAACTGCTCCCACTCCTCATTTCCGGAACCCCCTTGTGCCACTGCCCATTATTGAAGTACCGTTCGAGAGAATTGCCATGGACTTAGTCGGTCCCTTAGTTAAATCAGCTCGGGGCCATCAGTATATATTAGTCATCCTGGACTATGCCACACGCTATCCTGAGGCAATTCCCTTGAGAAATTCTTCCTCCAAGAGCATAGCCCGTGAGTTGGTCCATGTCTTTTCCCGGACAGGTCTGCCAAAGGAGATCCTGACTGACCAGGGTACACCTTTCATGAGCAAGGTGATGAGGGAGTTATGCAAAGCCCTGAAAATCTCCCAGTTGAGGACCTCGGTGTACCATCCCCAGTCAGATGGTCTTGTTTTGAGATTTAACAAGACACTGAAGAGCATGCTGAGAAAAGCTATAGAGAAAGACGGTAGAGACTGGGATTGTCTCTTACCCTATCTGATGTTTTCCATTCGTGAAGTTCCACAGGCCTCCACAGGGTTCTCACCGTTTGAGCTTCTATATGGCCGACATCCACGAGGACTCCTCCATATAGCCAAGGAAACCTGGGAAGCCGAAGTCACGCCCCACAGAAGCGTCATTGAGCATGTGGCCCTGATGCAGCAGAGGATTGCAAAGGTGATGCCTATCGTGAAAGATCACCTTCTCCAGGCACAAGAAGCTCAGGCCAGGGTCTACAACCGTTCTGCAAGAGTGAGGCAGTTCAATCCGGGAGACCGAGTTCTTGTGTTAGTTCCGACGGTGGAAAGCAAGTTCTTGGCCAAATGGCATGGGCCATATGAAGTTGTCGAGAAACTTGGTGAGGTAAATTATAAAATTCACCAACCAGGAAGACGGAAACCATTCCAAGTTTACCATGTCAACCTCATCAAGCTGTGGCAAGAGAGAGAGCCGACAGTAACTCCATCGTTGTTAAGCAACCCAGAAGGTGAGGTTGGAGCGGTCACTATAGCAGAGACGCTATCGAAGACCCAGAAACAGCAGTGCCGGGAGTTACTCCAGAAAAACAGGGACCTGTTTTCAGAGTTGCCAGGACACACGAAGGTCATAGAGCACGAGGTTCTGACAGAGCCACATGTGCGGGTGAACGTGAAGCCCTATCGTATTCCTGAGGCTCGTCGGGAAGTTATCTCCAAGGAGGTGAAGCGTATGTTGAAGCTTGGAGTCATTGAGGAATCCAAGAGCGGTTGGTCGAGCCCAATTGTCCTGGTCCCAAAACCTGATGGAGAGTGGAGGTTTTGCAACGACTATCGGAAGTTGAATGAGGTCTCCAAGTTTGACGCTTGTCCCATGCCCCGCGTTGATGAGCTCATCGAAAGGCTTGGGCATGCCAGATATATATCCACCTTGGATTTGACAAAGGGGTATTGGCAGATCCCCATGGCACAGGAAGCCAAGGAGAAGACGGCCTTTTCGACACCTGATGGATGCTTCCAGTATGTCCGGATGCCGTATGGCCTACAGGGAGCTCCGGCGACCTTCCAGAGGGCTATGGATAGAGTCCTTGCACCCCATAAGGCCTACGCTGCTGCGTACCTAGATGATATCGTCATCTTTAGCCCGGACTGGGAGAGTCATCTGGAGAAAGTCCAAGCGGTGTTTGATGCTATAAGAGAGGCCGGATTTACAATAAACCCGAAGAAGTGTGCCTTGGGTAAAGAAGAAGCTAAGTACCTTCGATACATAGTGGGTCATGGAGAAATAAAACCCCAAATCAGTAAAGTGGAGGCAATTCAAACATGGCCAAAACCAGTTTCCAAGAAGCAAGTTAAAGCCTTCCTGGGAATCGTGGGATATTACAGGAGGTTCATCCCAAACTTCGCCACGATGGCTGCGCCTCTGACTGACCTGCTAAAAGGGACAAAATCAGTAATGGTTAAGTGGTCCGAAGAAACAGATTCAGCCTTCCAAGAAATGAAAGAGGCTTTATGTAAGCAACCCGTTCTGATGGCCCCAAACTTCAAGAAAGAGTTTATTCTTCAGACAGATGCCTCAGATGTTGGGGTGGGAGCAGTCCTTTCCCAGGAACTACATGGGGAGGAGCATCCTGTTCTCTATCTGAGTAGGAAGCTGTCCTCATCTGAAAAGAACTACTCAGTCGTTGAGAAGGAGTGCTTGGCCATAAAATGGGCAGTGGACACATTACGGTACTATTTGCTGGGACGTAAATTTAGACTGATATCCGACCATGCCCCACTTAGGTGGATGAGGGAAACAAAGGGTAGAAATGCTAGAGTCACCCGTTGGTTCTTAGCCCTGCAGGACTTCAGTTTCCATGTGGAACATAGGGCCGGAAAGCTGCACGGTAATGCGGATGCCCTATCAAGAATCCCTTGTTTAGTGGGGGAAAGTGCCAAGCCCCACGGCTTTAGGCAGAGGGGGGAGGTATGTAGCATGGCTAAAGGGTGTGTAGTCGATGGGAGGTATGTGCCACATAAGTGCCTTGTTGCTATAATGTAGCCCGGAGTATTTCTTTCTTGCACATAATCTTGTATATATATGTATTTCAGGACCTATGGTGATGTCAGACCACATGGCTAATCATGTGATGGGTTACTGGGTGTGGTTAGCTCTATATAAGACTGGCTAATGCTTTACACAGCAGATATGTGTGGAGGTGGAACCCTCCTGAGTGTGTTACGGCTTCAGGACTGAGCCGGATGAACTGGACACTTGTTTTTTCTTTGCCTGAACCAAAGGCTATTTTCTTTCTGTTGTTTTGCCATATGGTTTATGAAGCAATAAACCCAGTGAACTTTAAAGGAACATGCCTCCTGAGTGTCAACCGTCGCAGCTGAGTGAGTGGAACCCCTACACAGGGTATATACACTAGATTCCTTGATAGGGCGTTGATCCATGGAACTAGTCTGATTGCCGTATGTGGAGTCAGGAAGGAATTTTTTTCCCCAAGGTGGAGCTTACTCTTTGCCACATGGGTTTTTTTTGCCTTCCTCTGGATCAACATGTTAGGGCAAGTTAGGTTAGGCTATGGGTTGAACTAGATGGACTTAAAGTCTTCCTTCAACCTTAATAACTATGTAACTATGTAACTATGTAAGGTCCCTTACTATCTGGGTTATGGCCTTATGGGTGACTTAGTCTACCCTTCTCTCGCCCCCTTGGTGAGACAAGGTCCCTGCCACTAAGAAGGATATAGTGCCCAGCCTCAAGTGTGGGGTATGTGCATGCGCTACCAAGCTTCCCTCAGCATAAGCTTTGCTAACCCTGCACTGATGATGTGTTGTGTGCCGAACAGCCCTCCCTGTTGGACAGCATCAAAACCCTCATTAAACAAGAGGTTCAAACCTATAAATCTGCCTTTTTCTAGGCTCAAGTACCATAGACCCCCCTACTCCTAGGAAAAGGAAAATGGCATTTGTGCAGTCTGATTCAGACTCAGGCGAAGTCCGTACCTGGGGTTCGGAGGATGTTTGGGAGAATGAGGGTTCCACTTCCACCCCCAAGTCCGATAATAAAAAGTATTATTCCTCTGAGGATATGGAGGAATTGATTGGTATGATGAGGAGCACCATGGGGGTTCAGGAGGAGGAAGTGAAGCAGTCGTGCAGGATGAAATGTTTGGGGGCTGAAACCTAAGAAAAAAAATAGAAAACACAAGGGTTTCCCAAAGCATCAAAACATCCAGAGCCTTATCCTTTAGGAATGGGACCCACCCGAGAAAGGGTTTAGCATCCCTTCTGATTTAAAGAATCGGTTTACCCTAGATGGAGATATTTCTCAAATGGAGACTCCCAAAGTAGATGTGCAGGTATCCAGGGTGGCAAAAAAGACGGCTCTCCTGTTAGAAGACTCGTCTCAGCTCAAAGATCCCATGGATCATAAGATCGAGATCTTGTTAAGGAAATCTTGGGATATCTCCACTAATCTACTGAAAGCAAACATAGCTTCCACCTGTGTTGCCAGAACTCTATTTTGCTGGCTCCTTACATTAGAGGATCACCTCACTCAAGGAACTTCTAGGGAGGAGATTCTTGACTCTATTCCCCTCCTTCAGAAAGCAACAGGGTTCCTGGCCGATGCTTCTGCAGAAACTGTACTTGTAGCAGCTAAGTCTGCAGTCCTCTCCAACTCAGCTAGGAGGGCTCTCTGGGTTAAATCATGGAGTGGTGATGTTTCCTCTAAAGCTAAGCTTTGCACCATACCCTTTCAAGAACACTATGTTTTCAGTCCATCTATCTCGATGAAATCTTGGAGAAGGCTACAGGCAAAAAGAAAGTGCTCCCTGAACAGAAAAACCCTAGGAAACATTTTTTCGTCCCTCCTGGGATCAGTCTTCCCAGAGGGAATATAAAGGGAAAGGAAAATCAGGCCGTTGGAGCTATCCAAAAGGTGGTAAGGGCAAAAATTTCCTTGTCCCCATCACCAGACAGCTCTTGACAAACAATGACCGCTCCCCTTTTGGAGGTCGACTCTCGGGCTTCCTCAGTGGCAGTCCATCTTAATGAACCAGTGGGTCCTCCGTACCATTCAGGACGGATTGAAGCTAGAGTTCAAGAGTTTTCCCCCTTAATACCTGAGGATTACCTCACTACAAAATTTACACCTTCAAGACTCCTTGCTGCTAGGTCTTCAAAGTTTACAACAAGCAAAGGTGATTAGTGTTGAGCATTCCGACACTGCAAGTATCAGCCGATATTTGCTGTATCGGAATTCCGATACTGAGTTCCGATATTTTTGTGATATCGGAAATCGGAATCGGAGTGTGCGGTGCGTATGGTTCCAAGGGTCTGGAGGAGAGGAAATTCTCCTTCAGGCCCTGGGATCCATATTAATGTAAAAAATAAAGAATAAAAATAAAAAATATGGCTATACTCACCCCTCCGAAGGACCCTGGCTGTCACCGCTGCAAGCGTCCGCCTCCCTTCCTGAGAATGTAGTAAGTGAAGGACCTTCGATGACGTCGTGGTCAGGTGAGCGGTCACGTGAGCGGTCAAGTGATCGGTCACCTGACCGTGACGTCATTGAAGGTCCTTCACTCTCACAGCCAGGGTTCGTCCGAGGGGTGAGTATAGCCATATTTTTTATTTTTATTCTTTATTTTTTACATTAATATGGATCCCAGGGCCTGAAGGAGAGTTTCCTCTCCTTCAGATCCTGGGAACCATCCAGGATACATTACGATATTTGTGTCCCATTGACTTGTATTGGTATCGGGTATCGGTATCGGCGAGATCCGATATTTTGCCGATATCGGCCGATACCATCCGATACCGATACTTTCAAATATCGGAAGGTATCGCTCAACACTAAAGGTGATCTCTCGAATATCCTTACAAGAGATAGGCAAGGGCCACTATTCTCGCCTTTTCCTAGTCGAGAAGCCTTCAGGGAAGCACAGAATTATCATCAATCTGAAACCCCTGAATCAAGTGATCACATACAGATGGAATATGCCGATGGAATCGATCAAATCGGCAATCCCACTTATTGAACAGAGTTGGGTAAAGGCTACAATAGATCTGAAGGATGACTATTACCAAGTTCCTCAGATTTGCAGTTTCCCATAGTCACCGGGTCAGCCATTACCAATTCAATGTCCTCCCATTTGGAATTTCATCAGCACCACGGGTATTCACCAAGATTATGATGGAAGCAGTAATCTTCATCTGTCATCAGGGGATTTGCATCATTCCATATTTGAACGACTTCCTCATTGTGACACCATCTATTTCCCCGTCTAAATCTAGATGTGGCAAAGACATCGGAGGTTCTGGAATCCCTGGGCTGGATCCCAAATCTGGAGAAGTTGGATCTAAATCCTTCACCAAGGAAGAAATTCCTGGGGATCCTTATGGATTCGGAAAAAAGAGCATCTTTCTTGCCCAGTGATCGTCAACTCGATCTTTTTTAGAGGATCTCAAAGTTTAGAGACCAGAAGGCACCCGCCCTAAGGGACTCAATGTCCATCCTGGGATCTTTGACATCATGCATCCACCCAGTGTCCTGGGCCCAAGCCCATAGTCGAGTCCTCTAGACTCAAGTTCTGTCATCTTGGGAACATGCATCAAGATTCTCTGACCAGGAGAGTTCATCTTCCCAGTCATGTGAAGTCTTCCCTTGCGTGGTGGCTAAACTATCAGAACCTGCGGCGGGGGGTCAGCTGGGATTGGTTTCCCCTGAAGATACTCACTTCAGATGCCATTCAGAGGGGTTGGGGCACTGTGGTAGAGAAAACCCACCTCCAGGGTTTATGGACCCTAGACATCAGATCCAGTTCCTCAAACCTCAGAGAACTGAAGGTGGTAGAGGAAACATTAAAAGCCGCATCTGCCCTGGTCCAAGATCATCATGTATGAGTCTATTCCAACAACTTGACCACAGTGGCATACCTCCGTCACCAGGGGGACACGAAGCACGCCAAATTGAAATCAGTCGCTGCAAGAATTTTTCTCTGGGCAGAGAGACGTCTTCTGTCCATTACAACAGTCCATCAGAAGGGGTCCACCAATGCTCAGGCTGAGTTCCTCAGCAGAAGGGTCACCATCCGGAGGCGTGGTGCCTCTACCAAGCACTCTTTCTATCACTAGAGACAAGATGGAGAATTCTGGATGTGGATCTATTTGCCAATGGCCAGAACACAACGTGGTATTGGACGGGGTATTGGGCATAGGATGCCTTCTCTCACCCCTGGAGGTTCGACCTGGCCTATGCTTTCCCACCAATCCCGATTCTGGTAAAGGCATTACAGAAGATTCATTCCAAACAGGTCACCACGATTCTAATCACTCCCATGTGGCAGGAAAGAAGTTGGTACAGCACCTTGATGGACATGGCCCAGGAAGGTCCACTACTGCTATCCCAGAAAGATGACCTCCTTCACCAGGGTCCCCGTTACATCCAGACTATCACAAATTGAACCTTGCGGCCTGACTACTGAAGCCAGAATCCTAAGAGCAAAGGGGCTTTTGGATGAAGTGATACAAACTCTCCAGAAGGGCAGGAAACCAGTGATGCCATTTATGGCAAGGTTTGGAAGAAATTCTCGTCCTGGTATTCTCTGAACATTTCAGATCCCTTCCATCTGAACATTGCTCAGATTTTGGACTTTCTTCAAAAGGGGCTTGATATAGGTCTTACACCTAGTACCTTGAAGGTGCAGGTGTCAGCTCTTAGTTCTTTCTTTGACCAGAACTCAGCTAGTCATCACTGGATAAAGTGTTTTGTGACCTCAGTAGCTAGAATCTGGCCTAGACTTTGTAGTCGTATTCCTTCTTGGGATTTAAATCTCGTGCTTAATAGCTTAACCAGAGACCCATTTGAACCTTTGCCATCTATTAGTTTGAAAAACCTTACCCTTAAGGCTGTCTTTCTGGTCACAATTACTTCTGCTAGATGTGTAGTAGAGCTGCAGGCCCTATCAATACAAGAGCCCTAGAGTGGTAAAATAAACTTGCGTTTATTTGTGTAAAAAATGTAAATTTGACAAAAATTTGGAAAATTTTGCAATTTTCAAACTTTGAATTTTTATGCCCTTAAAACAGAGTAATATGTCACACAAAATAGTTATGAAATAACATTTCCCAGATGTCTACTTTACATCAGCACAATTTTGGAATCAAAATTTTTTTTCGTTAGGAAGTTATAAAGGTTAAAAGTTAACCAGTGATTTCTCATTTTTACAACAAAATTTACAAAACCATTTTTTTAGGGATCACCTCACATTTGAAGTTACTTTGAGGGTCTATATGGCAGAAAAAACCCAAAAGTTAGACCATCCTAAAAACTGCACCCCTCAAGGTACTGAAAACCACATTCAAGAAGTTTATTAACCCTTCAGGTGTTTCACAAGAGCAGAAGTAAAGGGAAGGAAATAATGAACATTTAACCGTTTAGTCACAAAAATGATCTTTCAGCAACAATTTTTTTATTTTCCCAAGGGTAAAAGGAGAAACTGGACCCCAAAAGTTGTTGTCCAATTTGTTCTGAGTATGCTGATACCCCACATGTGGGGGGGGGGGGGGGGACACCTGTTTGGGCTCTTAGCAGGTTTCGGAAGGGAAGGAGCGCCGTTTGACTTTTTCAAACTAAAATTGGCTGGATTTGCGATCAGACACCATGTCATGTTTGGCGAGCCCCTGATATGCCTAAACAGTGGAAACCCCCCACAAGTGGCCACATTTTGGAAACTAAACCCTCTAAGGAACTTATCTAAATGTGTGGTGAGCACTTTGAACCTCCAAGTGCTTCACAGAAGTTTATACAGTAGAGCCGTAAAAATGAAAAATCATATTTTTTTTCACAAAAATGATATTTCCCCCCAATTTTATATTTTCACAAGGATAACAGGAGAAATTGGACCCCAAAAGTTGCTGTCCAATTAGTCCCGAGAACACCGATACCCTATATGTGGGAGTAAGTTTTGGGGCACAGCAGAGCTCGGAAGGAAAGGAGCGCATTTGACTTTTTCAACGCAGAATTGGCTGGAATTGACATCGGATGCTATGTCGCGTTTGGAGAGCCCCTGATGTGCCTAAACAGTGGAAGCCCCCCAATTCTAACTCCAACCCTAACTCCACCACACCCCTAATCCCAACCCTAATTCTAACTTTAGCCATAACACTAACTTTAGCCACAACCCTTACCCTAACTTTAGCCTTGACCCTTACTCTAACCCTAACTTTAGCCCCAATCCTTACCCTAACCAAACTTTAGCCCCAACCCTAACCCTAACTTTAGCCCCAACCCTAAGCGGAAATTGGAAATAAATACATTTTTTTATTATTATTATTTTTCCCTAACTAAGGGGGTGATACAGGGGGGTTAATTTACTATTTATAGCGGGTTTTTATGTTTGGCAGCTGTCACACGCTAAAAGACTCTTTTTATTGCAAAAAATAGCTTTTGCATCACCACGTTTTGAGAGCTATACTTTTTCCATATTTTGGCCCACAGAGTCATGTGAGGGCTTGTTTTTTGCGGGACGAGTTGACATTTTTATTGGTACCTATTTCGGGCATATGACATTTTTTGATCGCTTTTTATTAAGATTTTTGGGAGGCAGAATGAACAAAAACCAGCAATTCATGAATTTCTTTTTGGGGGGGCGTTGATACCGTTCCGTGTGTGGTAAAATTGATAAGGCAGTTTTATTCTTTGGGTCAGTACGATTACAGAGATACCTCATTTATATTTTTTTTATGTTTTGGCGCTATTATAAAATAAAAATTATTTTATATAAAAAATAATTGTTTTTGCATTGCTTTATTCTGAAAGCTATAACTTTTTTATTTTTTTGCTGATGATGTTCTGTGAAGGCTCATTTTTTGCAGGACCAGATGACGTTTTCAGTGGTACCATGTTTATTTATATCCGTCTTTTTGATCGCGTGTTATTCCACTTTTTGTTTGGCGGTATGATGATAAAGCATTGTTTTTTCCTGGTTTTTTTTTATGGTGTAGGGGTTATCTAGTGGGACAGTTTTATAGGTCAGGTCGTTATGGAGGCAGCTTTACTAAATATGTGTACTTTTATTGTTTTTTTATTTACATAAAGAAATGTATTTCTTGGAACAATATTTTTTTATCCACTGAGAAAACCACCTCCTTGCAGGATCTGGAAGGACCTCGCTGCCATCTTGGATCTGGGTGCCTGCAGGGAGGAGACCCTCGGAACAACACGATCACATCGCGTTGTTCTCAGGGTCTCAGGGGAGCACGCAGGGAGCCCGGTCCCTGTGCGATGCTTCTCTATGCCACCGGAATGCTGCAATCTTGTTTAATCGCAGTGTTCCAGGGGTTAAAGTGCCGGGAGCAGTCTGTGACCACTCCTGGCACATAGTGCCAGGTGTCAGCTGTGAGAATCAGCTGACACCCAGCTCCGATCGGCCACACACCACCCGTGAGTGCGGCCAATCAGTTTTGACGTACTATCCCGTCCATGGTCATACAGGCCCAGCCCACATGGAAGGGATAGTACATCGGATGTCAGAAAGGGGTTAATCCATGACGGAGTAGTGTGTTATTAATGGTAATGTTTGAGACTGTGGTCCCAGCTTTCTTTACGTCATTAAACAGGTCCTCCTGTGTAGTTCTGGACTGATTCCTGACCTTTCTCACAATCATCCTTACCCCACGAGGCGCGATCTCACATGGAGCCCCAGAACAAGACAGATTGACAGTAATCTTGTGTTTCTTCTATTTTCTAATAATAGATTGCCAACAATGGTTGCCTTCTCACCAAGCTGCTTGCCTATTGTCCCGTAGCCCATTGCAACCTTGTGCAGGTGTACAATTTTGTCCATGGTGATCTTAGACAGCTCTTTAGTCTTGGCCATGGTGAAGAGGTTGGAGTGTAATTGATTGAGTTTATGGATAGATGTCTTTTATACAAGTAACAAGTTCAAACAGATGCAATTAATACAGGTATTCAATGCAGAGTAGGAGGGCTTCTTAAAGAAAAACTGGTCTGTGAGAGCCAACATTCTTGTTGTTTGGTAGGTGGTCAAGTACATATTTCATACAATAAAATGTAATTTAATTATTTAAAAATCATACAATGTGAGTTTCTGGTTTTTATTTGTAATTTAAGTGTACCTATGATAAAAATTACAGACCTCTCCAATCTTTCTAGGTGTGAAAACATGCAAAATTGACAGTGTATCAAATACTTATTTTTCTCACTCTATATACAGTGAAGTACAGTGGTAATGCACATAGATGGCCACATACAGTTAGGTCCATATATATTTGGACACAGACAACATTTTGCTAATTTTGGTCATAGACATTACCACAATGAATTTTAAACAAAACAATTCAGATGCAGTTGAAGTTGAGACTTTCAGCTTTCATTTGAGGGTATCCGCATTAAAATTGGATGAAGGGTTTAGGAGTTTCAGCTACTTAACATGTGCCACCCTGTATCTACTCAATGTCTAGAGGAGCACTAATAAAAGATGTGGACTGCCAGTCCAATAGATTCATATACCTTAATGGAGATGTGGTCATGCACTATTATTCCAGTCACACGGGATGATGAGTCATGATTTGTGGGGTCCCTAATGGTGATACCCGTAGTGTGTAATAGGGTAAAATATTGCTGGTGGGATAATTAATTTAATAGAACCTCATTCAGCCATTTAATTTTCAAGTACCTTCTCTCTGTTGTTTTCACGGATCAAAAACATACCCATGGAGATAGATCCATCTTCGATCTTAATTATGGATCACAAATTACCAATACAAGTCTATTGATGCATGAAACTCATGGACAGCATTGCAATGTATAGGAGAAGCTTTGTAATTGATTTATTTTTTCATCAGAGAAAATCATTAATGAAAGACTAAACACTGTAGCAACAGTCCTTGAATTTACATACAAGAAAAATCACTATCATCTGAATGAGGCCAAATAGAGTAATTTACAGCAAAATCTGCAAGTGAAATAAAGACATGCACATTTATATGTAGCACACATGGCCAACTGAACGTGGATGGGAACTTATAATTGTTCATGTGCAAGGGAAATGTTCCTTTAATAAAATTCCTGAAAATTACAAGTGCCTAAATACTGCTTAATGGAAAGCACATTTGGAATGCACATTGGAGACAGATATTGTCTCCTATAAAGAATAACCGTTATGGAACTTTACAATCAATAGATCCAGACTTTCTGTCTCTGCAGATCATTTGAAATAGTCTTAATATTATGTGCCATGGTGTTCTTCCTGTATTGATATTGCAATGTCTAAATTATCCAGTGAGGCAGTTGTTATTAATCTTGTGTTGTTTACTACTGAGCTGTGGTTCTGTTAAAATAGCTTGCCCTTATTTTTAACCTGCCCTTTCCATTTATTAGTTTTAACAAACTACTCTAAGATATTAAATTTAAATGTGTGTCAATTATGTTGCACTCAGATACTAAATTGCGCTAACACACAATATTGTATATAAATGAATGTTGAATTATGGAATCCCAGAACAATTATTACTTTTTCTTTCATATTTGTGCTAGTATGTAGCTCCATTGCTCTCAGAATGTCTAAGAGGTAAGAAAGGGTATATTATATGTTACCCAAAGGCCGGGGTCACACTTGCGTGTGCAATGTGAGAAACTCGCGCGAGAAATAGAAATACATGCAGCTGAACGTTCCAGTCCCAAGTGCCGGCGGCAGTGCCGGGAATTGATGCGTGAGTTTCTCGCATTGCACAAGCAAGTGTGACCCCGGCCAAAGTCATACTATTGTAATGGCTATGGACACCTTTGATGTAAAAATGAGTGGTTACCTCTAGTTCTAAAATTGCACTAAGTTTCAGTCTGCAATCTTCATTCTTTCATTAATTTTCAAACCACCTGATATCCAGCTTGCAGCCTGATCCAGGTTTTAGAATGTTCCCTTTTGGGAATATCTTTCCCAGTAACGTAGGCTAAATGTGTGAATCCAGGGTACTACTGCCTTCATTAGCTCAGAATTGTAATTTTTATCATGTGTACACTTCAACTGAGAGAAACAGAATCTAAAAAAAACTCCAGAAAATCACATGGTATAATTTTTACATAATTAATTTGAATTTTATTGCATAAAATAAGTTTTTGATACAATAGAAAAACATAATTTAATATTTGGTACAAAACCTTTGCCAGAAATTACAGAGGTCAGATGTTTCCTGTTGTCCTTGACCAAGTTTGCACACACTGCAGCAGGGATTTTGGCCAATTCCTCCGTACAGATCTTCAGATATTTTAGGTTTCAGGGCTGTCGCTGGGCAACATTGAGTTTCAGCTCCCTCCAAAGATTTTCTATTGGGTTTAGGTCTGGGGACTGGCTAGGCCACTCTAGGACCTTTAAATGCTTCTCACTGATCCACTTCTTAGTTGCTCTGGCTGTGTGTTTCTGGTCATTGTCATGCTGGAAGACTCAGCTACAACCCATCTTAAATGCTCTTACTAGGGGAAGGAGGTTGTTGGCCAAAATCTCTGTACATGACCCCATCCATCCTCCCTTCAGTATGAAGCAGTTGTTCTGTCCCCTTTGCAGAAAAGCACTCCCAAAGCATGTTGTTTCCCAGGCCATGCTTCAAGGTTAGGACGGTGTTCTTGAAGTTGTACTCATTATTCTTCTTCTACCAAACATGGCGAGTGGAGTTGATACCAAAAAGTTATATTTTGGTCTCTACTTGCCACATGACCTTCTTTGGATCATCCAGATGATCATTGATGAAATTCCAATGAGCCTGGACATGTGCTGGCATGAGCAAGGGGAACTTGAATGCCCTGCAGGATTTTAATCCATAACGTCGTAGTGTGTAACTAAATGTAATATTTGAGACTGTGGTCCAAGCTTTCTTCAGGTCATTGACCAGGTTCTTCCATGTAGTTGTGGACTGATTCCTGACCTTTATCTGAATTATTCTTATCCCACGAGGTGAGACCTTTCATGGAGCACCAGACTAAGGAATATTGACAGTCATCTTGTGTTTCTTCCAATTTCTAATAATAATAATACCAAGCTGCTTGCTTTTTGTCCTGTAGCCCATCCCATCCATGTGCAATTTTGTCCTTGGTGTCCTTAGACAGCTCTTTGGTCTTGGCCATGGTGCAGAGGTTGAAGTGTTATTTTGTGGACAGGTGTCTATTATACAGGCAACAAGTTCAAACAGGTGCAATTAATACAGGTAATAAGTAGAAGGGTTTCTTAAAGAGAAAATAAAAGGTCTTTAAGAGCCAAAATTATTGCTGGTTTCAAGGTGATTAAATACTTATTTCATGCAATAAAATGCAATTTAATTATTTAAAAATCATACAATGTGATTTTCTGGTTTTATTTTTAGATTCTGTCTCTCACAGTTGAAGTAAACTTACGATAAAAATGAAAGACCTCTCCATTCTTTGTAGGTGGGAAAACTTGCAAAATTGTCAGAGTATAAAATACTTATTTTCCCCACTGTATTTCAACATATGCAGCTATGTTGCACTGATTTCCTCTTCATGTGTTTTCTTTCATTCTTTTATTTCATTTCTTTACTTCATGAACCTGTACATGCTTTGTGTCCTCTGTACATCCTACAGTTCTAAGTACAATCCCTCCCCCTCACTGCAACTATCTTTAACACTGAGAGAAGGGAGGGTAACAGCACAGAGAATTAGAATCAGAAACAGGAATTTTAATAGATTTGTAACATTTTTGCAGAGTAGTAAGGTCAATAAAAACTTACAGACACTGATCAGATAGGGAGAAGATATTTAACGAAAAATGAAAAAAGCCTCATGTCCATCCAAGTTCAACCTTTAACCGTTCTTTATAAATTATACATTATTAGTTTCTAGATAAGCTATAACCCTTAGTGCCAACTATCAGACATCTATCTAACCTTTTTAATGCTAAAACAAAAGTTAGAAGGTTGCATATATAGATCGACATACAGGTGCATCTTACAAAATTAGAATATCATCAAAAAGTTAATTTATTTCAGCTCTTCAATACAAAAAGTGAATATTAGAGTCATTACAAACAGAGTGATGTATTTCAAGTGGCATGGCATGGAGGCGATCAGCCTGTGGCACTGCTGAGGTGTTATGGAAGTGCAGGTTGCATTGATAGCAGCCTTCAGCTCGTCTGCATTGTTGCATCTGGTGTCTCATCTTCCTCTTGACAGTACCCCATAGACTATGTATGGGGTTAAGGTCAGACAAGTTTGCTGGCAACTTGTTGTGCAATTTTTCCTGAGTACGCTGATACTCCATATGTGGGGGTAAACCACTGTTTTGGCGCATGGCAGAGCTTGGAAGGGAAGCAGCGCCGTTTGACTTTTCAATGCAAAATTCGCTGGAATTGATATCGGACACCATATTGTGTTTGGAGAGCCCCTGATGTGTCCAAACAGTGGAAACCCCCCACAAGTGACACAATTTTGGAAAGTAGACTCCCTAAGGAACTAGATGTGTGGTGAGCACTTTGAACCCCCAAGTGCTACACAGAAGCTTATAATGTAGAGCCGTAAAAATAAAAAATCATATCTTTTCCACAAAAATGATCTTTTCGCCCCCATTTTTTATTTTCCCAAGGGTAAAAGAGAAATTGGACCCCAAAAGTTGTTGTGAAATTTGTCCTGAGTATGCCGATACCCCACATGTGGGGGGACCACTGTTTGGGCACATGGCAGAGCTCGGAAGGGAAGGAGCGCCGTTTTGGAATGCAGACTTTGATAGAATGGTCTGCGGGCCTCATGTTGCGTTTGCAGAGCCCCTGATGTGCCTAAACAGTAGAAACCCCCACAAATTACCCCATTTTGGAAACTAAACCCCCAAAGAACTAATATAGATGTGTTGTGTGAACTTTGAACCCCCAAGTGCTTCACAGAAGTTTATAACACAGAGCCATAAAAATAAAAAAATCATTTTTTCCACAAAAATTATTTTTTAGCCCGCAATTTTTTATTTTCACAAGTGTAACAGTAGAAATTGGACCCCAAATGTTGTTGTCCAATTTGTCCCGAGTACGCTAATACCCCAACTGTGGGGGGACCACTGTTTGGGCACACGTTGGGACTCGGAAGGGGAGTAGTGATGTTTTGTAAAGCAGACTTTGATGGAATGGTCTGTGGGCATCATGTTGCATTTGCAGAGCCCTTGATGTGCCTAAACAGTAGAAACCCCACACAATTAACCCCATTTTGGAAACTAGATCCCCCAAGGAGCTTATCTAGATGTGTGGTGAGCACTTTGTACGCCCAAGTGCATCACAGAAGTTTATAACGCAGAGCCGTGAAAATAAAAAAATCTTTTTTTTCCACAAAAATTATTTTTTAGCCCCCAATTTTTTTTATTTTCTCAAAAGGTAACAGGAGAAATTGGACCCCAAAAGTTTTCAAATTTGTCCTGAGTACGCTGATGCCCCATACATGGGGGTAAGCAACTGTTTGTGTGTATGGCAGTGCTCAGAAGGGCGGGAGCACTATTTGACTTTTTGAATGCAAAATTGGCTGGAATCAATGGTGGAGCCATGTCGCGTTTGGAGACCCCTTGATGTACCTAAACAGTGGAAAACCCCCAATTCTAACTCCAACCCTAATCCCAACCCTAACCATAATCCTAATCACAACCCTAACCCCAACATATCCCTTGGGTTGCGGAACTTGCCGAGTATATATATATGTATTAATAGGTGCGTTCACAACCTGGGGTCCACCGTGCAGGAGAGGAATCTATATGGCAGTATATGGCAGTATAAGCGAACTCTGTTAACTCCACAGATTCGCTAGAAACAAGATGATGTGCCCTATTAACCTCACAGAGGTACACAGCTACCAAACTGTGGTCATGCAGTCAGAGAAACAGGCAAACAACTCCTCACCGGAGGTGCCGGTATTCTATCGGCTTATTTCAGCCAAGGCCCTGAATACACACATACAAACTCCTCACCGGAGGTGCCGGTATTCTAGGGGCTTATTTCAGCCAAACCCTAACCACATCCAGACATGACCACACTGGCTCTGAGCTCATAGACTTTGGTTTGATACTAGCGCATGGCCGTGTGGCCAAGCAAACCTTTTATAGCTGTAGCAGACAAGGACCTTCCAAGTGGTCCAATAGGTGCTGCTACAGGGCCTGAGCGTGTGACCCCCGACCTCCAATGAGAGGTCCTCCCGTGGGCATGCTCAGTGTGTGCAAAGCATGACTTTGTCCCAGAAAAGCCTGCGCACCGCTGACCAGTGCTGGCTACAAAAGCAGAACCTGGAAAGGAAGCAGTATCCCTTTGCACAGTATCAGGCTGAGCGAGATGCTGGGACCGACGTCTCCGCTGAGCAGGCTCCACTGCAGCTGAAGCAGAATGGAAGGCCGCAGCAGACATGGCTCGAGATTCCAGCGGTGGGAACTCGACTCCTAACACCCCTAGCCCTAATCCCAACCCAAATCATAACCCTACTCACAGCCCCAACCCCAACACACCCCTAACCCTAATCCCAACCCTAACCATAACCCTAATCCCAACCCTAATCCCAACACACCCCTAACCCTAATCCCAAACCTAACCCTAATCCCAACCTTAACCCTAATCTCACCCCTAATTCAAACCCTAATCCCAACCCTAACCATAATCCCAACTCTAACCTGAACTTTAGCCCCCAACCCTAACCCTAAAGCAGAGGTGTCAAATTGCATTCCTCGAGGGATGCAAACAGGTCATGTTTTCTGGATTTCCATGTGTTGCACAGGTGATAATTTAATCACCTGCACAGCATGATTCCAGCACATTGTGCAATGTTAAGGAAATCTTGAAAACACGCATGGTTTGAGGCCCTCAAGGAATGCAGTTTGACTTTAGCCCAACTGTAACCCTAATTGAAAGATGGAAATAACTACATTTTCTTTATTTTATTATTTTTCCCTAACTAAGGGGGTGATAAAGAGGGGGTTTATTTACAATTTTTTTTATTTTTATCACTGTGATAGGGTCTATCACAGTGACAAAAATAAACCAATTGGAAAAATCTGCACCTGCCATTTTCTTCCTGGTAAAAGATGACAGCACCCATAGGGGAAAGCAGGAGAGCCGAATAGCACTGGGAGTTACCAGGGGGGGAATCGGAGACCCTATTTCTCTCTCCTCTGATGTGCAATCACATCAAAGGAGAGAGAAATTAAATGGCACATCAGACTTTTTTTTGCATTTGCCGTTATACGGTTAATAACGGTGACCGCAAATCCGGGGTCGGTAAAAAACCAACCCAAATCATGTTCTCTGGGGTTTCGGCTACCCCCGGCAACCGAGAGCCCGGATAAAATCCGACTCTGGGGGGCGCTATACACTTTTTCCAAGCGCCGTTAATTAACGGCACTGTGGTTTAAGTACCCTTAACTTCCACCATTAAAAGGTGTATCGGTGGTCGTTAAGGGGTTAAGCCACTTTATTACCATTTAGGCAGAATGCTTCAGGTCATTGTCCATTTGGAAGACCCATTTCCGCCCAAGCAGTCCAGAATTGTTTAAAGGTATAGTATTCTTAGCATATGTAAACTTTTGACTTTGCAGTAAGTAATAAAAATGTCTTAAAACATTCCGTCTCTCGTTATTCTGGGAGAGAGATATTCAAAAGAGATTCTCACTGAACCAAAATGTCGTTGTGATGACCTGGCCTCCACAGTCACCAGAACTGAACCCAATCGAGATGGTTTGGGGTGATCTGGACCACAGAATGAAGGCAAAAGGGCCAACAAGTGCTAAGCATATCTGGGAACTCCTTCAAGATTGTTGGAAGACTATTCCCGGTGACTACCTCTTGAAGCTCATCAAGAGACTGCCAAGAGTGTGCAAAGCAGTCATCAAAGCAAAAGGTGGCTACTTTGAACAACCTAGAATATAAGACATAATATCAGTTGTTACACGCTTTTTTGTTAATTATATAATTCCACATGTGTTAATTCATAGTTTTGATTAGGGTTGAGCGAAACGGGTCGGCCAGATTCAGAAGTCAACGACTTTTGGCAAAGTCGGGTTTCATGAAACCCGACCCGACCCCTGTGTGGGGTCGGCCATGAGGTCGGCGATCTTCTGAATCTGGAATCAGAATTCCGATACCCGATATGTTTAAGATATCGGGAAACGGTATCGGAATTCAGATTTAAGTGTAAAATAAAGAATAAAAATAAAAAATATTGCTATACTCACCCTCGGACGCGCCCTGGTTGTAACCGGGAGCCTTCCTTCCTAAGAATGAGCGCCTGAAGGACCTTTCGATGACGTCGCGGCTTGTGATTGGTCGCGTGAGCAGTCACATGGGCGTCACGTGACCAATCACAAGCCGCGACGTGATCGAAAGGTCCTTCAAGCGCTGATTCTTAGGAAGGAAGGCTGCGGGTTAGAACCAGGTCACGTCCGAGGGTGAGTATATTCCTAATAGGTATATACTCACCCTTGGACGCGCCCTGGTTCTAACCCGCAGCCTTCCTTCCTAAGAATCAGCGCTTGAAGGACCTTTCGATGACGTCGCGGCTTGTGATTGGTCGCGTGAGCGGTCACATGGGCGTCACGCGACCAATCACAAGCCGCGATGTCATCGAAAGGTCCTTCAAGCGCTGATTCTTAGGAAGGAAGGCTCCCAGTTACAACCAGGGCGCGTCCGAGGTGAGTATAGCAATATTTTTTATTTTTATTCTTTATTTTACACATTAATATGGATTGCAGGGCCTGAAGGAGAGTTTCCTCTCCTTCAGACCCTGGGAACCATTAGAAACCCAATGCACTGCATTGGGTTTCGTGTTTCGGCCGACCCCGACCCCGACTTTTCTATATGATCGGCCGATTTCACTCGACCCGACTTTTGAAAAAGTCGGGTTTCGTGAAATCCGACCCGATCCTATAAAAACAAAAGTTGCTCAACCCTAGTTTTGATGCTTTCAGTGGGAATGTACAATTTTCATAGTCATTAACATACAGAAAAATCTTTAAATGAGAAGGTGTCCAAACTTTTGGTCTGTATTGTATATATATATAGACACGTGTCACTGTGTATGATAGCATCAGTGATGTAAAAACAGGATGGTTTCCGCCAGCACACTACGTGTTGAGAGGATAAAATGAGAGTTATGTTATGGTCTGGTTTTAGTGGACCTTCATAGAGCGGGTGGGAGGAGGTCCACTGTATCTCCACATGCAGAGTCCTGACAGGATCATATGATCAGTCACATGATGGAGGAGTCACAAGGTCTGGGCATAAATGGCTGAAGGCCAGAGCTTTCAGTGTTCAGTGTGTGCCTGGAGAGGGAGCACTTCATGAAAGTGTTGCTTGGACTTGTAAACCTGAACAGTGTGTGTTCTGTCAGCAGTGAGCAGGAGGAACCTCGCTCACAGAAGGACTATGTTTGTTCTGCCACCATTTTGTTTAGTTTTCCTGTTTTACCCAGAGAGCAATATTTGCTTTACTACACCTTGATTTATGCTGCCTACAATAATTCATGTTTACCTTCGTGTGCAGCTGAGTGAGCCGATCTACCACAGGATATACACAGGTGTGCTCAAATGTTTACGTATCCCGGCAGAATTTTTGCTTTCTTGGCCTTTTTACAGAGAATGTGAATGATAACACCAAAAACTTTTTCTCCACTCATGGTTAGTGGTTGGGTGAAGCCAATTCTTGTCAAAATACTGTATTTTCTCTTTTAAATCATAATGACAACCCAAAACATCCAAATAACCCTGATCAAAAGTTCACATACCCAATTTCTTAACACCGTGTATATACCCACTCTAACATCAATGACAGCTTGAAGCCTTTTGTGGTAGTTGTGGATGAGGTTCTTTATATTCTCAGATGGTAAAGCTGCCCACTCTTCTTGGCAAAAAGCCTCCAGTTCCTGAAAATTGCTAGGCTGTCTATAATGAACTGCGCACTTGAAATCTCCCCAGATTGACTCAATGATATTGAGGTCAGGAGACATAGATGGCCACTCCAGAACCGTCACTTTGTTCTGCTGCAGCCAATGACAGGTTAACTTGGTCTTGTGTTTTGGATCGTTGTCATGTTGGAACGTCCAAGTACGTCCCATAAACAGCTTCTGGGCTGATGAGTGCAAATTTGCCTCCAGTATTTGATGATAAAGTGCTGCATTCATCTTTCCTTCAACTTTGGCCAAGTTTCCTGTACCTTTGTAGCTCACATATCCCCAAAAGATCAGCGATCCACCTCTGTGCTTTAGAGTAGGAATGATGTTCCTTTCATCATAGGCTTTGTTGATCTCTCTCCAAATTTAACTTCTATGGCTCTGGCCAAAAAGTTCAATTTTGGTCTCATCACACCAAATTACCTTGTTCCAAAAGTTTTGAGGCTTGTCTCTGTGCTGTTTTGCGTATTGTAGGCAAAATATTTTGTGGCATTTGCGCAGTAATGGCTTTCTTCTGGCGACTCGACCATGCAGCCCATATTTCTTCAAGACCCTCCTTATTGTGCATCTTGAAACAGACACACTGCTAATTTTCAGAGAGTCCTGAATTTCAGCTGATGTTATTTGTGGGTTTTTCGTTGCATACCGAACAATTTTCCTGGCAGCTGTGGATGACATTTTTGTTGGTTTCCTGTTTTATACAGTTCAACTACCTTTTCCCGTAGATCCGTTGACAATTCTTTTGTTTCCCCCATGACTCACAATCCAGAAATGTCAGTGGCTGGATAAAAGATGCAAGAGTCTGTCTGTATCTCAAAATCTCACTCAGCTTTTATGCACACACACTGATTACAAGCAAACAGGTCACAGGTGAGGATGTTACCTTTAGTAGCCATTCAAACAATAAATGGCTTCACCCAACCACTAACCATGAGTGGAGAAAAAAGGCAAATAATACAAAAATTCTGCCGGGGTATGTAAACTTTTGAGCACAACTGTGTATATCTCTCTCTCTGTGTATATATATATATATATATATATATATATACAGTGGGGCAAAAAAGTATTTAGTCAGTCAGCAATAGTGCAAGTTCCACCACTTAAAAAGATGAGAGGCGTCTGTAATTTACATCATAGGTAGACCTCAACTATGGGAGACAAACTGAGAAAAAAAAATCCAGAAAATCACATTGTCTGTTTTTTTAACATTTTATTTGCATATTATGGTGGAAAATAAGTATTTGGTCAGAAACAAAATTTCATCTCAATACTTTGTAATATATCCTTTGTTGGCAATGACAGAGGTCAAACGTTTTCTGTAAGTCTTCACAAGGTTACCACACACTGTTGTTGGTATGTTGGCCCATTCCTCCATGCAGATCTCCTCTAGAGCAGTGATGTTTTTGGCTTTTCGCTTGGCAACACGGACTTTCAACTCTCTCCAAAGGTTTTCTATAGGGTTGAGATCTGGAGACTGGCTAGGCCACTCCAGGACCTTGAAATGCTTCTTACGAAGCCACTCCTTCGTTGCCCTGGCGGTGTGCTTTGGATCATTGTCATGTTGAAAGACCCAGCCAAGTTTCATCTTCAATGCCCTTGCTGATGGAAGGAGGTTTGCACTCAAAATCTCACGATACATGGCCCCATTCACTCTTTCATGTACCCGGATCAGTCGTCCTGGCCCCTTTGCAGAGAAACAGCCCCAAAGCATGATGTTTCCACCACCATGCTTTACAGTAGGTATGGTGTTTGATGGATGCAACTCAGTATTCTTTTTCCTCCAAACACGACAAGTTGTGTTTCTACCAAACAGTTCCAGTTTGGTTTCCTCAGACCATAGGACATTCTCCCAAAACTCCTCTGGATCATCCAAATGCTCTCTAGCAAACTTCAGACGGGCCCGGACATGTACTGGCTTAAGCAGTGGGACACGTCTGGCACTGCAGGATCTGAGTCCATGGTGGCGTAGTGTGTTACTTATGGTAGGCCTTGTTACATTGGTCCCAGCTTTCTGCAGTTCATTCACTAGGTCCCGCCGCGTGGTTCTGGGATTTTTGCTCACCGTTCTTGTGATCATTCTGACCCCACGGGGTGGGATTTTGCGTGGAGCCCCAGATCGAGGGAGATTATCAGTGGTCTTGTATGTCTTCCATTTTCTAATTATTGCTCCCACTGTTGATTTCTTCACTCCAAGCTGGTTGGCTATTGCAGATTCAGTCTTCCCAGCCTGGTGCAGGGCTACAATTTTGTTTCTGGTGTCCTTTGACAGCTCTTTGGTCTTCACCATAGTGGAGTTTGGAGTCAGACTGTTTGAGGGTGTGCACAGGTGTCTTTTTATACTGATAACAAGTTTAAACAGGTGCCATTACTACAGGTAATGAGTGGAGGAAAGAGGAGACTCTTAAAGAAGAAGTTACAGGTCTGTGAGAGCCAGAAATCTTGATTGTTTGTTTCTGACCAAATACTTATTTTCCACCATAATATGCAAAAAAAATGATAAAAAAACAGACAATGTGATTTTCTGGATTTTTTTCTCTCAGTTTGTCTCCCATAGTTGAGGTCTACCTATGATGTAAATTACAGACGCCTCTCATCTTTTTAAGTGGTGGAACTTGCACTATTGCTGACTGACTAAATACTTTTTTGCCCCACTGTATATATATATATATATATATATACAGTATATGTACTGTAGTTTTATTTGCAATACTGCTATACATCATACTTATAATGTAAACAAAATATTTCACCAAAATTAAGACAGCCACTGGACATATACAAAAGCCTGACAAACTTACTTTGTTAGGAAGTGGCCAACAGCAAAGAGAAAAAAATATAAAAAATAACTTTTATTATTATATTTAAAAAACTACCTTATAAAAATTGTGTCCAAGTGCCAAACTCACAAACACTTAACCACACATGTTCAAACAGACCAAACAACATAGGGATCTAAATATTAATTGCTAAAAGAACCCTATATGATATATTAGTGACCAGTTCCAATTTCAATCCACATTTAGATTGGATACCAAATCATATGCATACATAGACTATGAAAATATGCTTAGGATCTCAGTGTCATGTACGACATTTGATCCACAAAAAAATCACACAGTCTCTACGTGGGAACGTGCACAAATACCCATACTATTTTGCAAAGCAAGTAAGCTGGAAAGATCTCACCCATCAGCAGCTCCGGTGCCGACCATTCGTTCTTCCCCTGCGGGTAGCCACTCTGCAAGCTGGGAAAATGGGGTAGTCTTGCCCTGTTATGCCCTGTAGAGGCTATTGCGGCCCTGACCCCAAATTGCTCCCGCCCTTACAAGGGCAGTCCACAGCTGACCCTTTTATCAATAGCCCTAAACATCCCTGTGCGTCCCAACGCATTTCGTCAGTATTTAGACTCCTCAGGGGACCTCCACACTCCGTTAGGGTACATCACTGATTAAGGAAAAAACGGGTTCTTTCTCTATAACTCTCGGGCTTTTAGTGGTCATATCACCTCGCCCGCATCAATCACTTATATAGGCTAACTCCCAATTGGTCAAAAAATACATTTCCTTGCGACTCATGCAACTCCTTCTTGAGGAAGAGAAGAAAACCCTCAATGTCTTGAATGAACAGTTAAAAGAGCAGATCGAAGTGACTAAAATTTTTTCTAATGAAACAGATTTTTCAGTTAAAGAGAACAAATTGCAAGGAAATCTTGAACGTTTTCAGTATCATCTCAATGAGCGGAAGCACCGCCAATACTTGAGAGATACGCAAGATTTCAAGGATAGCAAAGCCTATATGGTGATTGGGCCGAAAGCAATTAATTTGGAATTAGAAACAGATATATCGTCCACTGACACAGATTTTTCTGATACAGAGGGGAGAAATAGATCCTCAAGAGGGAGGGGCAGAGGTAGAGGAAGGGGTCGAGGCAATAGAGGAGGACTTGATAGAGCTGATAGTGGTCAAGGGGGGCATTTTTTAGACCAAAGTTATCCTCTCAGAAACCGGCTACAGAAACGAAAATAAACTGTCCACCTATCAAACCCTTCCACAATCAAGGAACACCAGTTAGCAGCCAATACTCCACAACTAACGTGTCTGACCAAGGAGATATACAGGTGGTCAATCTTTCTACTAAAGTACTCAGTGAGGAGGGAATCCGGGTTCTGAAAATGGGCCTTACTTTTGTTCCGAGTAGTAATTTTGATTTGTTTCGTTCAGTTAAAAATCTCAATTTATTTTTACGTAAGATACGGTGGAGAAAATTCTTCCAGAAACAGGATATCCGTACTTGCAGTGATATGGGCATACCGGAAGATTTGCTGGCTGATGTGTGATTGCTACATAGTATCGGAGAAGTAAACCCTAATACTTTGGGAAAAGGCCCTTTCACAGATCTTAAGAATAAGAGCACAAAAATGCCTCCACAGACGGGAGACATCTCTGCTGTGGATGTTTTTGAGAACTTGGTTGTACATGATCTTGAACGTTTACAGGAGAAAAATCTGTTTAAGAAGTACAATTGTACCAAAGCCGAGATGATGGTGATTCAACAACTGGAACAGGACAGCCACATTGTGATTAAACCCTCAGATAAGGGTGGCAATGTGGTTGTCCTGGATACAGTGGAATATCAAAAGATGTGTGAGACTCTCCTGAGTGACCGTAATAGCTATGAAATTTTGAGTAATAACCCAACTACAGAGTATACTGCTGAATTAAAATGTATTTTGGATGAAGGAATTGCTGATGGAGTTATAGATAAGGTGGAATATGATTTCCTGATGCCCAAAATCACGGCTGTGGCCACGTTCTATTGCCTACCGAAAATACATAAAGGGCTCTCCCCACTTAAAGGGAGACCCATAGTATCAGGCATAGACAACCTTACTCAAAATATAGGAATCTATGTAGATCGAGTACTGAAGCCCTTTGTATCTTCTCTCCAATCCTTTGTGCAAGACACGCCTGACCTTCTTCATAGATTGGAAGATTTTACTGTGGATCCTGGGGTGCAACTTGGAAGTGTGGACGTAGAGGCCCTCTATAGCTCAATACCCCATGATAAAGGGTTGGAAGCAATCCGATATTTTTTGAGCACTAGAGGTTGCCAGTTCCGCATGCATAATGAGTTTGTGTTAAAACTGATGAGGTTTTGTTTAACGAGGAATTTCTTCCTTTTTGATCAAAGGATATACCACCAGCTCAGGGGCACTGCGATGGGGTGCCCTTGTGCCCCCACGTATGCAAATTTGTTCCTGGGCTGGTGGGAGGAGACTTGTGTTTTTGGCAGCGAGATGGAGAGTATCGGACGTATTGATTTTTGGATCAGACATATTGACGACATCCTGGTGATATGGGGTGATTCGGTGGAAAATTTTACATCATTCGTGGATGTTCTCAATAAGAATGGCTTGGGTCTTTTCTTTACATCCGTGATTAATCCATCATCGCTGCCTTTCCTCGATATCTTGATTAGTAAGGTAGAGGGCACATTGACTATGTGCACATATAAAAAACCCACCGCAACAAACTCGTTACTCAGGTGGGAAAGCAGCCACCCAACACATTTGAAAAGAGGAATACTCAAGAGCCAGTACCTCAGGATCCGGAGGAACTGTTCTACTGAGGAAGCATTTGAGGAACAGGCACAGGAATTGCGTAGTAAGTTCCTTGAGAGAGGCTACCCTCCTGATGTTCTTAAGTGGACATATAAGGAGGTGAAATACAAAAAGAGGTCAGAATTATTGAGACCGGCTCTTAGAGCAAGGAATGAGGGACAGATGAAACTGATCACTATGTTTGATAACGGAGCACACGAAGTACGTAAAATTTTAAACAAACATTGGTCTATCTTACTGATGGACCCTGATATTGGCAAAGATCTAACGGAGTGGCCATTGATCACGTATAGGGGAGGCTGCTTATTGAAAGATAGATTTGTGAAAAGCCATTTTAAGCGTCCCACCGCTGGAACATGGTTAACAAATAACACAAAAGGGTGCTTCAAGTGTGGACACTGTGTGGCCTGTTCCCACATTGATACAGGAAATGGATTCACCAGTAATGTGACTGGGAAACAGTACATGATTAGAGAATTCATTAACTGTAGTAGTAAGAGAGTAATCTACAAAGCTACCTGTACTTGTGGGAAAGAGTACATGGGGAAAACGATCAGAGAGTTCAAATGTAGGATTGGGGAGCACATAGGGGACATTGTCCTTAAGAGAGAGACCCCTATTGCTCGACATGTGAACATCTGCCAAGGGGGCAACACAGGTTCCATTAAATTTATGGGTATTGAAAAGGTGGCGAAACCTTTAAGAGGTGGTAATTGGGACAAAAAAATATTGCAGAAAGAAACCAGATGGATCTTCCACCTGAATACAGTGGCTCCAAGAGGGCTCAATGAGCAAGTAAATTAAGGCTGCTTCATCTAGAAAAGAGTTCATGAGTAAAGGTCAGCCTTGAAACTGTTTATAGCTAATAGACTGTCAATACTGTAATTCGAGGAAGGTAAACTGCCTGACAGCACCGATTTTGAAAGCAACACCCATTATTAGAGGAGTAATATTGACGGAGTATAACACCTCCTTATCCCCGGGTTAGATGTGATTTCTTTTCCTCAGCCAACGTTTGATTCATTTCTTGGGCTGAATAATAAATTATCCGTGTAATCATCTGGGAGTGAGAAGGAATGTTCCATTATTTTATTATAATTTTTGGAATCTTTATGGTGTATAACTTCTCTTTATATGGCCTAAGTGTATATACAGTGGGGCAAAAAAGTATTTAGTCAGTCAGCAATAGTGCAAGTTCCACCACTTAAAAAGATGAGAGGCGTCTGTAATTTACATCATAGGTAGACCTCAACTATGGGAGACAAACTGAGAAAAAAAAATCCAGAAAATCACACTGTCTGTTTTTTTAACATTTTATTTGCATGTTATGGTGGAAAATAAGTATTTGGTCAGAAACAAACAATCCAGATTTCTGGCTCTCACAGACCTGTAACTTCTTCTTTAAGAGTCTCCTCTTTCCTCCACTCATTACCTGTAGTAATGGCACCTGTTTAAACTTGTTATCAGTATAAAAAGACACCTGTGCACACCCTCAAACAGTCGACTCCAAACTCCACTATGGTGAAGACCAAAGAGCTGTCAAAGGACACCAGAAACAAAATTGTAGCCCTGCACCAGGCTGGGAAGACTGAATCTGCAATAGTCAACAAGCTTGGAGTGAAGAAATCAACAGTGGGAGCAATAATTAGAAAATGGAAGACATACAAGACCACTGATAATCTCCCTCGATCTGGGGCTCCACGCAAAATCCCACCCCATGGGGTCAGAATGATCACAAGAACGGTGAGCAAAAATCCCAGAACCACGCGGGGGGACCTAGTGAATGAACTGCAGAGAGCTGGGACCAATGTAACAAGGCCTACCATAAGTAACACACTACGCCACCATGGACTCAGATCCTGCAGTGCCAGACGTGTCCCACTGCTTAAGCCAGTACATGTCCGGGCCCGTCTGAAGTTTGCTAGAGAGCATTTGGATGATCCAGAGGAGTTTTGGGAGAATGTCCTATGGTCTGATGAAACCAAACTGGAACTGTTTGGTAGAAACACAACTTGTCGTGTTTGGAGGAAAAAGAATACTGAGTTGCATCCATCAAACACCATACCTACTGTAAAGCATGGTGGTGGAAACATCATGCTTTGGGGCTGTTTCTCTGCAAAGGGGCCAGGACGACTGATCCGGGTACATGAAAGAATGAATGGGGCCATGTATCATGAGATTTTGAGTGCAAACCTCCTTCCATCAGCAAGGGCATTGAAAATGAAACGTGGCTGGGTCTTTCAACATGACAATGATCCAAAGCACACCGCCAGGGCAACGAAGGAGTGGCTTCGTAAGAAGCATTTCAAGGTCCTGGAGTGGCCTAGCCAGTCTCCAGATCTCAACCCTATAGAAAACCTTTGGAGGGAGTTGAAAGTCCGTGTTGCCAAGCGAAAAGCCAAAAACATCACTGCTCTAGAGGAGATCTGCATGGAGGAATGGGCCAACATACCAACAACAGTGTGTGGCAACCTTGTGAAGACTTACAGAAAACGTTTGACCTCTGTCATTGCCAACAAAGGATATATTACAAAGAATTGAGATGAAATTTGGTTTCTGACCAAATACTTATTTTCCACCATAATATGCAAATAAAATGATAAAAAAACAGACAATGTGATTTTCTGGATTTTTTTTTCTCAGTTTGTCTCCCATAGTTGAGGTCTACCTATGATGTAAATTACAGACGCCTCTCATCTTTTTAAGTGGTGGAACTTGCACTATTGCTGACTGACTAAATACTTTTTTGCCCCACTGTACATAGTTTAAGTGAAAATATAATTCCCCGCTCTTTGAGTGTTCCCGCATACAAATAAGCGGTGATAGGACGTCATTTTTAATGGCCGCAATAGATTTCCCTGTGGAACGCAAGTTGCGTCCCAGGATAAACTTCCGGAAATTGAACCGGAAGTGTAATGGCCATATTGGACACACACACCGTAAGGTTGCGGTGAATGGTAACCATGGTGAGTGGTTGATGCTAGTGTGGGAGCTTCCGGAGTATGAACCAGAAGCGCAGCGGCCATCTTTTGTCACACGTGCAGGAGTACTGATGGCGTGTGGAAGCAGCGGAATACTAATGGGTGGTTCATTGTGATTGGAGGAATCCATCATAATGTATTTTTTGACCAATTGGGAGTTAGCCTATATAAGTGATTGATGCGGGCGAGGTGATATGACCACTAAAAGCCCGAGAGTTATAGAGAAAGAACCCCTGTTTTTTCCTTAATCAGTGATGTACCCTAACGGAGAGTGGAGGTCCCCTGAGGAGTCTAAATACTGACGAAACGCGTCGGGACGCACAGGGATGTTTAGGGCTATTGATAAAAGGGTCAGCTGTGGACTGCCCTTGTAAGGGCAGGAGCAATTTGGGGTCAGGGCCGCAATAGCCTCTACAGGGCATAACAGGGCAAGACTACCCCATTTTCCCAGCTTGCAGAGCGGTTACCCGGAGGGGAAGAACGAATGGTCGGCACCAGAGCTGCTGATGGGTGAGATCTTTCCAGCTTACTTGCTTTGCAAAATAGTATGGGTATTTGTGCACATACCCAAATAAGCTAGTCCACGTAGAGACTGTGATTTTTTGTGGATCAAATGTCGTACATGACACTGAGATCCTAAGCATATTTTCATAGTCTATATATACAGTGGGGCAAAAAAGTATTTAGTCAGTCAGCAATAGTGCAAGTTCCACCACTTAAAAAGATGAGAGGCGTCTGTAATTTACATCATAGGTAGACCTCAACTATGGGAGACAAACTGAGAAAAAAAAATCCAGAAAATCACATTGTCTGTTTTTTTAACATTTTATTTGCATATTATGGTGGAAAATAAGTATTTGGTCAGAAACAAACAATCAAGATTTCTGGCTCTCACAGACCTGTAACTTCTTCTTTAAGAGTCTCCTCTTTCCTCCACTCATTACCTGTAGTAATGGCACCTGTTTAAACTTGTTATCAGTATAAAAAGACACCTGTGCACACCCTCAAAAAGTCTGACTCCAAACTCCACTAGGGTGAAGACCAAAGAGCTGTCAAAGGACACCAGAAACAAAATTGTAGCCCTGCACCAGGCTGGGAAGACTGAATCTGCAATAGCCAACCAGCTTGGAGTGAAGAAATCAACAGTGGGAGCAATAATTAGAAAATAGAAGACATACAAGACCACTGATAATCTCCCTCGATCTGGGGCTCCACGCAAAATCCCACCCCGTGGGGTCAGAATGATCACAAGAACGGTGAGCAAAAATCCCAGAACCACGCGGGGGGACCTAGTGAATGAACTGCAGAGAGCTGGGACCAATGTAACAAGGCCTACCATAAGTAACACACTACGCCACCATGGACTCAGATCCTGCAGTGCCAGACATGTCCCACTGCTTAAGCCAGTACATGTCCAGGCCCGTCTGAAGTTTGCTAGAGAGCATTTGGATTATCCAGAGGAGTTTTGGGAGAATGTCCTATGGTCTGATGAAACCAAACTGGAACTGTTTGGTAGAAACACAACTTGTCGTGTTTGGAGGAAAAAGAATACTGAGTTGCATCTATCAAACACCATACCTACTGTAAAGCATGGTGGTGGAAACATCATGCTTTGGGGCTGTTTCTCTGCAAAGGGGCCAGGATGACTGATCCGGGTACATGAAAGAATGAATGGGGCCATGTATTGTGAGATTTTGAGTGCAAACCTCCTTCCATCAGCAAGGGCATTGAAGATGAAACGTGGCTGGGTCTTTCAACATGACAATGATCCAAAGCACACCGCCAGGGCAACGAAGGAGTGGCTTCGTAAGAAGCATTTCAAGGTCCTGGAGTGGCCTAGCCAGTCTCTAGATCTCAACCGTATAGAAAACCTTTGGAGGGAGTTGAAAGTCCGTGTTGCCAAGCAAAAAGCCAAAAACATCACTGCTCTAGAGAAGATCTGCATGGAGGAATGGGCCAACATACCAACAACAGTGTGTGGCAACCTTGTGAAGACTTACAGAAAACGTTTGACCTCTGTCATTGCCAAGAAAGGATATATTACAAAGTATTGAGATGAAATTTTGTTTCTGACCAAATACTTATTTTCCACCATAATATGCAAATAAAATGTTAAAAAAACAGACAATGTGATTTTCTGGATTTTTTTTCTCAGTTTGTCTCCCATAGTTGAGGTCTACCTATGATGTAAATTACAGACGCCTCTCATCTTTTTAAGTGGTGGAACTTGCACTATTGCTGACTGACTAAATACTTTTTTGCCCCACTGTACATATGATTTGGTGTCCAATCTAAATGTGGATCGAAATTTAGCAATTTATATTTAGATCCCTATGTTGTTTGGTCCGTTTGAACATGTGTTGTTAAGTGTTTGTGAGTTTGGCACTTGGACACAATTTTTATAAGGTAGTTTTTTAAATATAATAATAAAAGTTATTTTTTATATTTTTTTCTCTGTGCTGTTAGCCACTTGAAGGAGAGAGAACTGTGTTTTTTTTTTTGACCCTGTGCTATTTTTTTTATTATAAAGTGCTAACTAACTATTTTTTCTGCCTTGCACATTTTGGGGGTTGTGGATGCCATTTTTTGTTGTGTACACCTCTGCCCAAGTCTGTTTTCATTTATAGTAGAATAACGCTAAATTCCATACTTATAATGTAAACAAAATATTTGACCAAAATTAAGACAGCCACTAGACATATACAAAAGTCTGACAAACTTACTTTGTTAGGAAGTGCTAACTAACTATATTTTCTGCCTTGCACATTTTGGGGGTTGTGGATACCATTTTTTGTTGTGTACACTTCTGCCCAAGTCTGTTTTCATTTATAGTAGAACAACATTAAATTCCACGTACTCTTAGTTCATATTATAGTCTTAGGTGCAAGAAGGAGGCGAGTTTATTTAGTGTTGAGTTTCATCTTTTCGAGATTGCTATGTCTTGGAAGATGGGCTCACGCAATAAGATAAAAATGTCCATGAAACCTTCCTTTTTAAATGTTGACATAGTATCTGGAATTACTACATCTACTACATCTTGAGGTATGGTATTGCATAGTCTGATTACTCTAAGAACCCTTTACTCTACATATAATATATGTAATATATTTTCCCTGATCTGTAGCAAAGTTCTTGGAAAAAATAAATTGTGACATTTGCTTACTCACGTTTTTGCACAAGGAAACGCAAGAATGAAACAATAAGAGAAAAAGTAAAATGTAAAGATCTGTCCCTCTTTTGTTTCTGGATTCACTCTTGTTTCCAAATACTGATGTAAAATACTGAACAAAATACTACTGTTAGTTTACTTGACATTTATTAATATTAAAATTCATCTGCCATGTTTTTGTTCAATGCTACAGTACAGGGATCATGTGCATTGCAACGTCAAACTACAGTTATAATGCAGGGGAAAACAAATAAAGTACTGGAATGGTGTCACAACGCATAATGCAGAAAATGACGTGCAACTTTTAAAAAGAGAGGTAATATGCACCGCAAGGGCAAAATAATGCAGCTTCATAGCACAACTTACAATGGGGCCTTATTCAAGTCTCCATTATTTATTAAGTACCACTATCTTGCCAAAGCCCCATTACTAATAATATTATTTTAATAACTTCAGATATTTTTGTTTCGAAATTGTACTCAGGAGGGGTTGTACCTGTGAAAAGTAGATGATTAATGTTCTTATCACTTTCAGAATGATGTCTAGTTCCTTAGAAAGGTTCTCAATGCAAATAATAAAGAATTCTACATAAATCTAGAGGCATGGGGCTATCCATGCCATCAGAACACTGACAGGCTGCCATGAATGGCTTTCGTTACATGAAGCAGCACGGGCTGCTGTTTATGCTACAGTGGGCAAAGCCAAGGCCGTATTTGGGAAGCCTCAAATCACTGTGCATAAAGTGCCCAGACTCTCATCACATTGCAAAAGTTTCCAGCCTTAACATATGTAGGTGGGAGAGTGGGAGCTCGGGAATGTGAACTTGATCCAACACTGATCAGTGAGGCAGCAAACCCTCATTGTTCTTTAGATACCGCACATAACTCGGCTCAAGTAGGGATAAGCACTGTCTTCACAAATAACACAGCTTTTGTATTCAACAGCCCTGCAACTCACTAAAAACATGGTTTACAAACAATGCATGGCAGACATTTTAAAAAGCAAATGTTCCCATTACACACCTGCCTAAATACAAACGGGTGACTGTGTGTCTGTAATGACAAACTATTACATTTTAACATTAGAGAAATGTGGCTGCCAGATCACTTTGTTAAATAACACTACTATATTAAAAGGTGGCAGAGTGTGCCCCATCAGGTCATGGGAAAGGGAAAGTGGGAGCAATATTCGGAAACTTGAGTATTACCGGTGCTTCACATAGATAGGAATGAGTCTAAGGACGTATGGCTATGACCATACTACGTGGATGGATCCTGTATGCAAACACATCCTGTCCCTGAGGTTCCACATTATAGAACATTTATCACAAAAAATTTGGAAAACCATAATAATTGATAAATATTATACCTTAAATATGTCTATAGACCTATATTCTATTATATGCTATTGCCAGCATTTATTACTGCACATTCCAAAATGATGATAATTATAATAATCACAATGACTTGATTAAGTTCCATGGGAGACTAGTTAAAAAGGCCTTCTGTCAATGATTGACTGGTCTCTCCCTATACACACATGCAGGGAGGGACCTGTCACTTAAGGGGAGTATTTAGGCAGAAGCTACCAGGTATCGGCCTTTCGACTAGTCAACCATGCGGCCTGGTTCTCGGGTGGTTTGTAAAGTACATTTTCTTTGAAACCCTGCAGCGTTTCAGAGTCAAACATGCATGGTGGAAATCATACATCCTGTGCTTGTTGGGAGACGGGGATGAGTTCACTAAAGGGATTAATCTTGCGAGGCAGGTCTCGTCAGCTTTTCCATGCCTGACTGCTTGACTGACACCTCTCTCTATACTCACATGAGTAGAAACCTTTTAGTCAAGCAGAGCCAAGTGGGGAGAAGCTGGCGGGAGCTGTTCCCTGTGACTAGCCCACTGAGCAATTTTGTGTCCAGTTCTTTCTTTACAGGAAAACGAGCACCATGATATAGTGGGAAAGAGCCCAATTACAGGTATGTGTAGCTTACTAGGATTTTCTGTTTCAATACAATCAATGTTTTATCAGCAGAAGATTAACACTACAGGACAAGCTGCCCTCATCCATCCTAGTTCAACCACGCTCCAAGTTCTGTCTCACTATATAATATACATAGAATGCACTGTACCGGTGCCAAAAATGTTACTATGAAACAAATCAATCCTACGAAAAACAAGCCTTCAAATTTTACTAAAGGAAAAATAAAGCATTAGGACTTTTCCTTAATAAGTTACTTTTTTTTATAAAAACAAATGATGTTATTGTGCAAAAGTAATAACGCAAAAAACTATATACACTTTAAATAGCCAATATTGTACTATCTCACAGTAAAAAGTTAACATGTCATGCTCAACATATTTTGAATAACACATTATTTAAAATGTAAAATCAAAGACAGAATTGCTATTATTTTTTCATTCACCCAGGAAAATTAAAGGGAACCTGTCACCCCCAAAATCGAAGGTGAGCTAAGCCCACCGGCATCAGGGGCTTATCTACAGCATTCTGGAATGCTGTAGATAAGCCCCCGATGTATCCTAAAAGATGAGAAAAAGAGGTTAGATTATACTCCCCCCAGGGGCAGTCCCACTGCAGTCTGGTCCGATGAGAGTCGCGGTCCGGGGCCTCCTATCTTCGATGATGTCCTCTTCTTGTCTTCATGCTGCGGCTCCGGCGCAGGTGTACTTTGTCTGCCCTGTTAAGGGCAGAGCAAAGTACTGCAGTGCGCAGGCCCTGGGAAAGGTCAGAGAGGCCCGGCGCTTGCGCACTGCAGTACTTTGCTCTGCCCTCAATAGGGCCGACAAAGTACGCCTGCGCTGGAGCCACAGCGTGAAGACAAGAAGAGGACATCATCCTATGAAGATGGGAGGCCCCGGTGAGTATAATCTAACCTCTATTTCTCATCTTTCGGGATACATCGGGGGCTTACCTACAGCATTACAGAATGCTGTAGATAAGCCCCTGATGCCGGAGGGCTTAGCTCACCTTCAATTTTGAGGATGACAGGTTCCCTTTAATAAAGTTAATTTGTGACATTGATGCTGGTGCCTGTCCCCTCTGTGTCTGCTTCAATTGAAGGTCGATGCGGGGCAAAAATACAGTAGACACAGCAAACCAAAATATATGTATTGAGGATGAGGCCCCATTTAGTTTGCAGACCAGAAGAGGAAAAGAAGACCCCTAAAACAAAACCTTTAATGATAAATTTAAAACATCAAAAACATCTTAAATATAAGAGAGTGTATACCCAAATATGCATTGTCTAGCAAGAAAAAGATATACAGGTCAGCAAAAAACCTATATAGAGACAGGAAATAATGTGCAAGACTGTATCATCCTAGTCCTGCCTAAAGGAGTCCCACTCTATACGTATCAGCGGAGGTTGGCAGCCTAATTTGAAACGGTATGGCGCCCCCGCTTGTTGGCCGCTATCCCTTATGATCCTATAACACTCCTAATATAAAGTGCAGCACAGGTAATACAACTCCAAGATAGATATCAGCATAATGCTACTCGTATCACAATGCTCACAATAAATATCCATAATCATAGACCAATCGCTGACTCCCATATATAGGGACACAGGCAATATAGATCCCTTTAGAATCAGTGTTCAGACAAGGTAACATGAAAGTTGTAGACACAAGATAAGCAAAAAAATACTTAGCTTATAGCCTGTTTCATCAGAATTCACATCAAAATCCCGATGTGTTTGCCGGGTGTGCTGTCAATGTGGCCCCACAGGATGCTGCCGCATTGACAGCACCCTGCTATATTCCTTGATGAACCCCAGTTCTTTATGGGGGGAGCCTCATCACCGATAAGGTACCTAGATGTACAGTTGAAACCAGAAGTTTACATACATGATAAAAAAATACACGTATGCATGTTTTTTGCAATATCTGATGTGAAATCAGAATAAAGCTTTCTCCGTTTTAGGGCATTTGGAATTACCACAACAGCCGAGGGTGGAATAATGATCCACCCGCGGCTGTTAACCTGTTAAAGATTGACAGCGGCATTTAATGTGATCGCGCCGGAAGCACGTCACTAATCCCACCCATCGGCACTTGTGTCACATGACCACGGGTCGCCGATGGGTTAGCATGAAAACCCTGGGTGTGCAGCAGACCCCTGAGGTTGTCATTGCCAGATTGCTGTGAGCATTTCTACTACACACAGGCGATCTGATCATCGTCTGTGTGTATGAAAGGCATTCAGATAGCTGCAGCTTCTAGTCTCCCATGGAGACTATTGAAGCATGCAAAAAAGTTAACAAAAAGTTTTAAAAATATTTAAAAATAAAAAAGTTCACCCCTTTTGCCCCATTCAAAATAAAAGAATAATACAAAAATGTGATATACACATTTGATATCGCTGTGTTCAGAATCGCCCGATATATCAATATAAAAAAAGAATTAACGCAATTACTAAATGGTGCAAAGAGAAAAAAAGTCAAAACGCCAGTATTACCTTTTTTTGGTCGCCGCTACATTGCAATAAAATGTAATAATGGGAGATCAAAAGATTGAATCTATACTAAAATGGTATCAATAAAAATATCAGCTCAGCACACAAAAAATAAGCCCTCACCCAGCCCCAGATCACAAAAATTGAGATGCTACAGGTCCTGGAAAATGGCACCATTTTTTTTTACCAAAGTTTGAATTTTAATTTCACCACTGAATTAAAAAAGAACCGAGATATGTTTGGGATTTATGAACTCGCAATGACCTGGAGAATCATATTGGCAAGTCAGTTTTAGCGTTTAGTGAACATGGTAAAAAAAAACAACAACTGTGGAATTGCACTTTTTTTGCAATTTCACTGCACTTGGATTTTTTTCCCATTTTCCAGTACACGATATGTTAAAGCCAATGGTGTCATTCAAAAGTACAACTTGTCCCGCAAAAACCAAGCCCTCACATGGCCATTTTGAACAAAAAATAAAAAAGTTATGGCTCTAGGAAGAGGAGGAGCAAAAAACAAAAACGCAAAAAATGAAATACATTTGGTCATTAATGGGTTAAGAGCTCCTGGGCGTGAAGATTAGTTCTCTGTTAGGTAGAGATAGCATAGGGAGGGATCTAATACTGTAGAGGGAGAGGGAAAGGCAGGAATCTTGGTGTTATAATTACAAGTACATGCTGCAGATCTCTGCTAGTTTGTATTGTGCTGTATAGTGTAGAAACAGACTGTGGGATTAAGGAGAGAGGCAGGGTATCATCCAGTACCATAATATACAAAACATCTCTTTTTAGAGCCAAATAATATTACTCAGTACTAGCATATACTAAACACATTTTTTTGGAGCTACATAATATTCCTGCGTACCAGCATCTAAAAAAACACTTCTTTTTTACAGCAAAATAATATTCGTCAGTGCCAGAATATACTAAACATAGTTTTTAAAAGATAATTGCTAAATAATATTCCTTGTCTATTGCTGAATTAGCTAATATTTATCTAGCAGCTATACGACTGGTGCAAAACCTGCTGATTAATGCAGACACCACTATTTACCAGTAATTTCTATGAGTCTACTGTCAAAGGAGATATATAAAAAAATCTCTTTATTAAATAAACAGCGCATATTTATCTAGCAGTTGTGTGACTTGCGCAAACCCTGCAGAGAAACACAAACGTCCCTATTTACAAATAATTTTCATGGTTCTGCTTTTGGCATGTGTCATAAAGGCAATATAACAAAAATTAGGCTGATATTGGTTAATAGAGATGAGTGAATTTGATCGGGTCAAGGCCACGACACATTCAGCTGTGGAGCCGAACAACTGATCAGCCAGAGCGATCCAGGAAGCCGACTTCCGCAAAACCTGCAGAGATACGCAAACGTCACTATTTACCAGTGCCAATAATTTTCCTTACTATGCTATTGGCGCGTGTCATATAGGCAATATACCTAAAAATAATCTGCTTTGGTTAAATAAATAACGTATCTTTATCTATAAGTTCTGTTACTGGTGCAAAGGTTGCTGAGATATGCAAACGTTACAGTTTAACTGTAATTTTCCTGAGTCTGATGTTGCAGTGTGTAATAAAGGTGATATATGAAAAAAAATACCCACACATTGCTAGAGACAGGGAATTTGTTGGAGGCAGACATGCCATTTTCAGTGCATGCATGCCAGGGGGCTGTTGTGGAAGACTTGCTTAAAAGGTAAAGGTACCTTCACACTGAGCGATGCTTCAGCGATCCAGACAATGATCCCAATCGCTGCAGCGTCGCTGTTTGGTCGCTGGAGAGCTGTCACACAGACAGCTCTCCAGCGACCAACGATGCCGGTAACCAGGGTAAACATCGGGTTACTAAGCGCAGGGCCACGCTTAGTAACCCAATGTTTACCCTGGTTACCAGCGTAAAAGTAAAAAAAACAAACACTTCATACTTACCTTCCGCTGTCTGTCCCCTGGTGCTCTGCTTTCCTGCACAGTGTAAGCGCAGCGGCCGGAAAGCAGAGCGGTGACGTCACCGCTGTGCTTTCCGGCTGCTGTGCTCACAGTCAGTGCAGGAAAGCAGAGCGCTGGGGGACAGACAGCGGAAGGTAAGTATGAAGTGTTTGTTTTTTTTTACTTTTACGCTGGTAACCAGGGTAAACATCGGGTTACTACGCGCGGCCCTGCGCTTAGTAACCCGATGTTTACCCTGGTTACCAGTGAAGACATCGCTGAATCGGCGTCACACACGCCAATTCAGCGATGTCTGCAGGGAGTCCAGTGACGAAATAAAGTGCTGGACTTTCTGCACCGACCAACGATGGCACAGCAGGATCCTGATTGCTGCTGAGTGTCAAACTGAACGATATCGCTAGCCAGGACGCTGCAACGTCACGGATCCCTAGCGATATCGTTCAGTGTGAAGGTACCTTTACCCTCAGGCAACGCTGCTGACAGAGGTACTGGTTCTTTTCACCCACAAGTATTACAGGAGAGGGAACCGCACACCAGATGCAACTAGGGGGAGGGTAATGTCCAAAATGCAGACAGGCTGACTCTTCTAAAATTGAACAAGGGCTAGATTTCCTCCTACTTTGTAAGCCCTACAGATAACAGCAACCTAACATAAATGCAGCCCAAATGTTCTTTTTAGGATGTTGTCTTAATGTCCATGCCTTACAATTCAAACCCTTTTTGTTCAGGAAATCACGTCCTACTCCTCCTGCTTCTGCAACAAATACTTAGTGGTCATATACTTGTATGGATACCCCACATAGGTAATGTTTTTATATTTTTGGAAAACTTTGTACATTGTGCAATTGTGAATCTTGTACTCCCTATCTCTAACAATTATAATAACTATAGAATTTTTATTTGATCATAATATTAAAATACAGAGGATATAAAAAGGGGAAACTGGATGACAAAATATGCAGAAACCATAGCACATGGATTATTTTAATGGGTACAATGACTAAATAACATGATCATACATATTAAAGCCCCATATAAATAGCCTATTAAATAAATATAAATACCGTATATGCTCGAGTATAAGCTGACCCGAGCATAAGCCGAGACCCCTAATTTTGCCACAAAAAACTGGGAAAACTTAATGACTCGAGTATAAGCCTAGGGTGGAAAATGCAGAAGCTACCGGTAAATGTCAAAAATACAAATAGATACCAATAAAAGTAAAATTAATTGAGACATCAGTAGGTTAAGTGTTTTGAATATCCATATTTAATCAGGAGCCCCATATAATGCTCCATAAAGTTTATGATGGGCCCCATAAGATGCTCCATATTAAAATATGCCCCATATAATGCTGCACAAATGCGAATTAAGGCCACATAAGATGCTCCATACAGACTTTTGCCCCATATAATGCTGCACAAATGCTGATTATGGCCCCACAAGATGCTCCATATTAAAATATGCCCCATATAATGCTGCACAAATGCAGATTATGGCCACATAAGATGCTCCATGCAGACATTTGCCCCATATAATGCAGCACAAACATTGATTATGGCCCCATAAGATGCTCTGTAAAGATATTTGCCCCATATAATGCTGCACAAATGCTGATTATGGCCCCATAAGATGCTCCATATTAAAATATGCCCCATATAATGCTGCACAAATACGGATTATGGCCCCATAAGATGTTCCATACAGACATTTGCCCCATATAATGCTCAACAAACGTTGATAATGGCCCCATAGGATGCTCCATAAAGACATTTCCCCTGTATAAAGCTGCACAAACATTGATTATGCCCCATAAGATGCTCCATGTAGACATTTGTCCCATATGCTGTTGCTGCGATAAAAAAAATGAAAAAAAATCACATACTCACCTCTCGTCGCTCAGGCCCCCGGAACTTGGTATACTCACCTTTCCCGTTCCACCGCTGAGCGCCGCTGCGTCTTCCTCGTCCTCTGCACTGAAGGTTCAGGCAGAGGGCGGCGTGCACACTAATCGAGTCATCGTGCCCTCTGACCTGCATCAGTGCAGAGGACGGGGAAGACGCAGCGGTGGGCGGCGGTGGTGGAATGGGGAGCAGGTGAATATCGCGCACTGCGTTATACTCACCTGCTCCTGGCACGGTCCCTGGTTCCCTGGCCCTGGCAGCTTCTTCCTGTAGTGAGCGGTCACATGGTACCGCTCATTACAGTAATGAATATGCGGCTCCACCCCTATGGGAGTGGAGTGGGGTCCATATTCATTACGGTAATGAGTGGTACCATGTGAACTCTCACTACAGGAAGATGCTGCCAGTGCCGGGGAACCAAGGACTGCGCCTGAGCAGGTGAGTATGATTACACAGCTGCTGCTCCACCTCCCCTGCCGACCTCTGGGTATGACTCGAGTATAAGCCGAGAGGGGCAATTTCAGCCTAAACAAATTCTCGGCTTATACTCGAGTATATACGGTAAGTGTAGCAAACATGCATATATGAAAAAAAGCATAGATAAAGGGTAGAAAAAAAAAATATACCAGTAGTCCATACCTCGTGGCTCCTGTGACTCCAACGCATGTTTCGCCTGGTGGCTTTCTCAAGGAGTACCAAATATTATTCTATTATTTTTTCTACACGTTTTTTATTGTGTTGCCCTACTTACAGTCTCTTTACGCATGCATCTGGGAGCCTGATGTCGATTTTTGGACCTGCACTTGGACAATGCTGAACATCAATGCATTAATATGCTCCAAACAATTGTTCAGGTTTCAGTCATACACAAAATAATATGAGTAATGAAACATGCTCTCTCTATATATGCTGCTAGTTTGAAAATCTTACCCACACATCCCTTGGTAAAGGGAAATTTGACATAATACCTCTGCTAGCATATGCCATATACTGCTGACATATGCATCACCCCAGTAGGTGGGCGGTACCCCTGGGTACAAAATCTGTGTCTGAGGGCGAAACCACTGGCCTTTCTCCTGTGTTACGTCCTTCCCAATTTGCTGCTCAGGAAGGAGGTGCTGATGCCTCTTGTCCAGAACGTGAAGTTGCACAGTCACAACAGTCAGCAAACATGTCCAGTTCATTGTCCCAGCGCAGCATTCAATTGTACCTTGTCAGCATATATGTCTCTATCCAAATTATTAGTTAGATAGGGCATACATATTCGTTAGTAATTTACATTGTCCGGTGCTGGACAAAGACCATTGCTTGCTCTTCCAGGCTCCTAAATGAGACTTGTGTCTCTTTATTAAACTGTTGCTTCCCTTAAATTTGATACATTTTGGTAAAAAAGAAATGGTGGTGGGGTATTGGCCAGTTTCTGTACATTTTAACCAGGCCAAAGAGACTTGGTTAATACTCTCTGCAGACCTATTCAGGCCGCAGCCTTATACATATTGGAACATGGTGATTGCCTTTTCATGAGCTCTGTAGCACTGCCTGTCACCTGACTAATACACTCCACAGACATCGTCACTCTGTAGGACATATCCTGGAATTACTTCATTGTTGCTCAAAACCATGCAAAAGATAAATTCTGCCTGATTAAGTAGTTTCCAGAAGAAGTGCATAGGCTTGTGCAAATTGGTCAATGGCACTCCTGTCTCTTTCCCTTGAGAAGGCTGCTTCCAATTAAAATGAGGGCTGCACATGTTCCTGACATGGGTTTCAGGCCTGACAGACTGACCACAATACAGGCCCTCACTTGCATACACTTACAAAGTATTCAGAATTTAATTCTAATGCTTTGGGTGTCTGATAGAATCCAATTTACTAACATTGATTATACAGCTCCCCCAACTCCTGTATTATATTCAACTTACAGGGACTTCAATCACTATGACAGTGGCTCTATTGGGATCTGGTGGCCAAAATGAACTGTGGAGCTCACAAAACTCAGGTTTCATGACACCTGCTGGCCCTCTGAAAATGTGAAGCGAGGGCAGCATAATCACATGGTGATAGATGTGGTGGTGGTCGGCGGAGCACAAAATTCAAATGGCCATGTTTTAGCTGGCATTGTAAAGTGATGGGGAATATGTATTCCACTATCTAGCTAACAATTTTGAATGAGGTAGGGACCTCCCAAATGTAGGAGTGAGAGCTCTCCCAAATGTATGATACAGGGCCACCCGAGGGCCCTTCCCAAACTCAGGTTTCACAGCACCTGCTGGCCCTCTGAAAATGTGAAGCGAGAGCCGCATAATGACATGGTGGTGGATGTGGTGGTGGTGGCGGGCCAAGCCGAAAATTCAAATGGGCATGTTTTAGCTTGCATTGTAAAGGGATGGGGAATATGTATTCCACTATCTAGCTAACAATTTAGAATGAGGGAGGGACCTCCCAAATGTTGGAGTGAGAGCCATCACAAATGTAAAAGTAAAAGCTAAAGCCAAACCGCTCCCTGTGAACATAAGCTAAAGAGGAGGTATAATTTGTTTTTATTATTATTAATTTATTTTATTTTGCATTATATACATGTATTTATGAAGAAAAAGGGTTTCATAACATTTTTCCCTTTAAAAAAAATTAGGTTTGGTATGTCTTTTTATGAATCCATAAAACCGGCATATAGTCTGACAACATTATTCCCAGATACCATATGTGAGTCAGAAAGGCATGCAGGCATCTTCTCCATGCTGTTCCCATTTAGTTTTAGCACTTTCCCATCCATTTCAGCTATTTTCCCATGCCCCCAGACCTGTTTGTTGGGTCCAGCAGAAAACTATTCAGCCTTCCCATTGACTTGCATTGGATTCGTTATTCGGTATGAATACACAGATATTAGAAAATATTCCTGCCGATTTTCCAGAATCCGAATATTTCTCTATTCTCTCATCACTAATAATCTGTCTGCCCTCACTATAACAGAAATCAGCTCTAAATGCGTTGATCAATCTGGAGAAGCAAAGTTGCTGAGGCGGCGGAGAGCAGTAGCTTGAATATGGAGAGAAGATGATGATAGCATTATAGTCACGTATAGACCAAAGGTTCTTCACCCTGCAGGATACTGGATGAACTGCAAGGGATGAAAGAGACTGGGGTGCTGTCCCTACACTCTCCCAGGAGGGGGGGGGGGGTCACACAGTTCTGCTGCCAGTTGTGGAGATGTGTTCAGTGCTACTGCCAGTGGGGAAGTAGCAGTGATCATTCGCAATCAAACTGAGACAAAGAGTTGGCTCCCTGCTGGGAACAATGGGAGCTGCCACCCCAGTGAAAGCCGCTAAATTCTCTGAATGGTTCTCACTGGGCATAACATTTCGAAATTAGGAAGAAGTAACCCCGTCCACCAAAACCAAACTCCGCCCACTCGTCAATTTAATTGGCTAACTGTAAGTAGGTTGGAGTTTCGGCTATGGGTGGGTGGGGTTTTTGAAGCATTAACTTCTTAAATATGTGTTCACCTATTGTGAACAAATATTTAATAGGGATCCATTTAGGATCCAAAAGAGCCAGCTCTTTTTGGTGAGCACAGCCAGGAGAGCCAGATCACCATAAAGAGCCGGACTGCCCATCACTAGAAGGAGAAGGCACAACATTGCTGCCAGTAGAGGGGGCACAGTGTTGCAAAGAGTGTAGGAGAGTTCTTAAAAGGGTCCACCTCTATTAAACTCAGTTGAGTGTGCGTGCATGCATTGTCACCTCTACTCTGACATCATGGGTAGCTCCTGGCAGGACAGGGAGGGTGGGTGTTGTGACAAGGACCCCCTTCATGAGATCGATGCAGTCGGCACCTCTGTTACCAAGACCAGATCAGATGATCATGACTAAAATGAGATACCTCTCTCCCCAACAAACCTGTCAAGAAAACAAATCTTAAGAATTTTCTTCAGTGCATCACTATTTTCCTGTGATATGACTAGTTGGGTCATATTGTATGGGGGTTGGACTGGACTTGTATGCTGGGGCCACTTTCTAATCCCAGTTCAGCCATGCAGACAAGCATCACCTAATTAATGATTCTTTATATACTTTTTAAGGTCACAACTTGACATTTCCTTTCAGGATCTGAAGGGAGAAACTCATCATGTGAACTAAACAAATGTACGCTATGTGCCTTAAATGAGCTGCCACTAATATTTTAGTCAGATTTATCAGGTTTACCCTGGATGGCCCATGGTACCAAAACAGCCAGATTTATACTTTTAGGTTTTTCAAGTTATATTCACAGATCTTTATTTTCAGAACATCCATTTTTTCTCCATATCACACAAATATTTATGAAACTACTTTTTTTAGCTAGTAGATTATTTAAAAAATAAATGATAGATTAGGACAGTCACCTGTGGCATCCCTGGAGGGTCAAGCCAGATTTGGTAGATGGCATCAACAGACAAGTCATGTCTATAAGAGAAAAAAACAAAGATAACTCAGCATTTTGCTCAAAGATTCACAGTACAGAAGTGGGCATGGCTACTTGTAAAAGCGGAGGCCAAGTTTATAAAAATTGTGAACACATGATTTAACTGAGATTGACTGATCATTAGCTGAAATACCATTGCATACTGGTTTCATAAGCAGTCACATGTACGTGCTTGTGTTATTTGTAACCGAGGCACTTTACAGTATTTTCTCCTTCTGCTGGACACCACGCACGATCTGCAATAGTGTAACACTGCAAGTCCAAATCTTTCGCCTTGCAATGCTCCATTGTTGCAGTTTTACAGTGCTTCTCCTTTGCGGGTAGTGTGTCCCTTTCGTCTTCATAGTAGGATGAGGAGATGTACTGAAAAAACCTTGGTTACTGTGATTTGTTTGACGAATTGCTTGTTTTATCATAAAAAGAGTTAGTGTGATTTAATAGTCTGGACTCTCTTAGATACTTGATATAGTGTAAGGATATAACTAAGGTATAAAGATATTAATCTGTATGGGAAAGTTAAACTTACTGAACATTTCTTACAAAAAAAAGCTGTCATTCTCATTCAATTAGATAAATATACGAACATGTTAAAAAATAATCCGATGCACATTATTAATAACTAGATGGTGGCCCGATTCTAATGCATCGGGTATTCTAGAATATGCATGTCAACGTATTATATTGCACAACCCACGTATTATATTGCCCAGCCACGTAGTATATTGCTCAACCACGTAGTATATTGCCCAGCCACGTAGTATATTGCCCAGCCACGTAGTATATTGCCCAGTCACGTACTATATTGCCCAGTGACGTAGTATATTGTCCAGCCACGTAGTATATTGCCCAGCCACGTAGTATATTGCCCAGCCATGTAGTATATTTCCCAGTCACGTAGTATATTGCCCAGTCATGTAGTATATTGCCCAGTCATGTAGTATATTGCCCAGTCACTTAGTATATTGCCCAGCCACGTAGTATATTGCCCAGTCAGGTAGTATATTACACATCGACGTAGTATATTGCCCAGTCACGTAGTATATTGCCCAGTGACGTAGTATATTGCCCAGTCACGTAGTATATTGCCCAGACACGTAGTATATTGCACAGCGACGTAGTATACAGCACAGAGCTACGTAGTATACAGCAAAGACACGTAGTATATTGGCCAGTCACGTAGTATATTGCCCAGCCATGTAGTATATTGCCCAGTGACGTAGTATATTGCCCAGTCACGTACTATATTGCCCAGCTACGTAGTATATTGCCCAGCCACGTAGTATATTGCCCAGCTACGTATGTAACAGGTTAAAACAGACTTAAAATAAAAAATAAACATATACTCACCTTCCGAGGGGTCGCTTGTAGTCCTGGCGCCTGTGTGTGGTGCACGCGGCAGCTTCCGGGTCCCAGGGTTGGTATGAGCGCAGGACCTGTGATGACGTCGCGGTCAAATGACCGTGACGTAATGGAGGGTCCTTCTCACATAGATTGCCCAGCCACGTAGTATATTGCCCAGCCAAGTAGTATATTGCCCAGCCACGCAGTATATTGCCCAGCCACGTAGTATATTGCCCAGCCACGTAGTATATTGCCCAGCGACGTAGTATATTGCCCAATGACGTAGTATATTGCCCAGCCATCTAGTATATTGCCCAGTCATGTAGTATATTGCCCAGCTACGTAGTATATTGCCCAGGCACATAGTATATTTCCCAGTCACATAGTATATTGCCCAGCCACATGGTATATTGCCCAGTCACGTAGTATATTGCCCAGTCACGTAGTATACTGCCCAGCCACGTAGTATATTGCACAGCGATGTAGTATACAGCACAGAGCCACGTAGTATACAGCAAAGACACATAGTATATTGGCCAGTCACGTAGTATATTGCCCAGCCACGTAGTATATTGCCCAGCTATGTAGTATATTGCCCAGCCACGTATGTAACAGGTTAAAAAAGACTTAAAATAAAAAATAAACATATACTCACCTTCCGAGGGGCCCCTTGTATTCCTGGCGCCTGTGTGCGGTGCACGCGGCAGCTTCCGGTCCCAGGGTTGGTATGAGCGCAGGACCTGTGATGACGTTGCGGAAAAATGACCGTGATGTCATGGAAGGTCCTTCTCACATAGCATCCTTGGCACCGGAGCCTGCCGCTTGCACTGCCGAGGACACCGCGCATGTTGGAGGGTGAGAATTAGGCTTGAGCGAAACGGATCGGACAAATTCAAAAGTCGCCATGAAACCCAACCCGATCCTAGTGTGGGATCGGCCATGCGGTCGGCGATCTTCGCGCCAAAGTCGCGTTTCGTATGATGCGTTTGGCACCATTTTTTCAGCCAATGAAGGAGCGTGGGCAGAGTGATGACATAGGTCTTAGGGGCGTGCACGCCTATCGCCATCTTCTCGCTTGTGCGCTGTAGCGATTTGCAATGTGTAACACCAGCTTTTCAGGGACGGAGGGGGAAAGAGAGAGAGAGAGATTTCCCATTGACTTTGCATTGGGTTTCATGTTTCGGTCGATCCCCGACTTTTCGCGATAATCGGCTGATTTCACTCGACTCGACTTTTGAGATAGTCGGGTTTCGCGAAACCCGACTCGACCCTAAAAAAGTAAAAGTCGCTCAACCCTAGTGAGAATAACATTTTTGTTTTATTATTATTATTTGTAACATTAGATCTTTTTACTATTTATGCTGCATACGCATCATCAATAGTAAAAACTTGGTCACACCGGGTTAATAGCAGCGGTAACGGAGTGAGTTGCCAACGGCATAACACGGTCCGTTACCGCTGGCATTAACCCTGTGTGAGCGGTGACTGGAGGGGAGTATGGAGTGGGCACTGACTGCGGGGAGTATGGAGCGGGCGCCGGGCACTGATTGCAGGGGAGTAGGGAGGGACTAATCGGACTGTCGCCGTCGCTGATTGGTCACGGCAGCCATGACAGGCAGCTGCCGAGACCAATCAGTGACATGGATTTCCATGACAGAGGCCACGACTAATGAATATCTCTGACAGACAGAAAGACAGACAGACAGACAGACGGAAGTGACCCTTAGACAATTATATAGTAGATTAATTGACTAAACTGATTAAAAACAACAAAAAGAAGCCAAGGCATAAGGTTAAAAAGCATAAAGAGAGGTGGAGGAGCATTGAGTCATAATGTACAAAGGAAATACTGCTGCCTCTTGTATAATTTGATGGTATCAATAAATTAACAATTAAGAGATTATACACATTCGATACCAAAGTGCATAGTGACATTCATCTTTCTTTTGTATTCATGCATGCTCAGCTCCCCAGACATCCACAGTGGGGACTTATCTCCCAAGAAACAAAAGGATCAAGTGTTGTATTTCAACATGACAGATCATCTTTTCCTATATGATAGTCTTTTGGTGAAAGCAACAGCAATGCTTTGCCATGCACATTAGATGTCTGTCGGCCGAACGATGCCATCTCAGCCAGCTCTCCCATACACAGGAGTGCTCATTCTGCCAAGAACGCCTGTATTCTACGAGAATGCTGCCAATGGACATGTTGACAGATGCTTAGTTGTGGTAAACATGATTCATAGTCTGAGTGGAGATGTTGATCAAACATGTCCTATTTCAATCAGTTGGCCAGCGCCCACCATACACATTAAACTATTGGCCGAACCAATATCAGCAGATATTAGATTGTGAGCCCTCACGGGCAGGGTCCTCTCTCCTACTGTACCAGTCATGACTTGTATTGTTTAAGATTATTGTACTTGTTTTTATTATGCATACCCCTCACATGTAAAGCGCCATGGAAGATATGGTGCTATAATAAATATTAGTTTAATGTGTATGAAGGTCTTAACACCTTGTACACATACGAAATGGCTGGTGGTTATGGCCTACTGGCTGTATGGTGGCCATGACAGCAGAAAAAAAAAAATGTAGCCATACATCAGGTCTACAGACATGTTCATTGCATGGGCATGGACCATTTACACACGATCATAGTCAATTTGTAGGTATGTCTTTGTCAAGTTCCAAGTCTAAATGATAAGAAGGCAAATTAAGTTTCCTACATCATCATGGAGGGGAAAAAAAACAAATTCCACAACATGTTACATTGGAAACAGGTTATAGTTCATTAAAACAACAGGAGGTCCAAGTGCTACATCCAGAAGATGGACTAAGGCTTCTATCATCCAGGGAGGAGGGGGCAGAGTTCCGGCCGCGCATGCGCGGTAGGAAATGGCGGACGCGACGTACGAAAAAACGTTCCCTTGAATGTTTTTTCGTACCGACGGTCCGCCAAAACACGACGCATCCAGTGCACGACGGACGCGACGTATGGCCATATGTCGCAATCGGTCGGCAATACAGGTCTATGGGAAAAAAAAAAAACGCATCCTGCGGGCACATTTGCAGGATCCGTTTTTTCCCCCCAAAATGACGGATTGCAATGGAGACCAAACGACGCAAGTGTGAAAGAAGCCTAAGAATGTATAGAAGAAATGGTAGCTGTAACCTTTGATGGGAGCACAACAATATAAGTTAGAGTGGAAAAAAATGGAAAAGTTTCACTTTTTTAATAAATAGTAATAATGATCTAACATTACTAAGAAGTGTAAGGAAATAAGTAGTGAGAATTAGGCAATCCAAAGACAGCAAAAATGAACAAAAGTAAATCCAGATCTAGAGTGATGATTTTAGTTGCAATGCTCTTTTGTTTCACAACTCAACACGTTTCTCAGTCAGGGAGAGGAATAAGGAATAAAAAATGCATGTTGGGGAGTAAGACAGAGGAGCAGAGCCACGAAACACCACCACTCTGTGATTATATTTACCTTTGCCGTATACTCACCACCTATTTCCTTACACTTCTTATGTATGAATGGCATAGCAGTGCTCTTTATTATCCTGTTATACTGTATATTATCTCTCTTATTCATTGTTGTCTGGACAACTGCACTCCAATAATCTGTCTCCCTCTTACTAAACTCTCCCATCTCCAATCTGTCCTTAGTGCAGCAGACAGGATCATATTCCTCTCCAACTGCTACACCGATGCCTCTACCCTGTGCCAGTCACTGCCCATCCGCCACAGAGTTCAATATGAATTATCACTCTCACCCACAAAGCGCTCCACGGTTCTGCACCACGCTACATCTCCTCCCTTGTCTCAGTCTTCCACCCTATCGGAAACCTCCGTTTAGCTAATGACCTAAGACTAGAATCCTCAATAATGCAAACCTCCCACTCCAGTCTCTAAGACTTCTCGCGTGCTGCGCCAATTCCTTGCAATGCACTACCCAGGATAATTCAATTAATTTCCAATATCAACAGTCTTTAGACTCGCCTATTGCACCACCTTACTTATTTACTAGTGATGAGCGAATATACTCGTTACTCGAGATTTCCCGAGCACGCTCGGGGGTCCTCCGAGTATTTTTCAGTGCTCGGAGTTTTAGTTTTTCTTGTTGTAGCTGAATGATTTACATCTGTTAGCCAGCTTGATTACATGTGGGGATTCCCTAGCAACCAGGCAACCCCCACTTGTACTTTAGCTGGCTAACAGATGTAAATCATTCAGCTGTGGCAAGACAAACTAAAACTCCGAGCACGGAAAACTACTCGGAGGACCCCCCAAGCATGCTCGAGAAATTTCCAGTAACGAGTATATTCGCTCATCCCTATTATTTACCTATCCCTGTTTTGCCCATACCATTTATTTTTTTAAAATTCAGGATTCTCATAGCATCTGTTCACACACCCTTCATGCACTTAATAGCCCTCTGTCTCTTTTTTTCACTGGCTGGTGACCAATTCATGCAGCGTTATGTGAATACCCTATTTATTATATTGATAGCTGAGCCGTGCAATACAAGCTCTTTTTAACATTTACCTTTCACGTTTTCCCTATTTCCTCATAGATTGTAAGCTTCTGAGCAGGGCTCTCATTCCTCTTGGTATCTATTGAGTTATGTGTTATTCTCTAATATCTTTATTGTCTGTACAAGTACCCTCTGCAATGTAAAGTACTGTGGAATATGTTGGAGTTTATAGAAAAAAAATATTATTATTATGCAATGAAATCTTTTCCATTTTCATCCTTTTATCCAATCTATTTTAATGTGTATGGTTTTATACCCACCAAGAGTTATGACCACCATTTCTTATATGCTGCCTTGATCGTTAATTTACTTATTGCTGCCTCTATTAATTGGACAATTGTAACAATTATTTTTTCAGTCATGGATTCAGGAATATTTTTGCCATGTTGATCATTTAGCAGGACACTGCAAAATGGACATGGTACAGATGGAAAAGGTTCAGAAACAAGCAACTCGCACAGATGATAAAACAACTAAAATGAAAGTCTCTCTCGCAATGAAAGGCTTTAAAAAATAAGCTGTAAGTAGGAATGGGAAGACACATGGATGTTCAGGTCCGTCTGGTTCGGCCAAACTTCATAAAAAAATTCAGTTCAGGTACCAGAACAGTAGCCAAACTTAATCCCTAACCCCATGGGGACAAGAACATCCGGTGGCTCTCGTGCTGTCATCTGTGTGACTATGTGGGAAGCACCAGCTCTGACCAGCGGTAACCTCACTGAAGTCACCACCAGTCACAGGCGCCGGGAATCGCGGTTCCCATGCTGTCACCCAGAGGACAGTGTGTGAGCCCTCAACTGACACTGAAAAGGTTACCGTCGGTCAGGCATTGGCTGCTGAATACTATTCTCATTATTGTATTAATTAACACAAAATGTCCAAAACACCCAAATCAATGGCACGTTACATAATCATTACATCTAGACCTTGGTTCAAATTATATACCTGAGTAATGAATAGATCCATTAAAATAATTCGTCCTCAAACCCTGACACGTGTTTCGACACTGCGTCGGGGTGTGGAGACACTACTCCTGACACTCATGGTGCACCTGTGCATAGTAAGAAAGATGTCAGTGTGATATATAATTAGTGCATGGCATGTGTAGCTTACTGTACATGTATTTAGCAAATAAATAAAAGAAAAAAAAATGACATAGGGTCCCCCTTATTTTTAATAATAAGCTGAGGGAAAGCACACAGCTGGGGGCTGGTGTCATTATTCTGGGAAGGGGACAATAAACATGGAGCTTCCCAGGTTATTAATATCAACTCACAGCTGTCTTTGCAGCCTTCACTGGTTATTAAGAAGGGGAACCAAGGAAAAAATGACATCAGGTCCCCCTTATTTTTAATAACCAGCAAATGCTGAGCAGACAGCTGTGGGCTGACATTATTAGGCTGGGAAGGGACCATGGATATTAGCCCCCTTCCAGACTAATAAAACCAGCCCTTAGCAGCCTCAGAAATGGTGCTTCCATTAGCGTTGGCAAGGGGGGGTAATCGTTTTGGAGTTGAAGTCAGCAGTATAATGTCCGATGAGATCAAGCCCTGGGATTAGTAATAGAGAGGCATAGAGAGAGGTGTCTATAACCCTGTAGTAAAAAATAATAAACACACACAGAAAAAGTCCTTTAATTGTATAAAACACTCCACGACTCCCTTTTACCCATTTATTGCCTTTAAAAAAAATCAAAAAATCCAAAGGGGTCCACCGTAAATCCATCCCACATCGATCCCCGGCACTGCTACATTTGGATGTTGACATGGCATTGACACTAGTATATGAATCGGGCTGCTGCAAAGAGTACTGACATCAATAGGGTTGTTGTAGTTCTTAGCCGATTAACTGTGGTAACCTTACTGATGTCACCGTTCACAGCATGAGAAATTTCTCACGCTGAGTGTGGTGATGTCAATAAGGTTACAGCAGTTCATTAGTCATGAATGGTGATGAGTGAATACATTCAGCACTATTCGTTACTCGCACGAATAGTACAGTGTTCGGGCTGTTTGATACTTGGCGACTAATTAGGTATTCGCCTCGGTATATTCGAGTGACCCACCCAGCATGTTTGGAACTTTATTTGCAGTCAATGAACATGCTGGGCTGGCTTGCCAATGATAGTAATGCCCGCGCCATCTTTGATGTGGCATTACTTTGATTGGCTAGCCTTCCAGCATCATAGGGACTATGTCAAGGCTTCTGACCCCATCTTGCACACATTGCAGCCAGAAACAGCATAGGGAGAGCATAGTTTGAACATATTGAGAGGGAAAGTAGCGTAGGGAGAGTGATAGGAGGTTATAGTGATTTTTTCCAAAAAGCTCTGTTAAGATATGAAGATTGTGAAGAGATTACTTGTTTGTTAGGTGGGGATTTAACACTAGAAGTCCCAGAGAGGGGTCATGTAACATTTCTACGTTTGGAACCCAGAGAGGGGTCAAATGACCTGTAGGATTTTAGCTAACATCCTCTAATCACCGTCTTTTGTTCTGTAATTAAGGCCATTACTGTCGCACCACAGGAGGAGGTTGTTTTCCATTGAGTTTAGCCATTTAGTTTTTAGTTAGTTCTATTCAGTTTATTGTATTTGATAATATAAAGACTAAACATATTGTATTTAGTTTAGTTTTATTTGAGCAAAAAAGCACTGAAACAATGAATCATTTTTTATATATATTAAATAGAGAATTAGAAATTTTAGAGCAAGGTACAGCTGTGAGTAATGACCAGAAGCATTTATGTCTAAGGCCTCAAGCACACAAGCGGAAAAAAATTGTGCTCAAATCGCACAAGAGGACTGAAATTTCAGTGTGAAAAATATACAAAAGAACAACTGTTATTTGTTTCCATGCTTTTTATTTTTGTTATAAAAATAAAAAAATTCAAGGAATAAAACAATTCCACACATATTTACTATAGGCTGCAGTGGGGGGCTGCGTGTGTGTGTGTGAGTGGCATGTCCTTCTTGTGCGACTAGCATTTCAGCACTCACTCAGCAGTCTGTCTGCACTGTCAGAACATACCTGGCACTGCTTGGGTATGTCCCTGGTACATTTGCCACACGTGTATTTATAGCAGTCAACACATCTCTCAGTTGCACAATTGTTCGTGCATCGATGGTTGACCTGACACTTCGCCCTTCTGCCAGGGCTGGGTGTGGAAGGTTGTTGCCGAAGTAGTTTCTCCTTGCGTGCCTTCTTTTCAGTCACATGACGGCCACATAACTCTTGTGCAAGCTCAAACAGGAAGTCCACCCGTCTCTTCTGCACCTCAGTGCATGCCTGATAAAGAACATGAGCATTCGGTGCTGCCATGTCAATCATGTTGTAGAACACGGCGACTGGCCATCTCCATGTTCCTGCACGCACGCTGTACTCCCGCACCATATGGTCCATTACATCCACACCGCACTTTGTGTGGTTGTATTGTTTGACCATGTTTGGCTTCCTTTTGTTGGTATCCTCAGTTTCAACAACGCTGTGCATGCTGCTCAGAATGTAGACGGCCTTCTTTCGCTTGGGTGCATACACTGTCAGTGTGGCACCAGTGGTTGAAAACACCTGAGTGGTGAATTCAGTGCGGTCCATCTGTCTAGCGGATTGAGGAATTTCCCAGCGACTTTTGTTGACTGTGCCGAGGATAGTGGTTTTCCGGCTAAGCAGACGTTGTGCAAGTGACAATGATGTAAAGAAATTGTCGGTGGTACAGTTCTGCCCTTGTCTATGAATGGTTCCATCAGCCTCATCACTACAGTTTCGGACAGTCTCTCCCCGCTGGGACGACTGGGGTCCTTGCCAAGATATGGGAGGACATTACAGATGTACAGTACTTTGATTTCAAGTCGCAAGCCACCCAAAACTTGATGCAAAACTTGTCTGGTTTTGTTGCAATGTATTGCAGAAAACAGCAGCGAGTCTTTGACGGGAAAGGCTGTTCATCAATAGTGATGTGTCGACCAGGGTTGTAGGATGCGATGCAGTTGGTGACAGACGATCTCCACACATCGGAGATTGCAGCAAACTTATCGGTCTCCACTCGCTCACTGCATGTGAACATGTCATTAAAGCGTAGGTGTTGCATGATGTGTAGCTGGTGACCAGTAAACACAGCGGGTTGCTAGGGACCGCGTTCCCCGCTCTCCCGCATGCGAGGAACATGTGGAGGCTGAGAAAATTTCTAAGTTCCCTGCTGGATTCGCAGGGAACAGAAATTCTCTAAAATGTGAACCTAGCAAAAAGATAGTCAGGAAATAAAAAAAGGTAATTTGAAAAATCTAACCTGAAGACAGCTCAGAGTCTGAATCCGGTTGAAGGACTATGTCTTCTCCATCTGAGTCAGAAGGGTTGGTGTTGCTCAGGATCAGTTCCAATGCCTGTTGAATGGTGTGCCTTCTCTGCATTTTGTTTCTTGTGAACAAAATAGGTGAAGCAGTCACCTATTTATCCCCCACAGCACAAAAGGCTGCATGCAAAATTGCTAAGGTGGGGGCTGGGGGGTGGGCAGACACACTCAGGAGCAGCTTACATTCTTTTGTTTACACTCTCTTACAAGACCTTTGTTGAGGTGGATCAACACAATTGCCCCCTGCAGATTCCTCAGGCAACATTTACAAATGAAAGGATGCTAATTGGAGCCATCAGAGTTGTCAGTTTGGACAGGTACCTTCACACTGAGCAACTTTAGAACAATAACGATAGCGATCCGTGATGTTGCAGCGTCCTGGATAGCGATATCGTTGTGTTCGACATGCAGCAGCGATCAGGATCCTGCTGTGACATCGCTGGTCGGAGCTAGAAGGCCAGAACTTTATTTTGTCGCTGGATCACCCGTTGACATCGCTGAATCGGTGTGTGTGACGCCGATCCAGCGATGTCTCCACTTGTAACCAGGGTTAACATCAGGTTACTAAGCGCAGGGCCACGCTTAGTAACCAGATATTTACCCTGGTTACCATTGTAAATGTAAAAAAAAAAACACTACATACTTACATTCCGGTGCCTGTCGCATCCCCCGGTGTCAGCTTCCCTGCACTATGTCAGCGCCGGCCGGCCATAAAGCAGAGCACAGCGGTGACGTCACCGCTCTGCTTTACGGCCGGCGCTTACACAGTGCAGGGAAGCTGACGCCGGGGGACGCGACAGACACCGGAATGTAAGTATGTAGTGTTTTTTTTTATATTTACAATGGTAACCAGGGTAAACATCGGGTTACTAAGCACGGCCCTGCGCTTAGCAACCCGATGTTTACCCTGGTTACCCGGGGACTTCGGCATCGTTGGTCGCTGGAGAGCTGTCTGTGTGACAGCTCTACAGCGACCACACAACGACCTAAACAGCGACGCTGCAGAGATCGGCATCGTTGTCTATATCGCTGCAGCGTCGCTTAATGTGACGGTACCTTAAGAGTCATTTGACCCTCTTTAGGGACTTCAGGGGGGAGCTCAAAATTTCTGGGACTTCTAGTGTTAAGTAGGGCGATATTTAATAGGAGGGAGGGTGAAAGGCAGGCACCTGGGTGTTCTCATCATTGCAAGTACATGCTGCAGCACGCTATTTTCCATATAAAATACTTAATATTTATCTAGTAGTTGTGCAACTGGTGCAATCCGGGTAGAGATAATCTTACGTGACAATTTAACAGAGGCAATAATCTTCATTACTCCTCATTTGGAGTGTGTCAGCAAGACTATTAAAAAAAATCCTAATTTTCTATTGGTTTAAAAAATAGCGTATTTTTTTCTAGCAGTTGAGCGACTAACGCAATCCGGGTAGAGATAATCTTATGTGACATTTTAACAGGGGCAATAATCTTCATTACTCCGCATTTGGAGTATGTCAGCAAGATGATGAAAAAAAAATCATAATTTTCCATTGGTTTATAAAATAGCGCTCTTTATCCAGCAGTTGTACGACTGACGTAATACAGATAGAGATGTTAAGTGACAATCTAGCAGTGGCAATAATCTTCATTACTCCAAATTTACAGGGTGTCAGCAAGGCGATCTCCAAAAAAAAGCCACACATTGCTAGATACAGTGAATTTGTTTTTCCAATTTTATTAACATTTTCAACCAAAACAAGACAAAGAGAGAGCAAGGTTAACATAAATGCAATAGCATGAAACAATCATTAAGCATAAAAGTAAAAGTAGAATAAAATAAAACAACAATAAATACAGTAAATTCTTATGGAAATATTTCCAGCCAGCGAGACCATTTTTTCAAAAAGGAAGGAAATCAGCCATTCAGTAACGCCAATTTTTGTTCATAGGATTTATGCAAAGCCTGTTTGTCAATAATTTCTCGTGAACATGTTATTTTAGAAGATTTCCAAAAAAAGTAATAGCATTCTTAGAAACTAAAAGCAGATGTATAACAAGTTTCCAAAAAGGTGGAGTCAATTGATCCGCATTCAACGAAAGCAGGGCCAACTGAGGAGACAGAGAAAAATCCGAACGTTTTAATATAATAGAAATAAGAGAAGAGATTTCACCCCAAAAAGGTCTAATACGTGGACAAAACCAAAACAAATGGGAAAGGCTACCATAATGTCCACAATCCCTACAACAGAGAGGGGAATTGGAAGGATTAATAAATGCTAAGCGAGACAGTGAATAATACCACCTAGAGAGAAGTTTAAAATAAGACTCATGAAGAGCCATGGACATGGTGGCAGAATAAGTCAAGGACATGGCCAGCTCCCAATCATCTAGAGCTACAGAAAGATTCAAAGTAGATTCTCATTTGTTCATGTATGGGGATTTTATAATTTTGAAATCGTTATTAAACCACTGGTGGATATATTGAGTAGACCAAAATATGCAATGACCGGAGTTGCACAAAATATTAATTGTCGGCTCCGATAAAGGAGGGCGACCAGTCACCAGTGGCCTCAAAAAATCCTTTAAAATAGTAAACTGCATAAAAGCCGATGCGGGAACACCAAACCTATCTTTAAGGTGGGTAAATGAAACAAACTTGTTACCATCAAAGATGTCATGTAGTTTAGAGATTCCCCAGTCAGCCAAACTTGAATGCAGATCAAACGAGAAAACAGTAGCCAAAAGAGAAAGGGGAAGTATCAGCATAAGTTCCATTCTAGTGAAACCACTTTTAATTTTGAGACATTTCCGCCATGCCACAAGAACAGCTCCAAATATTGGGTGATCAGACCGAAGCGAAGACTTAGAGGTTAATAAATTGATAATAATATTACAAGGTGGAGAATTTCTATTAAAATTAGGTAGACCCATACCCTCACACAATTTATGTTTACACAGTTGACTAGAGGCTATACGAGCTCTCTTGTTGCCCCAAACAAACAGATTGAGGTGTGCCTGCAAACTGGTCAAATAGTTAGTAGAAACAAGTAAAGGAAGGGACCTGAAGATATAGAGGATCTTGGGAAGAATTATTGATTTTACAATAAGGCACCTTCCCCACCACGATAATACTTTATCATCATAAAATCTAAGCTCTTTAGAAATGGAAGCAATAAGAGAATCCAAATTGCTGGGAATCAAGGAGCTAAGGTTTCTAGAAAATCTCAGACCCAAATAAACAATATCAGTCTCTGCCCAACCCCAGGGCGAAATATCCTTAATACTCCTTATTTGAGAATCAGTGAGGTTAAATTGAAAAATGTTCGACTTGGACTCGTTTATTTTAAAATACGAAAAAAATGAAAATTTTTTAAGAAGGGGTTGCAAATGTGGGATAGAGTGACAAGGATTGGTGAGGGACAGGAGAATATCATCAGCATATAAACTGATTTTAAATTCCTTACGATCCGTGCGAACTCCCTCTATGGAGGGATTATCTCTAATGAGCTGGGTTAATGGCTCTATGGCAAGGACAAAAAACAGTGGAGAAAGGGGGCAACCCTGCCAAGTACCATTAGAGATTGGAAATGAGGAAGAAAAGTGATTATTAATATACATTTTTGCCTGAGGATCGGAATATAAAGCCATAATTTTATTTATAAAGTCCAAATCAAAGTCCAAATCTATTAAAATATAATTCCAATTCCACCCATGAAGGTCTATGATCTGCAGACCACCAATATAGACTCTGTTTAATTAAATTAGAGAAATGATAGGCCGAAACATTAGGTAGACCCATACCCTCACGCAATTTATGTTTACACAGTTGACTAGAGGCTATACGAGCTCTCTTGTTGCCCCAAACAAAAAGATTGAGGTGTGCCTGCAAACTGGTCAAATAGGTAGTAGAAACAAGTAAAGGAAGGGACCTGAAGATATAGAGGATCTTGGGAAGAATTATTGATTTTACAATAAGGCACCTTCCCCACCACGATAATACTTTATCATCATAAAATCTAAGCTCTTTAGAAATGGAAGCAATAAGAGAATCCAAATTGCTGGGAATCAAGGAGCTAAGGTTTCTAGAAAATCTCAGACCCAAATAAACAATATCCGTCTCTGCCCAACCCCAGGGCGAAATATCCTAAATACTCCGGATTTGAGAATCAGTGAGGTTAAATTGAAAAATGTTCGACTTGGACTCGTTTATTTTAAAATACGAAAAAAATGAAATTTTTTTAAGAAGGGGTTGCAAATGTGGGATAGAGTGACAAGGATTGGTGAGGGACAGGAGAATATCATCAGCATATAAACTGATTTTAAATTCCTTACGATCCGTGCGAACTCCCTCTATGGAGGGATTATCTCTAATGAGCTGGGTTAATGGCTCTATGGCAAGGACAAAAAGCAGTGGAGAAAGGGGGCAACCCTGCCGAGTACCATTAGAGATTGGAAATGAGGAAGAAAAGTGATTATTAATATACATTTTTGCCTGAGGATCGGAATATAAAGCCATAATTTTATTTATAAAGTCCAAATCAAAGCCAAATTTTTGTAGGGACATTTGAGAAAAGTCCCATTTAAGCGACCAAACGCTTTCTCTGCATCTAGGGAAATTAAAGTGGAGTTAATTTTTCGGGAATTAATTAATTTAATAATATTTATCAGCCTCCTGGTACCTTCAATGGATTGCTGGTGCTTGATAAATCCAATCTGGTCCGTGGAAATTAATTTGGGCAAAATAAGGTTAAGGCGGTTAGCTAAGACTTTGGAATACATTTTGAGATCAACATTAATTAATGAAAAGGGATGGTAATTAAGTATTTGATCAGGACTAGTATGAAGCTTGGGAATAAGTATAATTGTGGCATCCAAATTTTCCCTAGGGAAAGAACCAATGGACGCAGCGGCATTGAAAATTTGAACTAAATGGGGGACAAGAATTTCACGGAATGATTTATAATAATTATTGTTATAACCATCAGGACCAGGGGCCTTATAATATTTCAATCGTTTTATTGTGTCACTAATCTCTTCTGCAGTAAAAGGAGCAGCCAAAAAGTCTGCATCCATGGAATCAAGTTGTGGAAGATTGACAGAAGACAAAAAATCATCAATAGATCTCACACCTGGAATGGGAAGAGAGAGTTCAGACCACAAATTATATAATTGATTGAAATATTGTGCAAATTCATTTGCAATGTCCTGTGAGTGGGCGAGAGAAATGCCCTTGGGAGAAATTATCTTGTCGATTCGCTTATGTATTCTAACCTTTTTAATTCTATTAAACATAAAACAAGTGGGCTTGTTAAGAGACATATAGTGATTGATTTTTGATTGTTTGACCACAGAGTCATAAAATGAAAACATTGTGGCCCTCAATTCATTCTTAAGATGGGAAAAATCAGTCAAAGTTTTGGAACAAGGGGTGGGGATATTGGCCAATGCCAGCTCCAACTCCTTCTCTTTAATCAAGGCTTGTAAACATTTAATCTTTTGGAGGTTAAAATTTTTAATACGGGAGGAAATATGAATGAGAGTGCCACGCAGAACCGCCTTGTGCGCGTTCCACTGGAGGAATGGCTTGGAAGAGTCATACACATTCTCAGAAAAATAAAGGTTAAGAGATCTAGAAATGTCCTCATGGTATGTAGGATTTTGAAAAATAGAAGCATTACTGTACACTTCCACAACGGTTGATTATTGATAGCATGACCTTCAATCAATTTGGCAATGACAGGGGCATAATCCGAAATGGATTTATTACCAATGGATATAGAGGAAAATCTAGGGAGGGAGAACACATCTGATAATATCAGATCAATGCAAGAAGCTGACAAATGGGAGTCAGAAAAATATGTGAATTCCCTTGAAATGGAGTTTAAACATCTAAAGATGTCATAAAGTTCGTGAGTAAAAAGCTAATTATTTACGGAGGGGAAGTTAAGCCTATTTGAGGATGAGGCATCAAGTATATTATCAGGGACCAAATTAAAGTCTCTTAAAAGTAAAAGAATGCCTTTTTTAAGTGGTTCAATTTTTTTCAGCAACTTATCTAAAAATTTAATTTGACCCTTATTAGGAGTATAAATATTTACAATTGTGTGAATTTGGGAATGTAACTTGCAAAGGCTAGTTTCACATTTGCGTTTAAATCCGCAGCATTTAATCCACATCCACAAGTGGTAGAAAAAACGCATATAAACGCGTACAAACATGGCGTTTTTTAAACGCATGCGTTCCCGCATGCGGTTAAAAAACCGCCGCGTTTGTACGCGTTTATATCTGTTTTTTCCTGCGTTTGCGTTATTGGTGTGCATGATGAGAAATTTCACAAGAGAAAAATCTGGATAACCAGACACCGGCAATGGGACTACAGAGTATGTGTATTATGGGATTTCTTTATATAGACCCCTGAACAGCTGTAATCTTCAGATTTTGCTCCTGTATCCTGTGTCATGATGGATCTTCGCATGGAGAGCTTTTATTTCAACCTGGATTTAAGCATCAAGCGGTTTCTTGCCTGTGCTTTTGCTTGGGAGCAAGACAGAAATCGCGAAAGATGGAGAAGGAGACAACGTAGGCGTTTTTGGAGACACCCCATTATCGAACTACGTGAGAGACGTGGAGCCTATCGCACGATATATGGCAAGCTTAATGCCCACCCTGAGAAATTCCATGAATATACAAGGATGTCGCTTGACTCATTCCGTGATTTGCTTACTCATGTCCAAGGAGCCATACGGAGACAGGGCACCCAGCTCCGTAGAGCGATTCCACCAGAGGAACGCCTGCTGGTTACATTAAGGTACGTTCCAAATCTAAACCAATGACAGTCCAAATTTTGTGTTTTCTGACATGTATGTTTTGGGTATTTTCCTTTCTTTCTTTAGCATAACCACACTATAAATAAAATAGTTTGTAATTTTTGGGGGGTTTGTTTTTCTTACAGATTTCTGGCAACAGGAGAGAGTTTATCATTCCTCCACTTCCAATACCGGCTTGGAATATCCACCCTGTCCGGAATAGTTGCGGACACCTGCCGGGCTTTGTGGAATGTACTCTGGGATGAGTTTATACCCCTACCCACCGCGGACATGTGGCTTGAAATTGCGGAAAAATTCTGGAGTGTGTGTGATTTCCCCAACGGTTTAGGAGCGGTGGATGGAAAGCACATCTGCATTATCAAACTTGCCAGAACAGGATCGGAGTATTTCAACTATAAAAAATATTTTTCTGTTGTGCTTATGGCAATAGCTGATGCGAACTGTCGCTTCATCGCCGTAGCAACGATTCCCAGACTTTCAAGAACTCTGATATGGCCGCCGTGTGTATGGCAAAAATTTCAATTTTCCCCCGCCACAACCTCTCCCCAACACTCAAGGTCCACTGATGCCATTTGTTATGGTTGGGGATGAGGTCTTTCAGATTTGTGAAAACCTACTGAAGCCCTATTCCAGTCAGGACTTGAACCACACTAGAAGGATCTTTAACTACAGGCTGACCAGGGCTCGAAGAACAGTAGAGAGTTCCTTTGGCATTCTAGTCTCTAAATGGCGCATTCTTGCATCAGCCATAAATCTAAAAGTGGAAACAGTCGATGAGGTGGTCAAAGCCTGTGTGGTTCTGCACAATTATATAATGACTAAGGAGCAACCCAACACTGAACTGGATGAACCAGTTGCACACCCACTGCCCGATTTCCAGCATCACCCGCTGCGGTCAACTGCAGCAGTTGGTCACATGCGGGACCAATTTGCTGCCTTTTTTGATTCAGATATTGGATGTGTGTCATGGCAGGACAATGTTGTGTAAATGTCCTGTTGTAATTAGATCTTTTCAAGTAATTTTCAGAAATGATAATATTTCTCATTAATAAACTTTAGTTTTGGTTGTGTTGACCGTGTCTCCTATGTTTTTCCTCTACAAACCAAGGCTGTCCTAAAACTATCAGTATTTGGTCTGTATTTAATATCAGTATTTGTAATCCAAAACCAGGAGTGGGTGATAAAGGCAGAGGTGCCAGTTATTATGTTAATATCATAATTTACCTCTAATTGTTCCACTCCTTGTTTTGGCTTACAAATACTGATATAAAACACTGACCACATACTGCTAGTGTGACGGCAGCCATGTTGCTTTAAGCTTGATGATGTCATTGCGTCCTGATTCTGTTCTGCAGTTTCCATTGGACACAGACTGAAGAGACAATGACTGTCACATTAAAGAGATCTATACTCATCAAGTCTGGTGTCAGAAATAATGAATTCATGATGTACATATAACAGCCTCATGAATTCACTATTTCTGGCAGGTGAGCATAGATATCCCATCTGTGACCACCATTGTCCCTTCAATTTGTGTGTAATAGATTATGTACACAGAAGAGAAAATAGAGGTTATACAAGGCAGTTCTCTACTCACCAGGTCAGGTGTCCTAACTAATGAGTTTTTTGACACCTGACCTGTTCAGTAGAGTTCTGCACTGTATTTCCGCCATTTTCTCTTCAGACTGCAACACTAGTCACAGACTAAGCAGAAAGAAGAGATTATGGAGATAATACATCTATTATTTTTTGGCCCACCTCATATCTTTATACTAAAGACACACAAAGCTGCAGTCTTTTTTTATAACTACTGGAGATATGATGTGGCCCAAAAATTAAGTGTGTGGCGAAGTTTCTTATTTGGCGCACGGTGTGTGTTGCCAGCGGCGAGACACAATAAACCAAACATAATTGGGGCAAATCAAATTGTATTTTTTTTTAACAGCTTGGGGTAGAGTGATGTAAACTGGGGGTGTGAAGCACTGAGGCCTGGCTAACCGTGGACGACGCAGAGGTGACAGGAGAAGGGGCAATGAAACTAGTGGGGTCTGGTAGTTCGGGGATGGGGCTTGACACATGAGAGGCTTGAGATGCACTGGAAGGGTGGGACAAACCTTGACATTACAGCCACATTGGTAGGTGAAGGGGGAGGAATACTAAGAGTCCTCTGTTTTTTTTGTTTGTTTTTGGTTTGCCGGTTTCTGGGAGGCCTTGGTGGGCTCATATAGCGTGGCGTGGTGGTGGGTGACCTGTCAGGGTCCGGCTGTACTGTGTCAGAGTCCATAGTGCTCGTAGAGCGTGCAGCCATGCCAGAGTCCATAGTTCTCGTAGAGCGTGCAGCCATGCCAGAGTCCATAGTGCTCGTAGAGCATGCAGCCATGCCAGAGTCCATAGTGCTCGTAGAGCAAGCAGCCATGCCAGAGTTCATAGTGCTCGTAGAGCGTGCAGGCATGGCAGAGTCCATAGTGCTCGTAGAGCGTGCAGCCATGCCAGAGTCCATAGTGCTCGTAGAGTGTGCAACCATGCCAGATTCCATAGCGCTCGTAGAGCGTGCAGCCATGCCAGAGTCCATAGAGCTTGTAGAGCGTAAGGCCATGCCAGGGGTCCTGCCGCATCGTGGTGGTGGCGGTACGGAAGGCCATGCCAGGGTCCTGCTGCATTGTGGTGGTGGCGGTATGGAAGGACATACCAGGGTCCTGCTGCATCATGGTGGTGGTGGTACAGAAGGCCATGCCAGAGTCCTGCTGCATCATGATGGTGGCGGTACGAAGGCCATGCCAGGGTCGTGCTGCATCGTGGTGGTGGCAGTATGGAAGGCCATGCCAGGGTCCTGCTGTATCGTGGTGTCAGTGGAGGAGGTCCAAGCAGGAGCAGCAGTTGTCATGGTGGTGGTGCTGAAGTGGGATGTCCAACTGCACTCGGCATGGTGGTGGTGCTGTAGTGGTGTCTGGCAGTGCTAGGAATTGAGGTGGCCGTGCAGTGGTATGCAGCAGAGGTCGGCATTGAGGTTAATCATGACAGTGAAGGCACAGGTGGATATGCCGACACTGTCTGCTGTAAATACCGACTCTGCTGCATAGCCTGCACGTAAGCAGCATTGCAGGCCTGCATGACACTCAGCTGGAGATCAGGAGTAAGGTGTTCCGACATGCCCTGCTCAATTTGGTTAAAAAAATTATGTGCTGGCCTCTGGAGGTCAGCTTTCACTTGGTCAAGGCTTTTGGTGACCTCCTGAATACGTGCACTCAAGAGGCTAAGTGAAACATCCATTCGGTCACCCAAAGCCTTGATTGCTTTGTTTAAACCCGAGCTCAAGTGCAAAAACTCGGGCATGAGTGACCTGTCTAAAGCCCTCTGCCGCTGCTGGGAGGAGCCCCAAAAAAAGGGGCAGTAGAAGAGGACTGCAAAAGGGGAAGACCTGATGGACCAGCTCCCTGGTCTCCAGTTAGTGTGGAAAGGACCGCTCCAGAACCTGGGCCAACAGTAGTGCTCCATGTGCTGTGAAAAAAGGAAAAAGAAAATTAATACCAAAAATTAACCAGACGCAAAATCCTGTGGAACAGAAAAATACAGATTATGGCAATACAATACAACCTAATGCACGTGATCAATACTTACGTTCTCTGGGCAAGGACCAGTCTTAAAAATGCCAGAACTCGATAGTATTTGTATCTTCTGATCCTTGCTCCTGAACCACTGGGAACACGACTCTCTTGACGCAGGTCCTTGTTGAAGTGGTCCTTCATCGAACGCCAACGTGTTTTGACTTTGGCCACTGTAAAAAAAAAAAACATTTGGGTCAGAAAAAGGACTTTTGGCCGTGCTCACACAACTGTGTGTGATGAGAGAAACTCCTGAGAGTTTCTTTCATCACACACAGTTGAGTGAGCATGACCAAGGTCTCTGCTGCTTCACACTACAGTTCAATACTTACCAAATGCATTTTGGACCCGAGTCGGGGCATTGTCCCAGCCATCCCACATCTCTTTGGCCACCTCATTCCATAGGCGCCGCATCGTGACTTTGTTTGAGTGCAGTGGATCCCGGGTGTCCCACAACGGGACTTGCTCCTGGACCAGGGAGATGAGGAGGTCATTTTCAATTAGATCATCCTCCCGTTGTGGAACCTAAAAATTAAATAAACAAATATTGTCACATGTGTGGATGTGACAGTGAATACTTACCAATCTGAGGAGGCAAGTACTCACCTCACTGACATGTTCGACTTCAGAAGGCCCAGGACGTTGCTCCTCATCAGAAGAAGAAGAAGACATTCTGATGCATGTAGAAAGAAAAAAATGCAAGAAATTAGGACATGTAGAGAGTGAGACAGAAAATAGAAAATAAAGGCATTGGCTAGGATATACTCACATTGTTCAGTGTCTTGTTTTCATCGAAGATGTAGCCTGTGTCTCATCTGCTTCAGTGTCTGCTGAGTAGTGACCCGCAAATGTCCACTCCCTCCCTTTATCACCTACTATGTGGGGGGTGGCTTATCAGTGTCTAGACATGTTTTTCTCTTTTGAAACGCATGCGTTCACGAACGCAAGCAAATGCATGTGCTTGTGAACGCATGTGTTCATATAGACAGCAATGCGTTTTTTTGTCGCAATCCTTGCACAATAGACCGCATACGTTTGCAGGCAGCAAATTGACACCTCTAAAAATTACATGTTGCATTTCTGCGCCAAGCCGCAAACGACGAAATGACGCATGCGTCGTCAAACGCGGCAAAATGCAAACAATCAAAAACTCATTGTTTTTGAAAAACATCCCTAACGTTAAATATAGGAATACACAACGCATACGGATATATGCGGTAGAAACGCTGCGGACACAACCGCAAATGTGAAACCAGCCAAACAAGGACATGAAAATGACCATTCACATCAACCAATTCCTCCAATAGTTCAAACGACAAGGAGTCTCTGATCAAGGTCATAACGCCTGCCCCTTTAGAGGGACCCGAGGCTTCAAAAACATGTGGGTAATGTTTTAGGGCAAATGCAGGATGATTATGTATCTTAAATTTAGTCTCTTGCAGGCACACCACATCCGCAATAGATTTATTAATTTCCATCTGAAAGGAAAAATGTCTATTCGGGCTATTAAGACCCCTCACATTATAGGTAACCAAAGTACCATGAGAGAAAAAAGAAAGAAAAAATTGGTGTTAGTACGCAATCACCGGCTGGAAAGTAACAAGAAAAAGACATCACTACCAAGACTAAACAGACAAAGAAAAGTACAAACTTTAAACCTTATAGTACTAGAGCATTAGAGGGAAACCAAGAAAATGGCTCTACTTCTTGTACCGGTGGTAAAAGTCCGTGCAGCGCAAAGGCCAAGGAGACCCTCATTAGTACCAATAACAAATATTTAAAATTGAACAAATGAATAATAGAAGCACAATATCATACAATATTAGAAAACCCAGGTACACAAATCAAAAAATGACAAATTGAGCTCAAGTGACATGGCCTGGACCTGTGGAAGTAGATGCAGGAACGGAAGAAATAACACCGTGGGATTTCAAAAATAGGAGACCCTCCTCAGGTGTAAGAAAAACTGCATTTTCCCTCCTATAATTAAAGATGAGCCTCAGAGGAAAACCCCAATTGTAAGGAAGGCCTTTCTCTCTCAGCATGGAGGTGAGTGATCTAAAGTGCCTATGATCCTCAATAGTCGCTTTGGACAGGTCAGCAAGCAACTTAGGATGGTGATAGGGTTCTGGGAATCCTCCTTTAATTTTGACCAGGCTTTGCATTTTCTCTTTAATATGATAAAAGTGAATTTTCATGATAACATCTCTAGGGAGGTCTTTAGGGACAGAAGGAGGCTTAGGAAGACGATGGATGCGATCTATAATGAGATCCGTACCCGAAAGATTGGGAATCATCCTCCTAAAAATCCCCTTAAACTCAGGGAGCTTAATGGGCGAGATATCTTCAGATATACCTCTAATTTTAATGTGTTACGACGGGATCTGTCCTCTAGATCTGCCAACTTAAGCTTCAACTGATGAATTTCTGACTTAGAGTCAGACTGTTCCTTTAGGGACAGTGCATGCGTCTTTTCCAATTCTCCCAGTCTGACTTCATGGTTATCCAACCGAGAAGTGAAAAACTTCTGAAATATTTTTGTCTGGTTGTCCATATCAAGACGCAATCTGGTGCTAAGTTTATCAACCAGAGTATCCATACATGCCTCAAGCGACATTGCATCATGAAAGGTACAAGAAGACAGGGAAGACACAGATGGTTTCTCGGTCCTTGGTTTGGACTTTTTTGGACTAGGATTGGTAGAATAATTAGTATAGTCCTCTTCCGAAGAATTGGTGATGGAGGACCGCATTTCCCCCCAACTCGAGGGACCCTTCCTCTTTGAAGAGGAAGAGAGGTCCATGGTCTCAGTAGGAATGAGTGAAGAGGGAAGTTCCACACCGAGCTCTGCTAAGCAAGCTTTAGGCATTGATGCGGAATGAGAAAGGGCCTTGCCAGAGGACTGTGAGAGCTCTCTCTCAGTAGGAGAACAAGACTTAACTAGACTCAGCAAATTAACCGAGTCCCTTGAAGAACCACGATTAGCCTGTGGGTCCTTATTTTGTTTTTGAGCTCTAGAAGAACCAGATGATTTAGCCATAGGCAATTTAGAGGTGAGATGACTCATTGTGTCCAGCGGTATTATAAAAAAGTGATTGAAGGTAAGACGAGGTCCCACCACAATGTGATATTGTATAGGTTATAACATAGAAACTTGTTATATATTTTACCAACCTCTTACTTTAAAATGTTATCTCCCAATAAGATACAGGTAAAAATAACCTAATATGTAAATAGGTAGATATATAAATATACAATGAAAATTTGCTATAAGCTTTATATAATTATTATTATTATTATTATTAATATTATATTAATCAGAACCAACTCCCACTTTATTAAAATAAACTGCTAAAAGGAAATGGACCAAAAAGGCCTTTTCAGGCACTAAAAATACCCACCCCTTCCCCACCCTCAATAAAACCAAGCAAGAAATAAGTCAATATTATGCAAAGACAGAGCAGCTGTAATCTTCTGCAGCCTCCAGAAGATGGCCACAGTCAGCAGTGACGTCACCACCAGAGGAGGAGAAGCCAGGGAACCGATGGAAACAGCGGTCTGTGACAGGATCTTCCCGGGTGATGTGCCCAATGAAAACAGAAGCAAAATAGATCCTAAACCCCCCGGTTCACAAGGGGCAACCTGGAGGAAGTTTTCTGAAGTGGTTCCGAAGCAATTTGAGCACTTACAAGAATATCGCAGGCAGCGATGATGTCACTGAAGCGGAGGAAGATGGGGCCTGGAGCGGTCCGTGGTAGAAGCTTCACCCCCGGACTGCCAGGTGCAAATACAGTTAAAAGGGGGTGAAACCTCCCCGATAGGGTAGGGGCACACCAAAGGAAGGTGATCCGTTGTAATTTGTGACACCGCCCGAATAACAGTCGGTGACGTCACTGAGATGGAGGAAGATGGCGCCTGGAGTGTTCCCTGACAGAATCTTCACCCCCTGTGTGCCAGGTCCAAACGTAGTCAAAAAGGGGTGAAAACCCCCCCAGTTGGGTAGGGTCACACCTAAGGAAGATTGAGGGAGGTGTTTCTTGGTAGTCTGTCACACCGTCCATTAGCGGTGATGTCACTGAAAGAAAAAATGCCGGACCACCAGCACTTATGAAAGGCCGTGACAGGGCCCTCAAAGATGATGTGCCTGGTACAAATTCAATCAAAAAAGGGTAAAAAAAAAACCAAATGGCCAGGGGCAACCCAAAAAAACACCTCCAGTGGTGTTATTAATAGAAATTAACACAATGTCTTCAGCAGAGCAATAGAGGTTACTGAGGTAACCATAGCAACCTCACAGACACCAGGTAAACCAGGTAAACCAGAAAAAAAACACTAAAAGCAAGAATTGTTTTAAACATGTCATAAATCCACACAAATGTATATAAAAAATAAAAAACACAATGTTGAAAAAGAAAAATCGTAGTCCTGTAGTTTATTTTACCTCAGAAAATTAGTAACTCACGGACAAGCAGATTGATGATGCCATTTTAAGTCTGTCATCTTCAAAACAGGATAAACAATCCTAGGATTATCCGATTAAGGCAAAAAAATGTCTCAAAATATGCACAATACATTTCTGAATAAAAGTAAATATGAATGGAAGTGAAAAAATTTAAAAAAAGATTGCGTTATATGTTGCGTTAGAGGGTTACCTCAGGAGCTCACATGTTTTGCGACCTACATCACCTGCGCATAAGCCACGCCCCCTTGATACAGTGAATTTGTACATAAAACCTATGTAAGGGTACTTGTGAAAAATAAAGCCAGTATATTTTGGTTTCATAAGCATAATGGATGTGGTGGTGCTCGGCAAGGTCGTGTGACTATATCTCCTTTTAAGTTCTTGTCAAAATTTAGTCAGCGCGCTATACCACTAATGAACCCAGACAAGTGAGAGGATGTTGTGGGTTGGGTGGCAGACAAAGGTTCCAGTGTGTTGACAAGCAGCACCACGAAGTCTTCCACACGGTCCAGTCTCAGTAGCCAAGAGGCTGGACCTCTGAATCCTCAACCTGGTTCTTCTTTCTCCCACCATCAAAAGTCCCAGTAGACATATGACCCCAGTGCTGGCCACTCTGAGGAACTGTTTACATTCCCTTGTAATTTGTCAGGCCTCTCAATGTGCACCATTAAAGAGGGGCATGAGGAGGTGGAGTGCAGTGATGCCCAATCATTTGAGCACCCATGGCCAGGAGAAAGACACATTGGGGAAGATCAATTGATGTCTGAAGAGGTGGAGGGTAATCATGAGGCATATTTGACATCAGGTCAGCCTTAAATCGCAGCTCAGAAGGAGCATCAGATTGATGAATTGGAAAACTACGTGGTCGATGATGAGGCCACTGATCCAAGCTGGCAGAGTGGCATGCCTAGCAATCACAGCAGTGCAGAGAAGGATGAATACATAGCATGAAAACAGGCAAGAAGAGGTAGTAGTTTGACCAGAGGGGGAACTTGGTGAACTGTTCCACAGAGCCCACCACTCAGCTAGATAACAAACCAAGGGTGCATTGTTCACCTGTATGGCATTTGTTTCTGAAAGTCCTTCAGTTAAAACAATTGTAATTTGCAGCATCTGTCAAACCAAGCTAAAAAGAGGCAAGAACACTGCCAACCTGAGCTCCACCAACATGCAAAAGCACCTGGTAGCCAAGCACCCAGTAGGTGGGTGAAACGCCTGGGTAAAAATCTGTGTCTGAGGGTGAAACCACTGACCCTTCCAGCAGTCAAAAACCACGTACAGTTCATTGTCCCAGTGCAAAGCTCAGTTGTCCCTGCCCAGACATTTGCTCAAAAGCAGAACTATCCAGCCACCCACCCACAGGCCCAAACACTAAACACCCACATTGCCAGATTGCTAGCCCTGGAAATGTTGCCGTTTCGACTTGTGGGAACTGAGTCTTTCCACAACCTCTTGGCAGTGGCAGCCCCATGGTACCTGATTCCCAGCCGACACTATTTTCCTGGTGTGCCATCCCCGTGTTACATAAGCATATGTTACACAATATCAGTCGTGCTCTGGCCAAAGCAGTCACGGGGGAGGTCCACCTAATCACAGACATATAGACAGGTTCTTGTGGACAGTGACAAAACATTTCCCTGACAACACACTGGGTTAACCTGGTGGAATCTGGGACAGAGTCAGAGGCTGGGACATCACACATCTTATCCACACCATGAATAGTGGGCCCAAATTCCATCAGAGTTTGTCTCCACGTATTCCAGTTCCTGGCTCTCCTCCTCCTCAGCAGAACTAGCCTCCCTATCTCTTCTCAGCTGGGAAACCTGCAGCACTGCCTTGGTGAAGCGGTAGCACACTCTGCAGAAGCTCATCTGTTTTGACTCACTTGCCTAGGTACACTCTATCAGCACACATTTCTGAATGTCATCTCATGCTTTCACCGGTCTAACTTTGCTGTAGCAGCGCTTTAATTTGCCTGGTCACCGACTGATTTGTGACCTGCCCATATGCTGGAATTCAACCTTTCATATGTTGGCAAGGCTTAGTGAGCAGAAGAGCACAGTGTCAGATTTCCAGCTTCTCAATGCCCATCAGAGTATCACTCAGCTCCCACACATAACAACTGCCGAGTGGGTGTGGATCGCTGACCTATGTGAGATTCTTTAAAACTTTGAGTACTGCACCGAGATGGTGAGCGCTGATGATGCTATTATGAGCATAACTATCCCGCTGCTCCGTCTATTAAAATGTTCGCTGCAGAATCTGAAAGATGAAGCTTTGAATGCTGAGCAGGTGGCTATGGGGCAAAATTGTACAGTGGCTGATACCACACAGCCCAGCCTCACACAGTATTCTCAGGCCACATTGGGTGATGACGAGGAACAGGAGGAGGAGGATGAGAAGGAACAGGATTATTTGCTCTGCGCTACAGAGGGGCCTCCCAATCCCAGCTTCATGCCTGTCCAGCATGGATGGCCTGAAGAGGAGGAGGAGGCTATATGTCGTGAGGAGGAGAGAATGGTTAGTGTTCTTCTTGGTAAGCACATTGAACGTTTGACTCTTTGTAGTCTGCCATGTAGTTCATGTCCAGATGCGTTTCCCAAGACCCTAGCGTGAAAGACATTTTGTCCACCATGAAATACTGGCTGTGCACCTTTCTTGACCCACGGTACAAGGAGAAATTTGCTTCTCTAATGTCGGAGGTAGATGTGCCATTTTTAAGTGCATGCATGCCAGAGTGCCATAGCGGAAGACTTTCGCAAAAGATTATCCTCGGACAACGCTAATGTCAGAAGTACTTACTCTTTTCACCCACAAGGATTACAGGGGAGGGCCACAAACACTAGCTGCAAGTCGGGGGGGGGGGAATGTCTACCAACTAAGACATTTTCATGAGACAGTCCCATCAGCAAGGGATATCTGTGGGTGTAGCTATAACAAGGAGGGAGAAGTTGACCAAGATGGTGAAGGACTACGTAAGTGATCATATCAGCATCCTTCCTGATCCTTCAGTGCAATTTAACAATCGGTTGTCCAAGCTGCACACTTGGCCCAACCTCTCCTTGTATGCCTTAGAGGTGCTGCCATGCCCTGCGTCGAGTGTGTTGTCAGAGTGGGTTTTCAGTTTGGCAGGTTCAATCATAACAGATAGGCGCACGCGTCTGTCAACGTAAAATGCAGACGGGCTGACTCTTCTAAAATTGAACAAGGGCTGGATGTCCTCTGACTTTGTAAGCCCTACGAATGACAGCAACATTATGTAAATGCAGGCTAAATGTTTTTTTGGGGAAGTTGTCTGAACATCCATCCCTTACCATCTAAAACCATTTTGTTCAGGAAACCAACTCCTCCTCTTTCTACAACAAGTACTTAGATGAACACTATGTACACCCCACATGGGTATTGTTTTGTATTTTTGGAATTTTTTGCAGTTTTTGCAATGATGAAACTTGTATTCTATATCTCTACATCCTGTAATAACTGCTAAGTGTATTGTGATGTCCCCATCACGGCATCTTTCAGCTGGTCTGAGAGAGACCCATTGGCTAATTTTTTGAAACCTTTGCACATTGTGCCATAGTGAAACTTGTATTCTATATCTCTGCCTATTTTAATAACTGCAAAATGTATTATGAGGACCCCATCACAGTCTCTTTCAGCATGTATGATACAGACCCCTTGGGTAATTTTTGGAAACCTTTGTGCATTGTGAAATGGTCAAATTTCTATTCTCAATCTCTATATATTTTATCATATTTTTTTTATTGTGTTGCCCTTCTCACTGTCTCTTTAAGCGTGTATCTGGTAGTCTGATGTTGTTTTTTGGTTCTGCACTTGGACATTTTGGAACATAAATGCATTAATATGCTCCACACAATTCTTCAGATTTCAGCCTTACACAGAATAGTAATATGAGTAATGAAACATGCTCTATATATATGCTGCTAGTTTGAAAATCTTACCCACACATCCCTTTATAAAGGGAAATTTGACATAAAACCTCTGTTAGCATACGCCGTATACTGTTCATATACGCAGCACCCTAGTAGGTGGGCAGAACGCCTGGGTACATAATATGTGTGACAATGAAACCAATGGCCCTTCAACTGTGTTACATCATTCCAACTCTGCTGTCCAGGAAGGAGGTGCTGAGGCCTTCTGTGTTATGATGCGGTGGTCTAGGAGCAACATGAAACGAGCTCTGAAGGACGTGGTAACTGTACTGACCGCAGACCCTAAGCTAGACACAACACTAGAAATAGCCGTGCAATGCTCCTAACTCTGCCTAGGCATCTCGTCACAGCCTAAGAGCTAACTACCCATGAAGACAGAAGCAGGAAAACTATCTTGCCTCAGAGAAAATCCCCCAAAGGATAGATTAGCCCCCCACAAATAATGACTGTTAGTGGAGAGGAAAAAGACATACACAGAATGAAACTAGGATGAGCAAAGGAGGCCAGTCTAGCTTGATATATAGAACAGGATGGAACACTGTGCGGTCAGTATAAAACACTACAAAAAATCCACGCAGAGTTAACAGAAAAAACTCCACACCTGACTAAAGGTGTGGAGGGTCACTCTGCATCCCAGAGCTTCCAGCAAGACAGAATTAATTCAAACTGAAAATGCTGGACAAATAAAGAAAGCACAAGACGGATAAGTCCACAAATTATGGACAGAAAAAGAAAGCAAGAACTTAGCTTTGCAGAACTGGTCAGGATAACAGGGAACTCCAAAGAGATGTGAATCCAACCAGGAACATTTACAAGTGGCACTGGCTGAAGGAACAGCCAGGCCTATATAGGCGAAATGATAAGTGGAGACAGCTGAGAACAGCTAGCTCCAAGTAGCAGCCATACCACTAGAAACCACAAGAGGGAGCCCAAGAGCAGAACTCACAAAAGTGCCACTTACAACCACCGGAGGGAGCCCAAGAGCAGAATTCACAACAGTATTCCCCCTTGAGGAGGGGTCACCGAACCCTCACCAGAGCCCCCAGGCCGATCAGGACGAGCCAAATGAAAAGCACGAACCAAATCGGTGGCATGGACATCGGAGGCAACAACCCAAGAATTATCCTCCTGGCCATAACCCTTCCACTTGACAAGATACTGAAGCCTCCGCCTCGAAAAATGAGAATCCAAAATCTTCTCAACCTCATATTCCAACTCTCCCCCAACCAACACCGGGGCAGGAGGGTCAATCGAGGGAACAACGGGCACCACATATCTCCGTAACAGAGATCTATGGAAAACATTATGAATGGCAAAAGAGGCCGGAAGAGCCAAACGAAAAGACACCGGATTAATAATTTCAGAAATTTTATAAGGACCAATAAACCGAGGCTTAAACTTAGGGGAGGAAACCTTCATAGGAACATGACGAGAAGACAACCAAACCAAATCCCCCACACGAAGCCGAGGACCAACACGCCGACGGCGATTAGCAAAATGTTGAGCCCTTTCCTGAGACAACGTCAAACTGTCCACCACAGAATCCACACCAGGACAATCAGAAGGCTCAACCTGTCCAGAAGAAAAACGAGGATGAAAACCAAAATTACAAAAGAAAGGTGAAACCAAAGTAGCCGAACTAGCCCGATTATTAAGGGCAAACTCGACCAACGGCAAGAAAGCCACCCAATCATCCTGATCAGCAGACACAAAGTATCTCAAATAGGTCTCCAAGGTCTGATTAGTTCGCTCAGTTTGGCCATTAGTCTGAGGATGAAACGCCGAAGAAAAAGACAACTCAATGCCCATCCTAGCACAAAAGGACCGCCAAAATCTAGAGACGAACTGAGAACCTCTGTCAGAGATAATATTCTCCGGAATGCCATGCAAACGAACCACATGCTGAAAAAATAATGGAACCAGATCTGAGGAGGAAGGCAACTTAGGCAAAGGTACCAGATGGACCATTTTAGAGAACCGGTCACAAACAACCCAGATAACAGACATCTTCTGGGAAACAGGAAGATCCGAAATAAAATCCATAGAAATGTGCGTCCAGGGCCTCTCAGGGACCGGCAAAGGCAAAAGCAACCCACTAGCGTGAGAACAGCAAGGCTTGGCCCGGGCGCAAGTCCCACAGGACTGCACAAAAGCACGCACATCGCGCGACAAGGAAGGCCACCAAAAGGACCTAGCAACCAAATCTCTGGTACCAAAAATCCCAGGATGACCAGCCAACACTGAACAATGCACCTCAGAAATAACCTTACTTGTCCATTTATCAGGAACGAACAGCTTCCCCACTGGACAGCGGTCAGGCCTATCAGCCTGAAATTCCTGAAGCACCCGCCGCAAATCAGGGGAGATAGCAGAAAGAATCACCCCCTCCTTAAGAATGCCAACCAGCTCAAGGACTCCAGGAGAATCAGGCAAAAAACTCCTAGAGAGAGCATCAGCCTTAACATTCTTAGATCCCGGAAGATACGAGACCACAAAATCAAAACAGGAGAAAAACAGGGACCATCGAGCCTGTCTAGGATTCAGCCGCTTGGCCGACTCGAGGTAAATCAGATTCTTATGATCGGTCAGGACCACAACGCGGTGTTTAGCTCCCTCAAGCCAATGTCGCCACTCCTCAAACGCCCACTTCGTAGCCAACAACTCCCGATTGCCGACATCATAATTGCGTTCCGCAGGCGAAAACTTTCTGGAAAAAAAAGCACATGGTTTCATCAAAGAACCATCAGATTCCCTCTGAGACAAAACAGCCCCTGCCCCAATCTCAGAAGCGTCGACCTCCACCTGAAAAGGAAGAGAAACATCCGGCTGACGCAACACAGGGGCAGAAGTAAATCGGCGTTTAAGCTCCTGAAAGGCCTCAACGGCCTCCGAGGACCAATTCGTAACATCAGCGCCTTTCTTCGTCAAATCAGTAAGGGGCTTAACCACACTAGAAAAGTTGGCAATGAAACGGCGATAGAAATTAGCAAAGCCCAATAATTTTTGAAGGCCCTTCACAGATGTGGGTTTGATCCAGTCATGAATAGCTTGGACCTTAGCAGGATCCATCTCTATAGACGAGGGAGAAAAAATAAAACCCAAAAAGGAGACCTTCTGAACTCCGAATAAGCACTTAGACCCCTTTACAAACAAAGCATTATCACGAAGGATCTGGAACACCATCCGGACCTGCTTCACATGAGACTCCCAATCATCGGAAAAAATCAAAATATCATCCAAATATACGACCATGAATTTATCAAGATAATTGCGGAAAATATCATGCATGAAAGACTGGAACACAGATGGAGCATTAGAAAGCCCAAATGGCATCACAAGATATTCAAAATGGCCTTCGGGCGTATTAAATGCAGTTTTCAATTCGTCGCTCTGTTTAATACGAACAAGATTATATGCCCCTCGGAGATCAATCTTAGTAAACCAACTAGCCCCTTTAATCTGAGCAAACAAATCAGTAAGCAAGGGCAAGGGGTATTGGAATTTGACCGTGATCTTATTTAGAAGACGATAATCGATACAGGGTCTCAAGGAGCCATCCTTCTTAGCAACAAAAAAGAAACCCGCTCCCAAAGGTGACGAAGAGGGCCGAATATGCCCCTTCTCCAAAGACTCCTTAACATAACTCCGCATAGCGGCATGCTCTGGCACAGACAGATTGAAGAGTCGGCCCTTAGGGAACTTGCAACCAGGAATCAGGTTAATAGCACAATCACAGTCCCTATGAGGAGGAAGGGAACTAGACTTGGGCTCATGAAATACATCCAGGAAATCCGACAAAAACTCAGGAACCTCAGGAGAGGGGGAAGAGGAAATTGACATCAAAGGAACGTCATTATGTACCCCTTGACATCCCCAACTAGTCACTGACATAGTTTTCCAATCCAGCACCGGATTATGCTCCTGTAACCATGGGAAACCCAGTACAACAACATCATGCAGGTTATGCAACACCAGAAAATGGCAATCTTCCTGATGCGCTGGAGCCATGTACATAGTCATCTGTGTCCAGTACTGATGCTTATTCTTGGCCAGGGGTGTAGCATCAATCCCCCTCAAAGGAATAGGGCTCTGCAAAGGCTGTAAGGGAAAACCACAGCGCCTGGCGAATTCCAAGTCCATTAAGTTCAGGGCAGCGCCTGAATCCACAAATGCCATGACAGAAAAGGACGACAATGAGCAAATCAGGGTTACAGATAAGAGAAATTTAGGCTGTATAGTACTAATGGTAACAGACCTAGCAACTCTCTTAGAACGCTTAGGGCAATCAGAGATAATATGAGCAGAATCCCCACAGTAGAAACACAGCCTATTCTGACGTCTGAATTCCTGCCGTTCAGTTCTAGTCAAAATCCTATCACATTGCCTAGGTTCTGGACTCTGCTCAGAGGATACTGCCATATGGTGCACAGCTTTGCGCTCGCGCAGACGCCGATCGATCTGAATGGCTAGAGACATAGATTCGCTCAAACCGGCAGGCGTAGGAAAGCCCACCATAACATCTTTGAAGGCTTCAGAAAGACCTTTTCTGAAAATAGCCGCCAGAGCATCTTCATTCCATTTAGTGAGCGCAGACCATTTTCTAAATTTCTGGCAGTATGACTCTGCCTCTTCCTGACCTTGACACAAGGCCAACAGGGTCTTTTCTGCATGATCCACAGAATTAGGTTCGTCGTACAATAATCTGAGCGCTTGAAAAAATGCATCAACATTCAATAATGCCAGATTCCCGGCTTCAAGAGAAAAAGCCCAGTCTTGAGGGTCACCCCGCAGCAAGGATATGATGATTTTAACTTGCTGAATGGGATCGCCAGAAGAATGGGGCTTCAAAGCAAAAAACAATCTGCAGTTATTCTTAAAGTTCAAAAACTTGGATCTGTCCCCAAAAAACAAATCAGGAGTAGGAATTCTAGGCTCTAAAGCCGGAGTCTGGACAACATAGTCCTGGATGCTTTGTACTCTTGCAGCAAGTTGATCCACACGAGAAAACTAACCCGGGATATCCATGCCAAAGCATAGATCCTGGACCACCCAGATATAAAGAGAAAAAGAAAAAAATAAATAAACTAGAGCACAGAAAAAAAAATGGTTCAGAATTTTCTTTTCCTTCTTTTGAGATGCGATTAATTCATTTTCGGCCACTTGTACTGTTATGATGCGGTGGTCTAGGAGCAACATGGAACGAGCTCTGAAGGACGTGGTACCTGTACTGACCGCAGACCCTAAGCTAGACACAACACTAGAAATAGCCGTGGAATGCTCCTAACTCTGCCTAGGCATCTCGTCACAGCCTAAGAGCTTACTACCCATGAAGACAGAAGCAAGAAAACTATCTTGCCTCAGAGAAAATTCCTCAAAGGATAGATTAGCCCCCCACAAATAATGACTGTTAGTGGAGAGGAAAAAGACATACACAGAATGAAACCAGGATGAGCAAAGGAGGCCAGTCTAGCTTGATAGATAGAACAGGATGGAACACTGTGCGTCAGTATAAAACACTACAAAAAATCCACGCAGAGTTAACAGAAAAAACTCCACACCTGACTAAAGGTGTGGAGGGTCACTCTGCATCCCAGAGCTTCCAGCAAGACAGAATTAATTCAAACTGAAAATGCTGGACAAATAAAGAAAGCACAAGACGGATAAGTCCACAAACTACGGACAGAAAAAGAAAGCAAGAACTTAGCTTTGCAGAACTGGTCAGGATAACAGGGAACTCCAAAGAGATGTGAATCCAACCAGGAACATTTACAAGTGGCACTGGCTGAAGGAACAGCCAGGCCTATATAGGCGAAATGATAAGTGGAGACAGCTGAGAACAGCTAGCTCCAAGTAGCAGCCATACCACTAGAAACCACAAGAGGGAGCCCAAGAGCAGAACTCACAAAAGTGCCACTTACAACCACCGGAGGGAGCCCAAGAGCAGAATGCACAACACTTCTGTCCACAACCTGCAGTTGCACAGACACAACAGTCAGCAACCACGTCCAGTTCATTGTCCCAGCGCAGCGTTCAGTTGTCCCTTGTCAGCATATATGTTTGGTCACAAATTGTTTGCTACATAGGGCATACATATTCGGTAGCGATTTACATTCTCCGGTGCTGAACAAAGACCATTGATGATTTTTCCAGGCTCCTAGCTGAGACTTCTGTCTCTTTATTAAACTGTTGCTTCCCTTGCATTTTCTAAATGTGGTTCCTTACAAAAAATGGTGGTGGTGTATTGGCCAGTTTATCTATATCTTAAGCACATCTAAGAGACTGGGTTAATATGCTCCACAGACATATTCAGGCTGCAGCCTTACACATATTGGATCATGGTCATGAGGACTGTACCTGAGCTCTGTAGAACTGCCTGTCACCTGAGTAATACACTGCCCAGACCTCAAAACACTCTGGGACATATTCTATAATGACCCCATTGTTGCTCAAATCCATGCAAAAAAATCACATTCTGTCTGGCTGGGTAGTTTCCAGAAGAAGTGTGTAGGCTTGTGCAGATTGGTCAATGGCACTCATGTCTCTTTCCCTTGAGGAGGCTGCTTCCAAGTAAAATGAGGCTTGTACATGTTCCTCACATGGGTTTCAGGTCTGACAGACTGACCACAATACAGGACCTCGCTTGCATAGACTGTATTCTGAATTGAATTCTTATGTTTTTGGTGTCTGGTAGAATCCAATTTATTGATATTGATCATACAGCTCCCCCAACTGCTGTATTATATTCACCTTACAGCGGCTTCACCTGCTATGACAATGGCTTCATTGGGATCCGGTGGCAAAAATGGACTGCGGCCCTTACAAAATACAGGTTTCACAGCAACTACTGGACCTTTGGAAATTAAAAGCAACAGCTGCATAATGACATTGCGGTGGACATGGTGGTGGTGGCGGGCCAAGCCCAAAATTCAAATGTGCATGTTTGAAATGGCATTGTAAAGAGATGAGGAATATGTATTCCACTACCTTGCTAACTATTTGGCATGAGGGAGGGACCTCTCAAATGTAGGAGTGAGACAGTTAGAAAAACTAAAGCTAAAAATCTCCCTGTGAACATATGCTAAAGGGGAGGTATATATATATTTTTGTTAGTTTTATTTATCAATATATACATGTAATTATGAAGGAAAAAATGTTTCTTAGAATTTTCCCCTTTAAAAAAAAAAGTTTGATTTGGTTTGGTAGGTCTTTTTATAAATCCATAAACCGGCGCAATAGTCTGACAATATTATTCCCAGTTACCATATGTGAGTCAGAAAGGCATGCAGGCATCTTCTCCATGCTGTTACCATTTAGTTTTATCTCTTTATCATCAATTTCTGCTATTTTCCCATGCCCCCAGACCTGTTTGTTGGGTCCAGCAGAAAAATATTCAGCCTTCCCATTGACTTGCACTGGATTCGTTATTCGGTACGAATACACAGATATTAGAAATTATTTGTGCTGATTTTCCCGAATCCGACTATTTCACTATTCGATCATCACTAGCTATGAACTGCTGCAATCTTACTGATGACAGCAGTCGTAGCAGAGGCTGGATTCACACACTACTGTCAGTGTGTTCTGGCTTTCGTGCTGAGCGGTCACATTACGAATTTCACCGTTTAGCACTGCATCTGGATGTAGCAGAGTTGGGGATCGTCATGAGACATGGGATGGATTTATGTTGGACCCCTTTGGATTATCTGATTGATTTTTTAAAGGTAATAAATGGGTAACAGAGAAATGGAGTTAACCTCCAGATTCCCCCTAAAGAAACTGTCTCCTTCCTCATTACCCTGTAGACTGTCAGCCCGCAAGGGCGGGGCCTTCTCCTTTCTGTACCAGTTTTTCATTGATAGTTTCTTGACTGTAATTTATATTTCCATCCTGTATGTAACCCCTTTTCAAGTACAGCACCATGGAATCAATGGTGCTCTAAAAATAAATAATAATAATATAGAGTTAATCTCTAGTTTAAAAGCATTATGAAGGTGCCCTGCCACAGTACTGAAAGTGTTGCACCCAGAAGAAAATTAACTTTATTTCTCCGGGGATTAGCCGGCTTTCAGTTGTGAAGGCAAGCCCAAAGCATTTACAGTCACCACTCACAGCCGTGAGGGTGGCTGCAGTAAGCAATGATTGCCTATTGAGTCTGCAGTGCATCAGGACAGAGCTTTCTGTCTGTCAGTGCCAGGGTGAGCTTACATCCACCGCTCTCAGTGCTGTGAGTAGTGACTAATTGCTCAGGGCAAGCTTGCATGACTGGAAGCCAGCGGCTTGTGGAAGGAATAAAGTTCATTTTCTCCCAAGTGCCGCACTTTCAATACTGCTGCCAGGCACCTTCATAATGCCATTAACCTGCAGATTAACCCGAGAACTTCAGGCTAATCACATTATTGGACATCACAGGATCCCTTTACATCTAGTATACCAATATTGCTAGACATTTTGCTATATGAGAAATACAGCAGTTATATAGGAAATAAGTGTCTCAATCGGTTATATTCTGCTCACATTAATTGTTGAATATTGAACACATTACAACTAGTGTTTCTACACTATGCCAAGAATCATGAGTAAATCTTTGAGTTTACCAGTAAACAACAGAGTAGTTACCATACATTTACTATCATAATATGATCAAAACAAGTAAAACTAAATTGCTTTATTTCCACTGAATCAGGAACATTCTCTCTTTTTCAGGAAATGATCATTTATTCGATGTCTGAATATTATGGAAATAGAATTTCCACAAAGAGCTAGCATTGAAATTCAAACCACAAATTCCGAAAGCTGGCAACAGACTACACATAGCTTGGCAACATAATATCGGAAAATGGCTCTAGCCAATCATGGGTCTTGGTAAGTGGTTGCAGAGCATGGAGTGTAAATATAATAGTATTAAAGCAGAGGCGGACAAAATGAGAACCAGGAGCTCCGTAAATGAAAGAATAAAGTATTTCTGTTGAGCAGATGGCACAATTTACTACTAATCGTTATATCAAATTTCAAAAACATAATTATAGCCTTTTAATTATGCGTATGTGTTTTTGCTTCTACAAAGTGCAGCACTAATCATAATCAAAGAATGATTCGTTGAAAAATAATTTATTATAATGATCCAGAAGTGAGTGGATCTTACTGTACACAATATAATATTGTACAATATTATACAATATAACACGTGTACAATGTACATTTCAGAATTATTGCAAGTGTAAAAGTTGTCCAGGAATTTTTTTTTTACTATGGGCCAAAAAACTGTCAGATAGTTGCTAACAGAGTCAACTACCTGCCTGTTCTACCCAGTGTCAGCTCAGAACAGTCACTGACCACTCCTGACGACAATTCATGAGCTTCACCTCAGCAGAACAGCTCTTCTTCTGGGCTGCTCAGGCTTGACTGCAGGCGTCATGTTGATTGACAGTTAGGCAGCAAGGAGCCGGCTGTCAATCAGCATGACGTCAACAGTCACGCATGGTCAACAGAGCAGAAGAGAAGCTCTGTCAACGTGGCGTCAGCGGAAGCCACTGATTTGCCAGATCTGTGCCAGCATGAATAGGTGCTGGACACAACAGGCAGGTGGTTAGTAACTGCCTGCCTGTTAGTTATTTGGCCCATAGTAAAAAAATTAAATAATCCTGGATAACCCCTTTAACTCAGAAAATATAGAAAGTATATCATGCTGAGTGACTATGCTCCACTTGGTAGAATTATTTATTAGATTAAATATATAATAAGCATCTACAAGTAATAATAGTATTTAATTTTTGCTGGTGCCTACTTCTTCCGATACATTATTTGTATGGTTCCTAATCTATGCCAAATTTTCTTAGCAATTATACTTGACTTCGACACATCGACTGTATTGTTATTGTTTCTAATTGTAGCCATGGCACTTGGCTTGACTCTAAAAATGTTTGCCTGTATCCTGTTATGACCTCTGACCCTTCTCCCAATATAGTTTATTTCCTCCATTTGCTTAACCTCCAGCTTGGCTGACCTCTTCAATAATTTACTTGATACAAGATTACATTTCATGAACAGACCAAGTTCATATCGCTACAACGTTAGGTTTACCTTCAAAACCGATACAATGTATTTTTTTAATAAAAAGGAAGAAAAAATAAAAATGACTTCGAAAAGGATTTAAAAAAAAATGTAAAAAAATAAATAAAATGATCAGTTAAAAATGATTGATAAGGCCAATCAAGTTGGATTATAAACCTAAAAACAAAATTTGCAAAACTAAGAAACTAATTTTATGCATAAATACAAGTTCAAGTTTTAGAGTTTAGATCAGACACTGCCAGAATTCAGCATAGCTGGTACTGCCTGAATATCTTTTGGAATAATTTCATTCCTATTTCTGAATAGAATTGTTCTTTACAAAGAAAAGAACATTTGGTGCAACCCAACAAGTGCTACCAGAAACTGTCAGCACAGTGACTAAATTGACTCTTTGAAACAAATAATTCATGTTTTCCAGTCCCACTGGAAATTAAGAGCACTTTTATTTTTAGCTGCAGTCATAAAATTAACAACTCATGTCAACTGTTTCTCTTGCAGCATCCGGTCATGAACGAGTGAGACAGTGGTGCACATCTGTAAAACATCATCTTCCTAAGAGAAAGCAAAGAATTGTGCCAAACAAAACCCTACTCAAAATTGCTTTTAGACATTTTGAGAAATGAAATGTAATTTTTCATTTGGATTTTTATCAGCCATACGTTACGAAAGATTATTTTTTATGCAAGATAATATTTGTTATGAAAATGTTTCAAGGTATATGAAGGTTTCTTGATGTACACATTTAAAGTTGACAAAAAGTTAGTTTAGGCCTTAGCCAGAAATAGGTACTTTGTGGTGTTTAGGTTAGACATCTGTCATGAAAAAAGGAATTGTGAGGATGGCATAGGTCTCAAAGAACAGCATTTAAAACCATTGCAAATGTAAAACAACTGGTAGCTTTTAGTTTTTATAGTAATCAGTTGAAGTCCTACACCATGACTAGGATCACTGAGCAGATCGGGCTCTAAAAAAAGGTGGAAAATTTAAAAAAGACCAAATAATCTATCAGAAATGAAAGGACTGAAATTGTTATAGTCAAATATAATCATATCTCAAACCACAATTTGACTTCTAAACAACACAAAATAAGTTAATGGTAATCTGGTACAAATAACTAACACAGAGGGGACATTCATAAATACATCCAGAAATTTAAAAAGCTTAAAAAACACATCAGGCAGCAAGAGGCTGTGCCAAATTTGTCATAGTGGTGTACGCTCTAATATAAAATTGGCATTAATAATACGACTTTCATTTTAGAACTCCTTGTAAAGTCACAAAACTGGAATTAAATAATTTATACATTCATATACGGTACTTAGACCCTATAGAAAGCATACTGGTCATGTAGATTTTACCTTTTACATTAAATATACAAAAAAATATTTATTAGATATGAAACGGAGGGGGTTTGGTGCACCCTTGACATGGTCAAGAGCTCAGTCGACTGCTTTACCTCATTAATTACAATCTGCTGAACCTTCTGTTGTACACACTGAAATTTGCAGGAGCCAAGCAAGTGCGCACACACAGCGTGCAGTGAGTTCCCACTGCAAACAGGAGAAGAATGAGAATGCATCTGCACACACTGATACTGTTTGCTTCTGCAATGTCAGTGTGTTCAGGATTAAAGACTCAATTCAAGCAGTGAGTACTGTCAATCATCAATCATCAAAAGGGGAGATGTGGTGGATTGTAACTGAGTGAAAGGAAGGGTCCACTAAGCTCTTGGCCACCGAAGACTTTAAGGGGAATCTGTCACCAGTAGTGATTAGCGAATACATTAGGGACTATCCGTTACTCGAACGGACAGTACTGTGTTTGGGCTATTCATTGTTCTGCAAGTAATTTGCTATTCTTCTCGGTATATTCCAGTGACCCGCCCAGCATGTTTGGCTCTTTATTTGCAGCCAATGAATATGCCATGTCATGTGTGTGTCATGGGTGTGTCAGAGGCTGCAGACAGTTAGTAACATAGTAACATAGTAACATAGTTAGTAAGGCCGAAAAAAGACATTTGTCCATCCAGTTCAGCCTATATTCCATCATAATAAATCCCCAGATCTACGTCCTTCTACAGAACCTAATAATTGTATGATACAATATTGTTCTGCTCCAGGAAGACATCCAGGCCTCTCTTGAACCCCTCGACTGAGTTCGCCATCACCACCTCCTCAGGCAAGCAATTCCAGATTCTCACTGCCCTAACAGTAAAGAATCCTCTTCTATGTTGGTGGAAAAACCTTCTCTCCTCCAGACGCAAAGAATTCCCCCTTGTGCCCGTCACCTTCCTTGGTATAAACAGATCCTCACCGAGATATTTGTATTGTCCCCTTATATACTTATACATGGTTATTAGATCGCCCCTGAGTCGTCTTTTTTCTAGACTAAATAATCCTAATTTCGCTAATCTATCTGGGTATTGTAGTTCTCCCATCCCCTTTATTAATTTTGTTGCCCTCCTTTGTACTCTCTCTAGTTCCATTATATCCTTCATGAGCACCGGTGCCCAAAACTGGACACAGTACTCCATGTGCGGTCTAACTAGGGATTTGTACAGAGGCAGTATAATGCTCTCATCATGTGTATCCAGACCTCTTTTAATGCACCCCATGATCCTGTTTGCCTTGGCAGCTGCTGCCTGGCACTGGCTGCTCCAGGTAAGTTTATCATTAACTAGGATCCCCAAGTCCTTCTCCCTGTCAGATTTACCCAGTGGTTTCCCATTCAGTGTGTAATGGTGATATTGATTCCTTCTTCCCATGTGTATAACCTTACATTTATCATTGTTAAACCTCATCTTCCACCTTTCAGCCCAAGTTTCCAACTTATCCAGATCCATCTGTAGCAGAATACTATCTTCTCTTGTATTAACTGCTTTACATAGTTTTGTATCATCTGCAAATATCGATATTTTACTGTGTAAACCTTCTACCAGATCATTAATGAATATGTTGAAGAGAACAGGTCCCAATACTGACCCCTGCGGTACCCCACTGGTCACAGCGACCCAGTTAGAGACTATACCATTTATAACCACCCTCTGCTTTCTATCACTAAGCCAGTTACTAACCCATTTACACACATTTTCCCCCAGACCAAGCATTCTCATTTTGTGTACCAACCTCTTGTGCGGCACGGTATCAAACGCTTTGGAAAAATCGAGATATACCACGTCCAATGACTTAAACAGTTATTAAACAGTTATTCTCATTGAGATAATCCAGAATAACATCCCTCAGAAACCCTTCAAATATTTTACCAACAATAGAGGTTAGACTTACTGGCCTATAATTTCCAGGTTCACTTTTAGAGCCCTTTTTGAATATTGGCACCACATTTGCTATGCGCCAGTCCTGCGGAACAGATCCTGTCACTATAGAGTCCCTAAAAATAAGAAATAATGGTTTATCTATTACATTACTTAGTTCCCTTAGTACTCGTGGGTGTATGCCATCCGGACCCGGAGATTTATCTATTTTAATCTTATTTAGCCGATTTCGTACCTCGTCTTGGGTTAGATTGGTGACCCTTAATATAGGGTTTTCATTGTTTCTTGGGATTTCACCTAGCATTTCATTTTCCACCGTGAATACCGTGGAGAAGAAGGTGTTTAATATGTTAGCTTTTTCCTCGTCATCTACAACCATTCTTTCCTCACTATTTTTTAAGGGGCCTACATTTTCAGTTTTTATTCTTTTACTATTGATATAGTTGAAGAACAGTTTGGGATTAGTTTTACTCTCCTTAGCAATGTGCTTCTCTGTTTCCTTTTTGGCAGCTTTAATTAGTTTTTTAGATAAAGTATTTTTCTCCCTATAGTTTTTTAGAGCTTCAATGGTGCCATCCTGCTTTAGTAGTGCAAATGCTTTCTTTTTACTGTTAATTGCCTGTCTTACTTCTTTGTTTAGCCACATTGGGTTTTTCCTATTTCTAGTCCTTTTATTCCCACAAGGTATAAACCGCTTACACTGCCTATTTAGGATGTTCTTAAACAGTTTAACAGTTTAATTCAGTTGCACTGAATCTGGCTGCAGAAGGCCTCTGCGTTTGGCTTTGCAGACACCTTCTTAACCCTTCTGATTCTTTGAGCCGGTGGCAGTTTTTCTCCAGCTCTAATTGACACATCTGGAGCTGGGTGTTATAGACTCCCAGCCTGCTGGTGGGAGTTGCCGATGATATTTCCATTTCCCCTGTAGAGGCTTGGAGCTATAGCAGTCTTCCTCTTTGGTGTTGCTGGAGGACATCTGTGTTACATTTCTGAGTCTTCTCAAGATAAATGTTCCCTTTGTTTGTCTACCCCAGCTGTCTTTAGTGGTAGTGGGGATTTACTAGTGATCATTCTGTCCTTCCCTATGCAGGGCTTATCGCCAGGGTAAGGCAGGAATAAGGTTCCTGCTTGGTGGTAGGTGCAGAACCTATACAGGGATGTTTAAGGCAGACAGGGTGATGTTAGATCTGCCTAGGAGTCTTCACTCCCCCCTTCCCTAGTGTTGGGTTCCCATCCTCTTATCCCTTCATTTTGCTCTTAGTCTTTCCTACACTGTGCTTAACATCTTGCTTGCCAATCCCAGTAATGCCGGCACCATCTTTGGTGTGGCATTACAGTGATTGGCTGGACTTACAGCATTAAATGGGATATTTAATCCCTGCCCGCGCCATCTTGCGCACATTACAGCTGGAAACAGCGTAGTGTGAGCGTAGGGAGAGTGAAAACAGCATATAGTTTGTGATTACAAAAAGCTCTTTTAAGAGCTACTGATAGTGAAGATTAGTTCTTTGTTAGGTGGAAATAGTGAGGGAAGAGATGTAATATGAGGGAAAGGCAGGCACCTGGGTGTTTTCATTGCAAGTACAGTACAGACCAATAGTTTGGACACACCTGATTTTTCTGCATTTTCATGACTATGAAAATTGTACATTCGCACTGAAGACATCAAAACTATGAATTAACACATGTGGAATTATATACTTAACAAAAAAGTGTGAAACAACTGAAATTATATCTTATATTCTAGGTTCTTCAAAGTAGCCACCTTTTGCTTTGTTGACTGCTTTGCACACTCTTGGCGAGATCGGGAATGGTCTTCCAACAATCTTGAAGGAGTTCCCAGAGATGCTTAGCACTTGTTGGCCCTTTTGCCTTCACTCTGCGGTCCAGCTCACCCCAAACCATGTCGATTGGGTTCAGGTATGGTGAATGTGGAGGCCAAGTCATCTGGCGTAGCACCCCATCACTCTCCTTCTTGGTCAAATAGCCCTTACACAGCCTGGAGGTGTGTTTGGGGTCATTGTCCTGTTGAAAAATAAATGATAGTCCAACTAAACGCAAACCGGATGGAATAGCATGCCACTGCAAGATGCTGTGGTAGCTATGCTGGTTCAGTATGCCTTCAATTTTGAATAAATTCCCAACAGTGTCACCAGCAAAGCACCCCCACACCAGCACACCTCCTCCTCCATGCTTAACGGTGGGAACCAGGCATGTAGAGTCCATCTGTTCACCTTTTCTGCGTCGCACAAAGACACGGTGGTTGGAAGCAAAGATCTCAGCAGACCAAAGCACAGATATCCACTGGTCCAATATCCATTCCTTGTGTTCTTTAGCCCAAACAAGTCTCTACTGCTTGTTGCCTGTCCTTAGAAGTGGTTTCCTAGCAACTATTTTACCATGAAGGCCTGCTGCACAAAGTCTCCTCTTAACAGTTGTTGTAGAGATGTGTCTGCTGCTAGAACTCTGTGTGGCATTGACCTGGTCTCTAATCTGAGCTGCTGTTAACCTGCAATTTCTGAGGCTGGTGACTCGGATAAACTTATCCTCAGAAGCAGAGGTGACTCTTGGACCTCCTTTCTCAGGGCGGTCCTCATGTGAGCCAGTTTCTTTGTAGTGCTTGATGGTTTTTTCCACTGCACTTGAGGACACTTTCAAAGTTTTCCCCATTTTTCGGACTGACTGACCTTCATTTTTTAAAGTAATGATGACCACTCGTTTTTCTTTACATAGCTGCTTTTTTCTTGCCATAATACAAATTCTAACAGTCTATTCAGTAGGACTTTCAGCTGTGTATCCACCAGACTTCGGCACAACACAACTGATGGTCCCAACCTCATTTATAAGGCAAGAAATCCCACTTATTAAACCTGACAGGGCACACCTGTGAAGTGAAAACCATTCCCGTGACTACCTCTTGAAGCTCATCAAGAGAATGCCAAGAGCGTGCAAAGCAGTCATCAAAGCAAAAGGTGGCTACTTTGAAGAACCTAGAATATAAGACATAATTTCAGTTGTTTCACACTTTTTTGTTAAGTATATAACTCTACATGTGTTAATTCATAGTTTTGATGCCTTCAGTGCCAATGTACAATTTTCACAGTCATGATAATACAGAAAAATCTTTAAATGAGAAGGTGTGTCCAAACTTTTGGTCTGTACTGTACATGCTGCAGATCTCTGCTAGTTTGTATTGTACTGTATTGTGTAGGAACAGACTGTGGGATTAGGGAGAGATAGGCAGGGTTTCATCCACCACCACAATATACAAAACAGTTTTATGGGGTATCTTTTTAGAGCCAAATAATATTACTTAGTACCAGCATATACTAAATGAATTTTTTTGGAGCTATAAAATATTCCTGCGTACCAGCATATAAAAAAACTTTTTTTATTTTTACAGCTAAATAATATTCTTCAGTGCCAGCATATAGTTAACATCTTTTCTAAAACTAATTGATAAATAATATTCCTTACCTATTGCTGAAATAGCTAATATTTATCTAATAGTTGTGCGACTGGCGCAAAACCTGCTGAACTACGCAAGTGTAAAGGTACTGTCACACTAGACGATATCGCTAGCGATCCGTGACGTTGCAGCGTCCTCGCTAGCGATATCGTCCAGTGTGACAGGCAGCAGCGATCAGGCCCCTGCTGTGCTGTCGCTGGTCGGGGAAGAAAGTCCAGAACTTTATTTCGTCGCTGGATCTCCCGCTGACATCGCTGAATCGGCGTGTGTGACACCGATTCAGCGATGTCTTCACTGGTAACCAGGGTAAACATCGGGTAACTAAGCGCAGGGCCGTAAAGTGAAAGCAGAGCACAGCCACAGCGGTGAGTCACCACTGTGTGACTCACCGCTGTGATGTGCTTTCACTTTCACTTTACGGCCAGCAGTCAGTGCAGGAACCAGACGGCAAGGGACAGACAGCTGAATGTAAGTATGTACTGTTTGTTTTTTTACGCTGGTAACCAGGGTAAACAGCGGGTTACTAAGCGCGGCCCTGCGCTTAGTTACCCGATGTTTACCCTGGTTACCGGGGACCTCGGGATCGTTGGTCGCTGGAGAGCTGTCTGTGTGACAGCTCTCCAGCGACCAAACAGCGACGCTGCAGCGATCCAGATCGTTGTCGGTATCGCTGCAGCGTCGCTAAGTGTGACGGTACCTTTACTCTTTACCAGTAATTTCCCTGAGTTGGCTGTTGGCATGTGTCATAAAGGCAGAAAATGTCCAAAAGTGACACCATTCTAAAAACTGCACCCCTCAAGGTACTCAAAACCACATTCAAAACAATTATTAACACTTCAGGTGCTTCACAGGAATTCTTGGAATGTTTAAAAAAAATGAACATTTAACTTTTTTTCACAAAATTTTTAATTCAGATCCAATTTGTTTTATTTTACCAAGGGTAACAGGAGAAATTGGACCACAAAAGTCGTTGTACAATTTGTCCTGAGTACGCCGATACCCCATATGTGGGGGTAAACCACTGTTTGGGCACATGGCAGAGCTTGGAAGGGAAGGAGCGCCATTTGACTTTTCATTGCAAAATTTGCTGAAATTGAGATCGGACACCATGTCGCGTTTGGAGAGCCCCTGATGTGCCTAAACAGTGGAACCCCCCCAATTCTAACTGAAACCCTATCCCAAACACACCCCTATCCCTAACCCCAACCATAACCCTAACCACACCCCTAATCCTAATCCCAACCCTTATCCCAACCGTAAACGTAATCCAAACCCTAACTTTAGCCCCAACCCTAACCCTAACTTTAACCCCAACCCTAACTTTACCCACAACCCTAACCCTAACTTTAGTCCCAACCCTAACCCTATCTTTAGCCCTAACCCTAATGGGAAAATGGAAATAAATACTTTTTTTTTTTTTAAATGTATTATTCCCTAACTAAGGGGGTAATGAAGGGCGCTTTTATAGCATTTTTTTGGCTGATTTTTATAATTGGCAGCCATCACACACTAAAAGATGCTTTTTATGGCAACAAATAGATTTGCCTCACCACAGTTTGAGAGCTATAACTTATCCATATTTTGGCCCACAGAGTCATGTGAGGTCTTGTTTTTTGTGGGACGAGTTGACGTTTTTATTGGAACCATTTTCATTACTTTTTATTCTGATTTTTGGGAGGCAGAATTAACAAAAACCAGCAATTCTTGAATTTCTTTTAGGGAGGCGTTTATACCGTTCCACGTGTGGTAAAATTGATAAAGCAGCTTTATTCTTCGGGTCAGTACGATTACAGCGATACCTCATTTATATCATTTTTTAATGTTTTGGCGCTTTTACACAATAAAACACTATTTTATATAAAAATGAATTGTTTTTGCATCACTTTATTCTGAGAGCTATAACTTTTTTATTTTCTGCTGATGATGCTGTATGGTGGCTTTTTTTGAGGGACAAGATGACGTTTTCAGCGGTACTATGGTTATTTATATCCATCTTTTTTATCACATTTTATTGCACATTTTGTTCGGCGGTATGATAATAAAGCGTTGATTTTTGCATCGTTTTTTATTTATTTTTTGCGGTGTTCACTGAAAGGGTTAATTAATGGGATAGTTTTATAGAGCGGATCGTTACAGACGCGGCGATACCAAATATGTGTACTTTTATTGTTTGTTTTTTTACATAAATAAATGGATTTATTGGAAAATATATATATTTTTTTTTATTTGGGGATTTTTTATTTTATACATTCTATATATTTTTTTTTTACACTTTATAACATTGTCCCATTGTCGATCACTTCGCATTGTTCCGGTGGGAGAGCACAGGGAGCCCCCGTCCCTGCGCAATGCCCCTCTATGTCGCTGTTACTACTGACAGCGGCATCAGAGGGGTTAAATGCCCACGATCGGCGCTAGCGCCAATCGTGGGCATTGCTGGGGGGTGTCAGCTGTCACAAACAGCTGACACCTGCACGCGATCGCTGTGGTGCTCACTGTGAGACCGCGCGATCGTGCCGCCATACTAGTACTGCGGTTTGCGGAAACTCAGCTCCGGCAGAGCAGTACTAGTATGACGCATGTCGGGAAGGGGTTAAAGCTTGCAGAGATATGCAAATGTCACAATTTACCAATGCCGATAATGTTCCTTACTCTGCTGTTGCTACTTATCATAAAAAATAAAGGCATGCAGGCATCTTCTCCATGCTGTTCCCATTTAGTTAGACCTGTTTGTTTGGTCCAGCAGAAAAATATTCGGCTTTCCCATTGACTTGTATTGGATCCGTTATTCGGTGCGAATACACGAATATTACAAATTATTTTTACCGATTTTCGCTCATCACTAGTCACCAGGTTTTTGCTACCTCATTTCAGGCCAGCATAATAGAAAGGTAACCCAGCCACACCATTCACTAGCAGCTTTCTTTGTACATTGTATAATGACAATAAGATGCTAATCAGTGCTGGGGGTGTTGTTGGACAAGGAAGCATGTGAGCTGTAATCCTGTAGTAGTAAACTCCTGCTGCTAAAATTATCATTGTATTGACTCAACAGCACATAGCCTAGTAAAGGTACCGTCACATTTAGCGACACTGCAGCGATCTAGACAATGATCCCAATCGCTGCAGCGTCGCTGTGTGGTCGCTGGAGAGCTGTCACACAGACAGCTCTCCAGCGACCAACTATGCGAAGTCCCCTGGTAACCAGGGTAAACATCGGGTTACTAAGCGCAGGGCCGTGCTTAGTAACCCGATGTTTACCCTGGTTAAAAGCGTCAACGTAAAAAAAACAAAAAAAACCACTACATACTTACATTCCGGTGTCTGTCCTCCTGCGCTCTGCTTCTCTGCACTGTGTAAGCGCCAGCCGGAAAGCACAGCGGTGACGTCACCGCTGTGCTCTGCTTTACGGCCGGCCGGCGCTTACACAGTGCAGAGAAGCAGAGCGCCGGAGGACAGACACCGGAATGTAAGTATGTAGTGTTTTTTTTTTATGTTTACGCTGGTAACCAGGGTAAACATCGGGTTACTAAGCGCCAATTCAGCGATGTCTGCGGGAGATCCAGCGACGAAATAAAGTTCTGGACTTTCTGCTCCGACCAACGATGTCACAGCAGGATCCAGATCGCTGCTGCCAGGACGCTGCAACATCACGGATCGCTAGCGATATCGTTGTGAAGTTGGCCAGTGTGACGGTACCTTAAGTGAAACAACCTTGAAATCAGTTTCTCAGCTCCTACCTCATGCTCTCCTTAGATTACATAGCAAAACATGTTGACAGATTCCCATTAATTTAATTATCTAATAAAAAGCTGCTTTTATATAAAATGCAGTAAGTAAAATCTACACTACATGTATTATTTTTATGAATGGTTTGTGAATGGTTTTATGATTATGAAATGATTTAAGTTTTAGGGATGACAGATTCCCTGAAACCATAAAAATAGTGTGAAACCCATAACAAATTATATCACCAAATTTCTACTGCATCACTCACTATAGAGTCCCAATTTGTCTCTGGGAGTGACATCAGTACAAGAATGAATGCTTGAATAAGACCGTTCTGTATTTCGAAGCACAACAAATGTATTTTACAAGAGTGGCTTAAAACATCAGGAATTTTATACCTGAAGGGATCCTGTCAATTTTCTTAATTGCACCATAAGTGCTTGTCTCAAGTAGGAATTTTAGTCTTGACTTCAACCCTTTGGAACAGCTTTAGGATAAAATAAAATGAGGAATGCAAGACAGACCTTCGCGTCCAACATCACTGTCTGACCTCAGATTCCCACACACACTCCAAAATCTTGTGGAAAGTCTTCTCAGAACGGGGATACTCTGTTATTAGTTGAACCCTCTTTTGTGACTGTAACACCCATGATTTTGGAATGGGATGTCCAGCCAGAGCATACAGGTCCTCTATATCATTCGCTATCTAGTGCATGTCTAATGTGAAATGGACAAATATAATAAGTTTATCACTCACTTCAAATGTTCAGGAACAGTTTCCAATAGCATATGCAAAAAATCCTGAAAGAAAACAAAATATGATTTAGGATCATGTCTTCAAAAACAAATTTACTGAATGCAAATTTACTTAGCTAAAACGTATGTTTTTGACACCACAAATTCAGGCATACAGTAATTTAGATTAATTTTATGGAACAGCAGTATATCATGCATATTAACCTATGGGTCATATTACGTGCACGCCGCTAGGTTTAGATAGGGGTGGGACAGGTCTCATGAATTCTTTGGAACTCTGGGAGAACCATTACTCAGGGCGACCATGTACTGCAGCTTCCTCAGGCACACGATGGATCCACTTTGTTGTGAATTCTGTGGCTGAATTCACTCCTGTGGTCACAAGTGGTACTGCAGCTTCTGAGCTTCCTCCCTCAGGTGTTCTGGTGAGCTCGTTGGCTGCTTTGTTATTTAACTCCACCTGATTCTGTCTTCCTTGCTCCTTGTCTATGTTCCAGTGTTGGATCTGAGCTTCTGGATCTTTCCTGTGGCCTGCTGCTCTGCTTAGATAAGTGCTTCTTTGCTTTTGTTGCAACTTTTTCTGTCCAGCTTGTTAATTCGTTTTGCTGGAAGCTCTGAGACGCAAAGGGTGTACCGCCGTGCCGTTAGTTCGGCACGGTGGGTCTTTTTGCCCCCTTTGCGTGGTTTTTTGCTTTAGGGTTTTTTGTAGACTGCAAAGTTCTCTTTGCTATCCTCGCTCTATCTAGAATATCGGGCCTCACTTTGCTGAATCTATTTCATCCCTACGTTTGTCTTTTCATCTTGCTAACAGTCATTATATGTGGGGGGCTGCCTTTTCCTTTGGGGTATTTCTCTGAGGCAAGTCAGGCTTGTTTTTCTATCTTCAGGCTAGTCAGCTCCTCAGGCTGTGCCGAGTTGCATAGGTAGTGTCAGGCGCAATCCACAGCTGCCTTTAGTTGTGTTTAGGATAGGTTCAGGTATTGCGGTCTACAGAGATTCCACGTCTCAGAGCTCGTTCTATTGTTTTTTGGGTTATTGTCAGATCACTGTATGTGCTCTGATTGCTGGCACACTGTCACTGGATTGCCTACATAACAGTACAAGGAGCCAACCTAATGATTCTCAATAGAGGGAAAAAAGAAGTTCTGACATCATTTTTTTTCTCAGCTCTGTGTTCAGTCTTTTTTTTCCCCTAGACATTTGGGTGTTTCAGGACACAGGTGTGGACATGGATATTCAGGGTCTGTGCTCTTCAATGGATAATCTCGTTACAAATGTACAAAGGATTCAAGATACTATTGATCAGAAATCTATGTTAGAACCAAGAATTCCTATTCCTGATTTGTTTTTTGGTGATAGAACTAAGGGTACCGTCACACTATACGATTTACCTACGATCACGACCAGCGATATGACCTGGCCGTGATCTTAGGTAAATCATAGTGTGGTCGCTGGGGAGCTGTCACACAGACAGCTCTCCAGCGACCAACGATGCCGAGGTCCCTGGGTAACCAGGGTAAACATCGGGTAACTAAGCGCAGGACCGCGCTTAGTTACCCGATGTTTACCCTGGTTACAAGCGTTAAACTAAAAAAAAACAAACAGCACATACTTACATTCTGGTGTCCGTCAGGTCCCTTGCAGTCTGCTTCCCGCACTCAGTGACTGCCGGCCGTAAAGTGAAAGTGAAAGCACAGCCGCTGTGCTCTGCTTTCAATTTACGGCCGGCAGTCACAGTGCGGGAAGCAGAGACTGCAAGGGACCTGACGGACACCAGAATGTAAGTATGTGCTGTTTGTTTTTTTTTAGTTTAACGCTTGTAACCAGGGTAAACATCGGGTAACTAAGCGCGGTCCTGCGCTTAGTTACCCGATGTTTACCCTGGTTACAAGCGAACGCATCGCTGGATCGCATCGCTAGATCGGTGTCACACACACCGATCTAGCGATGACAGCGGGAGATCCAGCGATGAAAGAAAGTTCCATACGATCTGCTACGACGTACGATTCTCAGCAGGATCCCTGATCGCTGCTGCGTGTCAGACACAGCGATATCGTAACGATATCGCTGGAACGTCACGAATCGTACCGTCGTAGCGATCGAAATGTTATAGTTTGACGGTACCCTAAGTTTCTTAATTTCAAAAATAATTGTAAGCTATTTCTGGCCTTGAAACCTCATTCTTCTGGTAATCCTATTCAACAGGTTTTGATTATTATTTCTTTTTTGCGCGGCGACCCTCAGGACTGGGCATTTTCTCTTGCGCCAGGAGACCCTGCATTGAGTAATGTCAATGCGTTTTTCCTGGCGCTCGGATTACTTTACGATGAGCCTAATTCAGTGGATCAGGCTGAGAAAAATTTGCTGGCTTTGTGCCAGGGCCAGGATGATATAGAAGTATATTGTCAGAAATTTAGGAAGTGGTCAGTACTCACTCTGTGGAATGAATCTGCGCTGGCAGCTTTGTTCAGAAAGGGTCTCTCTGAGGCTCTTAAGGATGTCATGGTGGGTTTTCCTATGCCTACTGGTTTGAATGAGTCTATGTCTTTGGCCATTCAGATCGGTCGACGCTTGCGCGAGCGTAAATCTGTGCACCATTTGGCGGTATTGTCTAAGATTAAACCTGAGCCTATGCAGTGCGATAGGACTATGACCAGAGTTGAACGGCAAGAACACAGACGTCTGAATGGTCTGTGTTTCTACTGTGGTGATTCCACTCATGCTATTTCTGATTGTCCTAAGCGCACTAAGCGGTTCGATAGGTCTGCCGTCATTGGTACTGTACAATCCAAATTCCTTCTGTCCATTACCTTGATATGCTCTTTGTCATCATATTCTGTCATGGCGTTTGTGGATTCAGGCGCTGCCCTGAATCTGATGGATTTGGATTATGCTAAACGTTGTGGGTTTTTCTTGGAGCCTTTGCGGTGTCCTATTCCATTGAGAGGAATTGATGCTACACCTTTGGCCAAGAATAAACCTCAGTACTGGACCCAGCTGACCATGTGCATGGCTCCTGCACATCAGGAAGTTATTCGCTTTCTGGTGCTACATAATCTGCATGATGTGGTCGTGTTGGGGTTGCCATGGCTGCAAACCCATAATCCAGTATTGGATTGGAACTCTATGTCGGTATCCAGCTGGAGTTGTCAGGGGGTACATGGTGATGTTCCATTTTTGTCTATTTCGTCATCCACTCCTTCTGAGGTCCCAGAGTTCTTGTCTGATTATCAGGATGTATTTGAAGAGCCCAAGTCCGATGCCCTACCTCCGCATAGGGATTGTGATTGTGCTATCAATTTGATTCCTGGTAGTAAAATCCCAAAAGGTCGATTATTTAATTTATCCGTGCCTGAACACGCCGCTATGCGCAGTTATGTGAAGGAATCCCTAGAGAAGGGACATATTCGCCCATCGTCATCACCACTGGGAGCAGGGTTCTTTTTTGTAGCCAAGAAGGATGGTTCGCTGAGACCGTGTATTGATTACCGCCTTCTTAATAAAATCACTGTTAAATTTCAGTATCCCTTGCCATTGTTATCTGACTTGTTTGCTCGGATTAAGGGGGCTAGTTGGTTCACTAAGATAGATCTTCGTGGTGCGTATAATCTGGTGAGAATCAGGCAAGGAGATGAATGGAAAACTGCATTTAATACGCCCGAGGGTCATTTTGAGTATCTAGTGATGCCGTTCGGACTTGCCAATGCTCCATCTGTGTTTCAGTCTTTTATGCATGACATCTTCCGTGAGTATCTGGATAAATTCCTGATTGTTTACTTGGATGACATTTTGATCTTCTCAGATGATTGGGACTCTCATGTGAAGCAGGTCAGAATGGTTTTCCAGGTCCTGCGTGCTAATTCTTTGCTTGTGAAGGGATCAAAGTGTCTCTTCGGTGTGCAGAAAGTTTCATTTTTGGGGTTCATCTTTTCCCCTTCTACTATCGAGATGGATCCGGTTAAGGTCCAAGCCATCCAGGATTGGACTCAGCCGACATCTCTGAAAAGTCTGCAAAAGTTCCTGGGCTTTGCTAATTTTTATCGTCGCTTCATCTGTAATTTTTCTAGCATTGCCAAACCACTGACCGTTTTGACCAAGAAGGGTGCTGATTTGGTTAATTGGTCTTCTGCTGCTGTGGAAGCTTTTCAGGAGTTGAAGCGTCGTTTTTGTTCTGCCCCTGTGTTGTGTCAACCAGATGTTTCTCTTCCGTTCCAGGTCGAGGTTGATGCTTCTGAGATTGGAGCAGGGGCGGTTTTGTCACAGAGAGGTTCTGGTTGCTCAGTGTTGAAACCATGTGCTTTCTTTTCCAGGAAGTTTTCGGCTGCTGAGCGTAATTATGATGTGGGCAACCGAGAGTTGCTGGCCATGAAGTGGGCATTCGAGGAATGGCGTCATTGGCTTGAAGGAGCTAAGCATCGCGTGGTGGTATTGACTGACCATAAGAACCTTACTTATCTCGAGTCTGCCAAGCGCTTGAATCCTAGACAGGCCCGTTGGTCGTTATTTTTTGCCCGCTTCGATTTTGTGATTTCGTACCTTCCGGGCTCTAAAAATGTGAAGGCGGATGCTCTGTCTAGGAGTTTTGTGCCCGACTCTCCGGGTTCATCTGAGCCGGCGAGTATCCTCAAGGAAGGAGTCATTGTGTCTGCCATCTCCCCTGATTTGCGGCGAGTGTTGCAAAAATTTCAGGTGAATAAACCTGATCGTTGTCCGGCGGAGAAACTGTTCGTCCCTGATAGGTGGACTAGTAAAGTTATCTCTGAACTTCATTGTTCGGTGTTGGCTGGTCATCCTGGAATCTTTGGTACCAGAGAGTTAGTGGCTAGATCCTTCTGGTGGCCATCTCTGTCACGGGATGTACGTACTTTTGTGCAGTCCTGTGGGATTTGTGCTAGGGCTAAGCCCTGCTGTTCACGTGCCAGTGGGTTGCTTTTGCCCTTGCCGGTCCCAAAGAGGCCTTGGACACATATTTCGATGGATTTCATTTCTGACCTTCCCGTTTCTCAAAAGATGTCAGTCATTTGGGTGGTCTGTGATCGCTTTTCTAAAATGGTCCATCTGGTGCCCTTGGTTAAATTGCCTTCCTCCTCTGATTTGGTGCCTTTGTTCTTCCAGCATGTAGTTTGTTTGCATGGCATTCCTGAGAATATTGTTTCTGACAGAGGTTCCCAGTTTGTTTCAAGGTTTTGGCGAGCCTTTTGGGGTAGGATGGGCATTGACCTATCTTTTTCCTCGGCTTTCCATCCTCAGACTAATGGCCAGACCGAACGAACCAATCAGACCTTGGAAACATATCTGAGATGTTTTGTTTCTGCAGACCAGGATGATTGGGTGTCCTTTTTGCCGTTGGCTGAGTTCGCCCTTAATAATCGGGCCAGCTCGGCTACCTTGGTCTCTCCATTTTTCTGCAATTCTGGGTTCCATCCTTGTTTCTCTTCAGGACAGGTTGAGTCTTCGGACTGTCCTGGTGTGGATTCTGTGGTGGACAGGTTGCAGCGGATCTGGACTCAGGTAGTGGACAATTTGACCTTGTCCCAGGAGAAGGCTCAACTTTTCGCTAATCGCAGACGCCGTGTGGGTCCCCGACTTCGTGTTGGGGATCTGGTTTGGTTATCTTCTCGTCATATTCCTATGAAGGTTTCCTCTCCTAAATTTAAACCTCAATCCTGTGTCTTTTCGTCTGACCCTCCCAGACTCCTTTTCCATACATAATGTATTCCATAGGTCGTTGTTGCGGAGATACGTGGCACCTATGGTTCCATCTGTTGAGCCTCCTGCCCCGGTTTTGGTGGAGGGGGGATTGGAGTATATTGTGGAGAAAATTTTGGATTCTCGTGTTTCAAGACGGAAACTCCAGTATCTGGTTAAATGGAAGGGTTATGCTCAGGAAGATAATTCCTGGGTTTTTGCCTTTGATTTCCATGCTCCAGATCTTGTTCGTGCCTTTCATGTGGCTCATCCTGGTTGGCCTGGGGGCTCTGGTGAGGGTTCGGTGACCCCTCCTCAAGGGGGGGGTACTGTTGTGAATTCTGTGGCTGAATTCACTCCTGTGGTCACAAGTGGTACTGCAGCTTCTGAGCTTCCTTCCTCAGGTGTTCTGGTGAGCTCGTTGGCTGCTTTGTTATTTAACTCCACCTGATTCTGTCTTCCTTGCTCCTTGTCTATGTTCCAGTGTTGGATCTGAGCTTCTGGATCTTTCCTGTGGCCTGCTGCTCTGCTTAGATAAGTGCTTCTTTGCTTTTGTTGCTACTTTTTCTGTCCAGCTTGTTAATTCGTTTTGCTGGAAGCTCTGAGACGCAAAGGGTGTACCGCCGTGCCGTTAGTTCGGCACGGTGGGTCTTTTTGCCCCCTTTGCGTGGTTTTTTGCTTTAGGGTTTTTTGTAGACTGCAAAGTTCTCTTTGCTATCCTCGCTCTATCTAGAATATCGGGCCTCACTTTGCTGAATCTATTTCATCCCTACGTTTGTCTTTTCATCTTGCTAACAGTCATTATATGTGGGGGGCTGCCTTTTCCTTTGGGGTATTTCTCTGAGGCAAGTCAGGCTTGTTTTTCTATCTTCAGGCTAGTCAGCTCCTCAGGCTGTGCCGAGTTGCATAGGTAGTGTCAGGCGCAATCCACAGCTGCCTTTAGTTGTGTTTAGGATAGGTTCAGGTATTGTGGTCTACAGAGATTCCACGTCTCAGAGCTCGTTCTATTGTTTTTTGGGTTATTGTCAGATCACTGTATGTGCTCTGATTGCTGGCACACTGTCACTGGATTGCCTACATAACACCACTTGCTCACACAGATACAATTGATAAAGTCCTCATGAACAGTGTAGTTTAATGTCACAGCACATTCAGTACAATTCAAGTCTCTTAAGCACAGGCTTCATAAACAGTACAGCTGCTTCTTAGAGGCACATTGACTAACAGTCTCTTTTGATAGCACAGTTCAGCACAGATGAAGACTCTTTACAAAGGCACAGTAGTTCACAGCATTCCTTGTAGCCCAGTGTAATGGAGGAGGGGGAGAGTTTGCTGACGGAGATTATCCCGGTAACACAACTTCTTCCAGTACTTATCTTCCTGCTCCTGATAGACTTTTTCCACTAGCAGTACAGGGGTTTAGCCCAATTCCACTCTGTAATGGAATCCTGTGTCCCTATGGTTCACTTGCCCGAACTTTTGTGAGAGAGAGATCACACACTGGGGCTCTGATAACCACTCCCTGTCTCGTGTGACTGTGTTAACCCCTCTAGTTGCTGGATGCTTCTGAAGCACAGCATTTAGCACTACTTCTGCATGTAACAGTCATATCAATTTTATTTGAAGCATATTGAATTATTTGTGTAGATTTCATATTAATTTTACAGTGTTCCATAAGCAGAGCTGTAACACACATAGAATTAGTATGTGTGTAACATCTCAATGCAATTATCTGGACACATATGTACAATCAACATGCACAGATAATTAAGATAAGAATGACTTATTTTTAAATCAGTTTTCTTTTTATCAAATATATTTTTCAAAGTCTTTTTGGTAAATTTTCTTTTTTTATACCCCGATTTTTATTAAAACAAAATAAAAAATCTTACAATTTTCATTCTAGCCATTGGGGCTTTTTGTAGACTCTTACTTCTATTTTTTCAAGAATAGTTTACAGCAGTTTCCTCATTATCCCAAGTAAGATTACAATGGCAGGTAAAACCTCTATATACAACTAATATTTACAGATTAGCAAATTTGATCGGGTTCCTGCTTATTTGGCACGCTATAGCGCTTACTGAATAAGCTGCAGAGGGAACCTTGGATACATGGAGCACACCGGCTGATCAGCTGTTCGGCACCACAGCTGCATGTGTCGTGGCTGTGTCACAGTCACAACACATGCATGGAGAGGGCCTGTTTGTTTGTGACTGTCACACAGTCACGACTAGGGTTGAGCGAAACGGGTCGAACATTTTCAAAAGTCACCGACTTTTGGCTAAGTCGGGGTTTCATGAAACCCGATCCGACCCCTGTGCGGGGTCGGCCATGCGGTACGCGACTTTCGCGCCAAAGTCGCGTTTCAATGACGCGAAAAGCGCCATTTCTCAGCCAATGAAGGTAAACGCAGAGTGTGGGCAGCGTGATGACATAGGTCCTGGTCCCCACCATCTTTGAGAAGGGCATTGCAGTGATTGGCTTGCTGTCTGCGACGTCACAGGGGCTATAAAGAGGCGTTCCCGCCGACCGCCATCTTACTGCTGCTGATCTGAGCTTAGGGAGAGGTTGCTGCCGCTTTGTCAGAAGCAGGGATAGCGTTAGGCAGGGTCCATTAACCACAAAACCGCTTGTGCTGCAGCGATTTGCACTGTCCAACACCACCCTCGGTGTGCAGGGACAGTGGAAGTTTTTTTTTTTTTTTTCCCCCTCAGCGCTGTAGCTCATTGGGCTGCCCTAGAAGGCTCCCTGATAGCTGCATTGCTGTGTGTACGCCGCTGTGCAAACCAACTGCTTTTTTCAAAGCACAAATCCTCTTGTTCCTTCCTTTCTGCACAGCTATCTTTTTTGTTTGTCCACACTTTTTATTTGATTTGTGCATCAGTCCACTCCTTATTGCTGCCTGCCATACCTGGCTGAGATTACTGCAGGCAGGGAGATAGTAATTGTAGGACATTCCCTGTTTTTTTTTTTTTTTGGTGGGAGATTAAGATTGGCAATTTGGCATTTCTGCTAGAGTGCCATCCCTGTGTGTGCCATCTCTCTCACATAGTGGGCCATAGAAAGCCTTTTCATTTTTCTGTATTTTTTTTTGTGGGGTGTATAAATTCTCCCTGATAAAAATACAGTGGGAGATTAATATTAGCCTTTGGGCTTGTGTGCCAGTCCTGAGCGTCCCATCTCTCTCACAAATAGTGGGCCATAGAAAGCCTATTTTTTTTTTTTTTGGGGTTTTAGAAATTCTCCCTGAAAAAAAAAGGGAGATTAATATTGCCCTTTGGGCTTGTGTGCCAGTACTAAGCGTGCCATCTCTCTCTCTCTCTCTCTCAGTCAGTGGGCCATAGAACGCCTATTTTTGGTTTTATTTGTTTTCTAAATTCTCCCTGAAAAAATCATTTTATTTTATTTGGTTTCTAAATTCTTCCTGATAAAATCATATTTTTTTTATTATTTTTTTTTCTAAAGTCTCCCTGAAAAAAACAAAACAAAAAAAAAAACAAACAAAAAAAACAGTGGGGGATTAATATTGGCCTTTCTGCTTGTGTGCCAGTCTTGACTCCTGTGTGCGTCATCTCTCATTCAGTGGGCCATAGAACGCCTATTTTTTGTTTTATTAGTTTTATAAATTCTCCCTGAAAAAATCATTTTATTTTATTTGGTTTCTAAATTCTTCCTGATAAAATCATATTTTTTTTATTATTTTTTTTTCTAAAGTCTCCCTGAAAAAAAAAAAAAAAAAACAACCAAAAAAAACAGTGGGAGATTAATATTGGCCTTTCTGCTTGTGTGCCAGTCTTGACTCCTGGGTGTGCCATCTCTCTCTCTCTCTCTCTCTCTCTCTCTCCAATTGTGGTCCATAGAAAGCTTATATTTTTTTTCCTTGATTTGGGTTCCAAAATCTACCAGAGAAAATAACTACATCAATCATTGGTAGAAAAATATTGGCCTCTGGGCTTGTGTGCCACTCCTGACTCCTGTGTGCGTCATCTCTCAGTCAGTGGGCCATAGAACGCCTATTTTTGTTTTTATTTGTTTTATAAATTCTCCCTGAAAAAATCATTTTATTTTATTTGGTTTCTAAATTCTTCCTGATAAAATCATATTTTTTTTATTATTTTTTTTTCTAAAGTCTCCCTGAAAAAAAAAAAAAAAAAACAACCAAAAAAAACAGTGGGAGATTAATATTGGCCTTTCTGCTTGTGTGCCAGTCTTGACTCCTGGGTGTGCCATCTCTCTCTCTCTCTCTCTCTCTCTCTCCAATTGTGGTCCATAGAAAGCTTATATTTTTTTTCCTTGATTTGGGTTCCAAAATCTACCAGAGAAAATAACTCCATCAATCATTGGTAGAAAAATATTGGCCTCTGGGCTTGTGTGCCACTCCTGATTCCTGTGTGCGTCATCTCTCACTCAGTGGCCCATAGAAAGCATATAGTTTGTTACATTTGTTTTCTAAATTCTCCCTGCAAAAATCTATTTTTTTTTTTTTTGGGGGGTTTCTAAAGTGTTCCTGAAAAAAATAAAAATAAAAAAAAAATAATAGTGTGACATTAATATTAACATTTGTGCTTCAGTGACAGTCCTGCGTGTGGGGCATCTCTCTAATTTGCAGCCACCAAAAACAGAGTGTGTAACATTGGGCCTGATTTTCGCTGTGGTCTCACCAACCTGTAAAGGGGTAGCTAAATCATACTGAAGTTATAGCTCACCGTGTAAGTTGTGTGACTGCAACAAATAACGTTAGTTTGGTTACGTTTTTAAAACAATGAGGAAGTCTAGTGGAAGAGGTCGTGGCCGGGGGCGTTCATTGTCAGCTGGTAATGAGGGTAGTGGTAGTGGTGGAGCATCAGGTGGTCGTGGGGAAAAAAATATTGCACCTAAGTCTGGAGCTGTGGAGCCAGGTTCGTCGTCCGGCTACACAAGGCCTCGAACGCTCCCTTTTCTGGGATTAGGAAAACCACTTTTAAAGCCGGAGCAGCAAGAGCAAGTTTTGGCTTATCTTGCTGACTCAGCCTCTAGCTCTTTTGCCTCCTCTCGTGAAACTGGTAAAAGTAAAAGCAGCGCGTCGTTAGTGGATGTTCACGGTCAGGGACAAGTCACTTCCTTGTCCTCTTCAGCAAAAACAACAACAGAGAAGAATGCAGCAGGCGACACAACGGGTTACTCCATGGAGCTCTTTACACATACCGTCCCTGGCTTAGAAAGTGAAGCAGTTAACAGTCCATGCCCATTACAAGTTGAATCTGACATGGAGTGCACTGACGCACAGCCACAGCCAGACTACTATGCTGGTCCTTTGACTCAGACCACAACATTGCCCTCGCAGGGTGCTGATCAAGAATCAGACCCTGATGAGACTATGTTGCCCCATCACGAACGCTATACCACCAAACGACACGGTGACACAGACGAAGTTGCGCAGGAGGTACAAGAAGAGTTATTAGATGACCCAGTTCTTGACCCCGATTGGCAGCCATTGGGGGAACAGGGTGCAGGCGGCAGCAGTTCTGAAGCAGAGGAGGAGGAGGGGCCGCAGCAGGCATCAACATCGCCACAGGTTCCATCTGCCGGGCCCGTATCTTGCCCAAAACGCGTGGCAAAGCCAAAACCTGGTGGAGGACAGCGTGGCCATCCGGTTAAAGCTCAGTCTGCAATGCCTGAAAAGGTATCCGATGCTAGAAAGAGTGCAGTCTGGCATTTTTTTAAACAACATCCAATTGATCAGCGCAAAGTCATCTGTCAAAAATGTTCTACTTCCTTAAGCAGAGGTCAGAATCTGAAAAGTCTCAATACTAGTTGCATGCATAGACATTTAACCACCATGCATTTGAAAGCTTGGACTAACTACCAAACGTCCCTTAAGGTTGTTGCACCCTCGGCCAATGAAGCTAGTCATCAACGCAACATCCCTTCCGGCAGTGTAGGACCACCATTTAGCGCACCACCTGCTGTATCTGTGCAGGTATCTTTGCCAGGCCAAAGCAGTCAGGGTCAGGGAATCACCAGTTTCGTAGTAGGAAACACTGCATCTAGGGCACCGGCGGCAACAATACCATCTCCCACCGTCTCTCAGTCTGCCATGTCCACCGGCACCCCCGCTAGTTCCACGATCTCCAGCTCTCCAGTCCAGCTCACCCTACATGAGACTATGGTTAGAAAAAGGAAATACTTAGCCTCGCATCCGCGTACACAGGGTTTGAACGCCCACATAGCTAGACTAATCTCGTTAGAGATGATGCCCTACCGGTTAGTTGAAAGCGAAGCTTTCAAAGACCTGATGGACTACGCTGTACCACGCTACGAGCTACCCAGTCGACACTTTTTTTTCCAGAAAAGCCATCCCAGCCCTCCACCAGCATGTTAAAGAGCGCATCGTCCATGCACTCAGGCAATCTGTGAGCACAAAGGTGCACCTGACAACAGATGCATGGACCAGTAGGCATGGCCAGGGACGTTACGTGTCCATCACGGCACACTGGGTAAATGTGGTGGATTCAGGGTCCACAGGGGACAGCAAGTTTGGGACAGTTCTGCCTAGCCCACGGTCTAGTAAACAGTTGTCTGTAGCCGTTCGCACCCCCTCCTCCTCCTCCTCCTCCTCGTCCTCCTGCAGAAGCAAGAGCTCGTCCACAGACCGCAGTCGCACAAACACTCCATCCGCACCTGCCACTGTTGCACACCAGGTCTCCCATTATGGGGCAGCTACTGGCAAACGTCAGCAGGCTGTATTGGCTATGAAGTGTTTGGGCGACAATAGACACACCGCGGAAGTTCTGTCCGAGTTCTTGCAGCAAGAAACGCAGTCGTGGCTGGGCACTGTAGATCTTGAGGCAGGCAAGGTAGTGAGTGATAACGGAAGGAATTTCATGGCTGCCATCTCCCTTTCCCAACTGAAACACATTCCTTGCCTGGCTCACACCTTAAACCTGGTGGTGCAGTGCTTCCTGAAAAGTTATCCGGGGTTATCCGACCTGCTCCTCAAAGTGCGTGGACTTTGCGCACATATCCGCCGTTCGCCTGTACACTCCAGCCGTATGCAGACCTATCCCCAGCATCGCCTAATCATAGACGTTGCAACAAGGTGGAACTCAACACTGCACATGCTTCAGAGACTGTGCGAACAGAGGCGGGCTGTTATGTTTTTGTGGGAGGATACACATACACGGGCAGGCAGTAGGATGGCAGACATGGAGTTGTCAGGTGTGCAGTGGTCGAAGATTCAAGACATGTGTCAAGTCCTTCAGTGTTTTGAGGAATGCACACGGCTGGTTAGTGCAGACAACGCCATAATAAGCATGAGCATCCCCCTAATGCGTCTGCTGATGCAAAGTTTGACGCACATAAAGGATCAGGCGTCTGCACCAGAGGAAGAGGAAAGCCTTGATGACAGTCAGCGATTGTCTGGTCAGGGCAGTGTACATGACGAGGTACCGGGCGAAGAGGAGGTGGAGGATGAGGAGGATGATGGGGATGAGTATATTTTTAATGAGGAAGCTTTCCCGGGGGCACGGGAAATTGGTGGCGTGGCAAGGCCGGGTTCTGGTTTTTTGAGGGACACAAGTGACGTAGATTTGCCTGCAACTGCCCCTCAACCAAGCACAACCGCAGATTTGACAACGGGAACTTTGGCCCACATGGCGGATTATGCCTTGCGTATCCTCAAAAGGGACACACGCATTACAAAAATGATGAACGATGACGATTACTGGTTGGCCTGCCTCCTTGATCCTCGCTATAAAGGCAAATTGCAAAATATTATGCCACATGAGAACTTGGAACTAATATTAGCAACAAAACAATCAACTCTTGTTGACCGTTTGCTTCTGGCATTCCCTGCACACAGCGCCCGTGATCGTTCTCACACGAGCTCCAGGGGCCAGCAGACCAGAGGTGTTAGAGGGGCAGAAATCAGAAGTGGCGTTGGCCAGAGGGGTTTTCTGACCAGGTTGTGGAGTGATTTTTCTATGACCGCAGACAGGACAGGTACTGCAGCATCAATTCAAAGTGACAGGAGACAACATTTGTCCAGTATGGTTACAAACTATTTTTCATCCCTTATCGACGTTCTCCCTCAACCGTCATTCCCATTTGATTACTGGGCATCCAAATTAGACACCTGGCCAGAATTGGCAGAATATGCATTGCAGGAGCTTGCTTGCCCGGCAGCTAGTGTCCTATCAGAAAGAGTATTCAGTGCTGCAGGTTCAATACTAACAGAAAAAAGGACTCGTCTGGCTACCCAAAATGTAGATGATCTAACCTTCATTAAAATGAACCACAACTGGATTTCAAAATCTTTTGCCCCACCCTGCCCGGCTGACACCTAGCTTTCCTATGAAAAGGTCTTGCCTGTGGACTATTCTGAATGACTTTTCCAATCTCGTAATTTTCTTCACCTGATTGTCCAGCATACGACATGTTTCCACCTCACGAAATGGCCAAACTCCCCACACGGGGCCGTGCTATCGCCACTTTGCGCTTGGACCCTTGAGAGTGCTGTTTGTCTGAAGAGGTGGGTGTGGCCGCTTTTGGTCGACGGCACTGCCACTGGGTCCCTCATAGTACAATAAAGTGTCTCTGGCGGTGGTGGTGCGCACCCAACGTCAGACACACCGTTGTAATATGAGGGGCCCTGTGCCTGTACCGCCGGCCACAAGACAGTTCCCCCCCCCAGCTCAAACAGTGCTCTACCACTAGCAAAATTATCTCTCACAGCTTCACCAATGTGTAGTCTAGGCGCTGACATCCTTCAATGCCTGGCACTGACAATACCATTGTTTTGACATTTTTGTTATGTTAGGCCTTCGAAGCCTGTCTGCGGTCCCTTCTTTCTACAACTACTACACTGACCAGGCCACTGCTGGCCGTGTTACCCTGGAACCAATTTAAAAGTGCCTACAGTCAGCCCAATTTTGTTATGTTAGGCCTTCGAAGACTGTCTGCCGTCACTCCTTCCACTAGACTTCCACTGACCATACACTGCTGCCCATGTACCCCTGGAACCAATTTAAAAGTGCCTACAGCCAGCCCAATTTTGTTATGTTAGGCCTTCGAAGCCTGTCTGCGGTCACTCCTTCCACTAGACTTCCACTGACCAGACCACTGCTGCCCGTGTACCCCTGCAACCAATTTAAAAGTGCCTACAGCCAGCCCAAGTTTGTTATGTTAGGCCTTCGAAACCTGTCTGCGGTCACTCCTTCCACTAGACTTCCACTGACCAGACCACTGCTGCCCGTGTACCCCTGGAACCAATTTAAAAGTGCCTACAGCCAGCCCAAGTTTGTTATGTTAGGCCTTCGAAGCCTGTCTGCGGTCACTCCTTCCACTAGACTTCCACAGACCAGACCACTGCTGCCCGTGTACCCCTGGAACCAATTTAAAAGTGCCTACAGCCAGCCCAAGTTTGTTATGTTAGGCCTTGGAAGCCTGTCTGCAGTCACTCCTTCCACTAAACTTCCACTGACCAGACCACTGCTGCCCGTGTACCCCTGGAACCAATTTAAAAGTGCCTACAGCCAGCCCAAGTTTGTTATGTTAGGCCTTCGAAGCCTGTCTGCGGTCACTCCTTCCACTAGACTTCCACAGACCAGACCACTGCTGCCCGTGTACCCCTGGAACCAATTTAAAAGTGCCTACAGCCAGCCCAAGTTTGTTATGTTAGGCCTTGGAAGCCTGTCTGCGGTCACTCCTTCCACTAGACTTCCACTGACCAGACCACTGCTGCCCGTGTACCCCTGGAACCAATTTAAAAGTGCCTACAGCCAGCCCAAGTTTGTTATGTTAGGCCTTGGAAGCCTGTCTGCGGTCACTCCTTCCACTAGACTTCCACTGACCAGACCACTGCTGCCCGTGTACCCCTGGAACCAATTTAAAAGTGCCTACAGCCAGCCCAAGTTTGTTATGTTAGGCCTTCGAAGCCTGTCTGCGGTCACTCCTTCCACTAGACTTCCACAGACCAGACCACTGCTGCCCGTGTACCCCTGGAACCAATTTAAAAGTGCCTACAGCCAGCCCAAGTTTGTTATGTTAGGCCTTGGAAGCCTGTCTGCGGTCACTCCTTCCACTAGACTTCCACTGACCAGACCACTGCTGCCCGTGTACCCCTGGAACCAATTTAAAAGTGCCTACAGCCAGCCCAAGTTTGTTATGTTAGGCCTTCGAAGCCTGTCTGCGGTCACTCCTTCCACTAGACTTCCACAGACCAGACCACTGCTGCCCGTGTACCCCTGGAACCAATTTAAAAGTGCCTACAGCCAGCCCAAGTTTGTTATGTTAGGCCTTGGAAGCCTGTCTGCGGTCACTCCTTCCACTAGACTTCCACTGACCAGACCACTGCTGCCCGTGTACCCCTGGAACCAATTTAAAAGTGCCTACAGCCAGCCCAAGTTTGTTATGTTAGGCCTTCGAAGCCTGTCTGCGGTCACTCCTTCCACTAGACTTCCACAGACCAGACCACTGCTGCCCGTGTACCCCTGGAACCAATTTAAAAGTGCCTACAGCCAACCCAAGTTTGTTATGTTAGGCCTTGGAAGCCTGTCTGCGGTCACTCCTTCCACTAGACTTCCACTGACCAGACCACTGCTGCCCGTGTACCCCTGGAACCAATTTAAAAGTGCCTACAGCCAGCCCAAGTTTGTTATGTTAGGCCTTGGAAGCCTGTCTGCGGTCACTCCTTCCACTAGACTTCCACTGACCATACACTGCTGCCCATGTACCCCTGGAACAAATTTAAAAGTGCCTACAGCCAGCCCAAGTTTGTTATGTTAGGCCTTCGAAGCCTGTCTGCGTCCCGTTCTTTCAACTACAACTACACTGACCAGGCCACTGATGGCCGTGTTCCCCTGGAACCAATTTTAACTTGCCTACAGCCAGCCCTATGTTATTATGTTAGGCCTTCGAAGCCTGTCTGCGTCCCGTTCTTTCAACTACAACTACACTGACCAGGCCACTGATGGCCGTGTTCCCCTGGAACCAATTTTAACTTGCCTACAGCCAGCCCAATGTTAGGCCTTTGATGCCTGTCTGCCGTCACTCCTTCCACTAGGCCTCCACTGACCTGTCTATTGCTGCCCGTGTACCCCTTGAACCAACATCATTAAATATAAAAAAAATTAATTTGATTATAAAAAATAAGATCGTGTTGAGATCTCAAATGCAGACATTTTAACAATCAAAACAAACACACAACAAATATCTGGAACTGTACTACAAAGGTCCAACAGCTACAATTTCTTTCTCCTGCAAGAAGTTAACTGAAAGTTTTTTGGAGTTGTTAACACAGATATGGCATCCACCGAGTGTTGTCCTGTCGCGTCTCCTTTAAATTATTTCCAATAAGATGTTAAACTATTAATTTAATAAAATCAATAATTAAAAAAATAATTGAGTAAGTCAAAAGCACATTGCAAATAAACATTAATTACAAATCAAGAAGCATGGCGCGTCCGAGGGTGAGTAGATACCGAATAAGAATATAATCACCCTCGGACGCGCAATGCTTATTTACAACAGCCTTCCTTCCTAAGAATCAGCCCTTCCGTGGTGTAGAGAGAGGTTGTGTTACACTCCAAGGTGTTCCCCAGGTTGCCTTTCCTGAGCTTCGATCTTCCGGCTCTCGTTTAGTAGCTGTTGGAAACTACGCTGCATTAGGCCTACTAATTGTGTATGGGTGAAACAGTGGCGCATCTGCGGTCCCTCCTTCCACTAGGCCTCCACTGACCTGTCTACTGCGGCCCGTGTACCCCTTGAACCAACCTAATAAAATATTTAAAAAATTAATTTGATTATAAAAAATAAGATCATGTTGAGATCTCAAATGCAGACATTTTAACAATCAAAACAAACACACAACAAATATCTGGAACTGTACTACAAAGGTCCAACAGCTACAATTTCTTTCTCCTGCAAGAAGTTAACTGAAAGTTTTTTGGAGTTGTTAACACAGATATGGCATCCACCGAGTGTTGTCCTGTCGCGTCTCCTTTAAATTATTTCCAATAAGATGTTAAACTATTAATTTAATAAAATCAATAATTAAAAAAATAATTGAGTAAGTCAAAAGCACATTGCAAATAAACATTAATTACAAATCAAGAAGCATGGCGCGTCCGAGGGTGAGTAGATACCGAATAAGAATATAATCACCCTCGGACGCGCAATGCTTATTTACAACAGCCTTCCTTCCTAAGAATCAGCCCTTTCGTGGTGTAGAGAGAGGTTGTGTTACACTCCAAGGTGTTCCCCGGGTTGCCTTTCATGAGCTTCGATCTTCCGGCTCTCGTTTAGTAGTTGGTGGAAACTACGCTGCATTAGGCCTACAAATTTGGTATGGGGTGTAGAGACAGGTTGTGTTACACTCCAAGGTTTTCACCAGGTTGCCTTTCCTGAGCTTCTATCTTCAGGCTCTCATTAAATTGTGGTTAAATGGAACAACTGCATTTGGCGTACTAGTTGGTTTGGGGCCTACTATCGGTGTCTGCCGCTCCTTGCTGTTCTCCTGGTTTCCTGTCCTGAAATTCCATTTTCAGCCTCTCGTTAAGTAGTTGTTAATGTTAAACTGCATTTGGCCTACTAGTTGGGTTGGGGCCTACTATCGGTGTCTGCCACTCCTTGCTGTTCTCCTCCACTGAACAAAGCTGTGCCGCCTGTTTACTACGGTTGCCAATTTTGAACTGCATTTCGACTACTTACTGATTTGGCCCTACTCTCTGTGTCAGCCTCTCATTCCAGTTGTCCTCCACTGCAATGCCCCCTGGTTATTCCTGTGTTACCAATTTTGAACTGCATTTAGCCCACTTTCTTCTTTGGGCCTATATCTGTGTTTCCACTTCATCGTGCCCATTGCCCAGCCAGTGATAGATGAGTCTGCTGGTACATTGACCCATAACGCAACATTCCCCGTGCACGCTACACAACAACATTGTGACCCTGCTGAAAGTCAGGTTGCTCTTCCCGCATACCATACCACCTTACACGGGGACAAAGAGGAAGGTGCAGATGAAAGTGCAGGTTCCTTCATCAGGTGGGGGGAGGAATACTAGTTGGCGACGTCACTGGCACAGGGCCTCTCATAGTACGCAAAAGTGTTGCTGCCGGTGGGAGGCGCCCCCGCCGTGCAAACACACCGCTGTACTTTGAGGGGCCCTGTGCCAGTGCCAATGCCAACGAGTGGGCCCCCCCTGCTTGCTCAGGTTCACAGCACTTGCAAAGTTGAAATACTTACCTCTCCCTGCTC